>NC_053022.1:455326186-455352420 GCF_003073215.2 Triticum urartu
CATGTAATGATAAACACCGAGACATGGAGGATAGAGTCCGGGGCAAGATCGTGAAAATCTAGTCCGTAATAAAACATTAGCCCTCGGACAAAGGGGTGAAGAGAAAACCCTAATCCCTAGAGGAAGTGGGAGAAGAATACCACCCTCTCACTGGATTTGGGGGTCGGGATAACTTGTCCTTGAGCAGGAAGCCGGTGGTGTATCTCCGCAGTCAGATATCTGGCTGCCCGAAGCTTTGTGATATCCTCCTCTGTAACGTAGGAAGCCACCCATCGGCCTTCGGAGCAGGATCCGGACATGATGGGAAGGCTGAAAGCAATGGAGTCGAACCTTGGGTGCTGGAACTCGGGGTTGGGGAGTGAGGGAGTCCTAGATTAGGGAGGTGTCCAGATGGCCGGACTATACCTTCAGCCGGACTCCTGGACTATGAAGATACAAGATTGAAGACTCCGTCCCGTGTCCGGAAGGGACTTTCCTTGGCGTGGAAGGCAAGCTTGGCGATACTGAGAGGTAGGTCTCCTACCATTGTAACCGACTTTGTGTAACCCTAACCCTCTCCGGTGTCTATATAAACCGGAGGGTTTTAGTCCGTAGGACAACATACACAACAACAATCATACCATAGGCTAGCTTCTAGGGTTTAGCCTCTCCGATCTCGTGGTAGAACTACTCTTGTACTACCCATATCATCAATATTAATCAAGCAGGACGTCTGGTTTTACCTACATCGAGAGGGCCCGAACCTGGGTAAAACTTCATGTCCCTTGCCTCCTGTTACCATCCGGCCTAGACGCATAGTTCGGGACCCCCTACCCGAGATCCGCCAGTTTTGACACCGACATTGGTGCTTTCGTTGAGAGTTCCTCTGTGTCGTCGCCATCAGGAAGGATGCCTCGCCCCATCTTTAAAGACGGCACCGTTGCTAAGGGAGCTTTGGTTGTCGGCCAAACCCTCGGGCAAGGTGGTTTTCTTATGACCGCCTGTTCGGCTTCTGCGCCGACGATGACCTCTCGAGCCATCGAAAACAATCTTCATGTCAGCTCGGAACTCGCCGAGCAGTTAGATCCAATGGAGCTCTCCTCCATAAACGAGCTCTTGGATCGCATCGCCGCCCTGGGAGTCGCTACGGATTACGACCAGATTGGGCCTAAACCCGATCTGAGAGAGATTAACTCTCCCCAAGTCACCCATCACGTTGCCGTGGTAGAGGGACAGTGCGGCGACCCTTCATCTATCTTAAGGACTAGCTACGTCCGGATTCCCGATCCCTCCAAGCCGGATACCCGCGGAGGGGAGGATATCACTCAAGACCTGAACTTAGAGTCAGGCGACGGGCTGGATTCATTGGACAACATCCAGGAATCCAAATTTTCGAGTTCGGAAATTCCTCGGCCTCTGAGCCTCAGATGGGGTGAGGCTTCGGATTTAATTCCACCCACCCACCCGAACATAAGCGATCTATCCCAAATTAGGCAAGAGCCCGAAACAGTACATCATTACTGGGCCAGATTCCTCCTGGTTAGAACAGGATAAGGGACTGCCGCGAGGAAGACGCAATCTCAATCTTCTGCAATAATTGCACGGACAAGGGAATCCTCAACGCCATAAGTTGCCGTGATATTACACGCTTCGCTGACTTGGCGTCCATCGTACGAAAATACTGTGCGATGAAAAGCGCTAGGAAAACCGAAATAAAATTTTGGGACGATCTAGCCCTGAATACAAACCCAGTCCGAAATAAAAGGGTGCATCATCGCCAGACACCCGGGTCACACACCAAAAAGCAAAAACCCTCTACAGGGCATTGAACTGTACTGGAAGGATGGCTTAATGGACCCTGTAAAATTCACAGTACAGAGAACACCACACCAACTCACAGCCTTAGAGCATGTTGGATACTCCGGCAGGTGGCCAAAATTGGCGAAAATCTCCTAATTCCGGAGGCCACAGAAAGCCACCCAGAGACACCAATACGGTATTAACAGTCTTCGAGACTTTCGCATCAAATAATATGCGAAAAAGGACACTCCACAGCCTTGCCGAAGTCTACCAAGTAGCAACAATAAACCCATGGAGTGACACGGCTATTACCTTTAACGCCAGTGATGAACCTAAATTCCGAATAGCCCGAGAACCCGCCGCATTGGTCCTCAGTCCAATAGTGGATGGCTTTCGTCTTACCAAGGTACTCATGGACGGCGGCAACGGATTGAACCTCATTTATGAGGAAACCCTTCAAAAAATGGAAATAGACTGGAACCGCATTGAGCGAAGCAGCACAACCTTTAGAGGAATAATCCCCAGTCGGGAAGCGCGTTGTACAGGAAAAATCACACTAGATGTACTGTTCGGCATGCCGGATAATTACAGGTCCGAAGAGATCACGTTCCATGTGGCTCCGTTCAGCAGCGGTTATCACGCTCTGCTAGGGCGGGAGGCGTTTACAATCTTCCAAGCAATACCCCATTATGGGTACATGAAGCTCAAGATGCCCGGGCCTAACGGAATAATCACTCTCACTAGTGATCCGTACATAGCACTCCACGCCGAAAACAAGACAGCCGCACTGGCCCTCGAGGCACTATCCAAAGCCCTAGCGGCTGAGGAAGCTGACTGCGCTGCGCTCTACGGTGAATAGGGACGATGTGGTACTCGACAAAAGATCCAAGTCCACCTCCTTTAAACCGGCGGACGAAATAGTCAAATTCCAAGTCACCTTCCTCGGGGACAGAAATAGTCAAATTCCAGTCCATCCAACGGACCCCAATAAAACAGCTTCCATCGGGGCACAGTTAAACCCTGATGTAGACGCCGCACTGCGAGAGTTCCATACGAGAGAACTGGGACATTTTCGCCTGGCACCCTTCAGACATGCCAGGAATCCCACGCAGGCTGGCCGAGCACAGCTTAAATATCCTAAAAGGATTCAAACCTGTCAAACAAGGCTCTTCGTTTTTCCGAACCTAAGAGACAGGCCATGGGAGAGGAGCTAGCAAAGCTATTGGAGGCCGGATTCATCAGAGATATAAAACATCCGGACTGGCTAGCAAACCTGGTGATGGTACCAAAGAAGGACAAATCCTGGCGCCTGTGTGTTGATTTTAAAGACCTTAACAAGGCTTGCCCAAAGGATCCCTTCCCCCTCCCCCGCATCGATCAAATTATCGACGCTACCGCAGGACACGATTCGTTGTGTTTCCTCGACGCATATTCCGGCTACCATCAAATCAAGATGGCAGAACCAGACCAAGCCGCAACGGCATTTATCACACCATACGGCCCATTCTGCTTCAACACAATGCCCTTCGGGCTCAAAACACCGGCGCAACATATCAGCGCATGATTCAGACATGTCTGGCAAACCAGATCGGCAAAACAGTGGAGGCATATGTAGATGATGTGGTCGTCAAAACAAGACATGTCGAATCTCTAGTAGACGACTTGAGGCTCACATTTGATAACCTCCGAACATACGACATCAAGCTCAACCCGAAAAATGCGTTTTCGGCGTTCCAGCCGGAAAGCTCTTGGGCTTCATTGTATCCGGTAGAGGAATTGAAGCAAATCCAGCCAAGATCCGAGCTCTGTCACAATTGGATATCCCAAAGGACCTCAAACAAATACAAAAGTTAACCGGATGCGTGGTGGCTCTAAGCCGCTTTATCTCCCGCTTGGGAGAAAAGGCCCTACCCCTTTACCGCCTCCTTCGGCGCACCGAACACTTCGAATGGACGGATGCAGCCACGGCCGGACTCGACGAAATAAAAGCCATACTGGCAACAAACCCAGTCCTGGCCGCGCCAAACATTGGCGAACCAATGCTATTATACATTGCAGCAACACATCAGGTTGTAAGCGCAGTGCTCGTCGTCGAACGAAAAGCGGACGGACACAAATTCCCCCTTCAAAAGCCGGTCTATTATGTGTCCACTGTCCTCACTCCCTGCAAATCACGGTACCCGCATTATCAAAAGATTGCGTACGCGGTATTCATGGCATCCCGGAAGCTACGACACTACTTTCAAGAGTGTTCAATAACAGTAGCCTCGGAAGTACCACTTAACGATATTATAAACAACCGTGACGCAACGGGCCGGATTGCAAAATGGGCCATTGAGCTCCTCCCGTTCGACATAACTTATAAGCCGACGAGCCATCAAGCAAGTCTTGGCCGACTTCGTCGCAGAATGGACGGAGGCCGAACTCCCTAAAGAGTACGGCACATATTCAAATTGGATCATGCATTTCGACGGCTCCAAGATGTTGGCCGGACTGGGGGCTGGCGTCGTTTTGACGTCCCCCACAGGAGACACAGTTCAATACGTACTCAGATTATGTACACGGACTCCAACAATGCAGCCGAATATGAGGCCCTTTTACATGGTCTCCGGATGGCAGTATCCATGGGCATTCAACGCCTAGAGGTGCGCGGGGACTCGAACCTCGCAATATCCCAAATAAATGGAGACTTCGATGCCAAGGATCCAAAAATGGCAGCTTACCGCAACGCCGTCCTAAAAATGTCAGCTCGGTTCGAGGGGCTTGAATTTCATCATATAGCCCGGGAAAATAATCAGGCGACAGATGTCCTGGCATGCATCAGCGCAAAACGCGATGTAGTCCCCCCCCAACATCTTCTTGGAAAGGCTGTTCAAGCCATCCATAGTATGGGAAGGGGAGCCGAACAATAACAACCCGGACCCAACCACACTTCCCAACACCAAACATCCTGACACAATCGGAGGCTCTGCCAATGAAAAAACACCTTCAGCCCACATAATAATGGCTGTCATCGCCCCGTGGACAGAACCATTCCTCGCCTACCTTACTAGGTAGGAACTCCCCGAGGACCAAAATGAGGCACGCTGCATAGTGCGGCGATCCAAAGCCTACAGAGTCCACGAGGGAGAGCTTTATAAGAAAAGCACTATCGGAGTCCTTCAAAGGTGCATCTCTGAAGAGGAGGGGCGGAACCTCCTGGCTGAAATTCATGCCGGACTCGGCGGTCATCACGCTGCAGCTCGGTCCCTTGTAAGCAAGGCCTTCCGTACGGGATTTTATTGGCCGACGGCCCGGGCAGACGCTCAGGACTTAGTCCAACGATGCACCGGTTGCCAGCTCTTTGCAAACCAAAGCCATATGCGACCCACCGCCCTCCAAACTATCCCCATTACTTGGCCCTTCGCGGTCTGGGGGCTTGACATGGTTGGACCCCTTAAAGGAAGAACCCACAAGCAAAAATACTTACTGGTCATGGTGGATAAGTTCACCAAATGGATGGAAGCCAAGCCTGTTAAGATGGCCGAATCCGGACCGGTGATAGACTTTATATCCGGGGTTGTACACCTTTACGGCATCCCCCACAGCATCATCACTGATAATGGCACGAACTTCACAGCCGACGAGGTAAAACTCTGGTGCAAAAACATGGCATCAAGCTCGATTATGCTTCCGTCTATCACCCACAAACTAGCGGCATCAAACCCAGATTAGTGCAGTCCCTCAAGGAATCTAACACGCACTGGGTAGAGGAGCTCGACTCCGTACTCTAGGGGCTGCGGACCACGCCGAATCGCACCACCGGATACACACCATTCTTTATGGTGTACGGCGCAGAGGCAGTTTTGCCTTGCGACATAATTCATGACACCTCGAGTGCGCATGTACGAAGAAAGAGAAGCCGAGCTCGATCGGCAGGACATCTTGGACGCATTGGAGGAGGAGCGTGACGTGGCAAAAACCCATTCTGCATTCTATCAACAGCAGGCTCGAATATACCAAAGCAGAGAAGTATGGGCCATAAATTACAACGTTGGCGAATTAGTTCTACGACTACCGGACAAGAAAAAGGACAAACTCAAGCCCAAGTGGGAAGGTCCCTTCATAATTGACCAAGTCCTGACTGGTGGAGCGTACCGCCTGCGGGATGCATCGAATAACCGACTCGAGCCGAACCCATGGAACGCAGCCCGTCTCTGAAGATTCTATGCCTAGCGCCGGACTCTGTGTTCGTCTCCTTCCTCTGTCCATTTTTTATATATTTTTGTCTTACATTTCTCTTCCTCTCTCTCTCTCTCTCTCTTATAGCCTTTAAAAGCCCATAAAGTGACGCGCTATCCGCGCTCATTAAACTTGGGGGCTTCTTTAAACAGAAGCTTATCCATACGGGCTTCATGCCCAACACATGTGTCACACTTCCACATGTACCCTTTATTCACCATTATATGCATCGATATGACTTAAGTTTTGGCCAAGCTGGGTTGCCTGGCTCCTGTGCTTACCCCTACATTCCCGATTGTTCGGCTAGGTGGTAAAGGGAGCACCTCTGCGATTGTTACTGCCAGGTCAGCCGGACGTGTACCTCAGACTGGGTGAAGCCGAAAGCTAGCGTTCTTAAGGGAATATTCGGTCGCTGAACTAAAGATGATCTTTTTTTATTTTTATCTATACGCCCCCAGATGTTTTTCCTGCGTTTCTTGTCGCAGCATGGACATGCACCTTAGGGCATGCCTCCCAGGGAAAGGAACCCCTAACAGAACTATTCTCCCTGGAAGATGTTTCTTACTAACCATGTAATATAACATAACTAGTCGGGCACTTGTCTGGTCACACACTAATGACCCCTACGCCTGGTCTCCATGCATTCCCTGGTTCCTATATAACCGCATGGGAATTCGGACACACTCCGGACCATCAGGTCCCGAGGCTGAAGCAAAAAGGTCGGCCATGACAAATGATCTACAATCCGGCTAGAAGGCATTATAAATGTCAATTAAATTACATAGACATTTTGACTGATTGTATTCCTGTTCAATACCATCTAACAGGCTGTCTAATTTATAGTCCTGCTGGGAATACTTTGCGGCCAACTCTACTTGGCCGTATACTAAGCTTACAGGGATCTCCTTCCCATCGGGCCCTACAGGACCGACCTCGGCCATGTGGTTGGGGTCAGCCTTTGCGTACCATGTCTTCACCATGGCCCAGGCCTCCCTAGCGCCTTGACAGCAGGCCGATATCTTCCACAATCAGAAGCGCCGCCGTGCTCCCTTTAGCTTCTCCGCAAGCTCTCCAAGACCTTCGGGCATGGAGACGGATGGCCACAGGGCCTGGGCGACGCCTTGCATCGCCTGCCGAACTCGATCGAGCAGTTACAAGAGCTCTGAAAGAAGGTCACCCGTAGAACCGGGCATCTCCTCTGCAGGACGACCTATTAGCACACCTACGAACATTGCTCTGTTAGCCGACTTCCCCGCCGAACTTTCTTTCAAAGGTTCGTTCAAGCACTTACTAAATATGCCGTGCCGAAGCCACTGATTCTCCTTCACGGAGTCTGACCGCTGGGCACGAACATCTTTCAGCTCGACGCCTAGCTTGGTGTTGGCATCTTGGAGATCGTTCTTCTTCCGCCTCACCTTTGTCAGCACCTTCTCACCAGCCTTTAGCTGGCGTAGGAGGTGTTGCCTTTCCGGATTCAATCCGGCGCCATCTGCAATTTCATTTGTCAGATTTGCACCCATGCCGTGCTTCACAAAATACTTATCTTTCGAAGTGTATATTACCAGAGGGGGTCTCCTTGGGCTCCCCTGCCGCGGCTAGTGCGGCCTCAAGTTGGGCTTTGCACTCCTCCAGCTCCTTGGATAGTAGGGAATTCTTTTCTGTAAGAACATGCATAACAAATGATCCTTAAATCAGTTATTCTAACTGTTTCAAGTCTCGGGGGCTACTGGTATATATATATATAATTACCAAAATTTTCTTACCCGTATGTCTTTTACATATTGCTCCATGGCTCTGGCTAGACCATTTTGAGCGGCACGGAGGTACGCATCTCCCGAGTTGAAGGCATCTAACGCCCCTTGGGAGAAACAAGCGTCGTGAAGAATTGTCCGGCGACGCCTGTGGTTCATGGCACTCTCCACCTTAGAGTTGGTGACAGACAACCCATCCACATCCTCCGTCGGAGGAGCCTCTGGCGCGCGCCTTGCGTTCGCCTCCGCCTTCGGACCAGGCTTTGGAGCCTGGCTGGTGGAGGCGCGATTGGCAGCCTCTCCGGATATAGTCTGGCGAGGTCTCTTTGTCCTGAAGAGAGCACGAGTGTCAATGTGCCTCGAAGGTATAACACCTGGGATAAGGGGGCACGCCATAACTTTGCGCTGACGGCTCGGTCCGGACTGCACTTCTTTTCCGCCCACGGGGCCCTGCGGCCCCTCGTTGGCTTGTCGCTGCAGGTTCGGCCTTCCGCCTTAAAAACCTCCCCTGCAAAGTTCGGTTGTAATCAGGAAACTGAAAAAACGAGAGGGCGGACATCTATTCGGGGTGCTAGGACTTCGATCTCAGTTACCTGGGAGGCCGGGATTAGCCCTGGGTAATCGGCCGTAATGGCCACCAAGGCGTTGTCCTTGCTCAATTGATGGCACACTCCATCAATCAGCTCCACAGATATTTCCGGATCCTCTTGAGAAGCCGGGTCGAGGGACCGTCCTAGGTCCTCGGATTGTGGAGGAGGGCTACTTATTTCCTAACAGCCCGGCGTAGTTCCTGCGTGAAGTCATCAGACTGAATATTTAACATGGGAATAAAAACAGGGGCCAAGTAAATATGACGCTACCCCAGCTTGGGGGATTGTGCATAGAGAATCCACCTGTGGGATTGACACGGAGAAATTCCTCCTCTCTTCTCCCTTATACAAAGTGGACAAGATCTTTAGTAGAGCGGCCAGCTAAATCGCCTTACGGCCGTAGCGGTGGCATCGTCCTCCCCTGTTGAAGTCCACATGGTGGCTTCTATACTGAAGCGGTGCACCCCCGCATGATGCAGCGCATAACCCCGATCATGGTTAGCCCGGAATGGCTAAAATCTTATTGGGCCCATCAGGTAAAATGATGTCCCTGTCACTTTCCCTCTGAGGGCTCCGTGGACGCCAGGCTAGGCGCTTCTTTAAGGGGAGCACTGGTCGAATTCAGGAGGCCCGATCGGACAGGATCCGGCAAGCGACGTCTTCTATATAAAACTTCTGAGGGCCAGTCTTCGGACGCCTTCTTTGGGGTTCTGGACAGTAATATCCGGTCCCGCGATGCGCCACACTTCGGCTCCGCCCACTTGATACATTGACCCCTCCTTAGAGCGGGGCACAAGGCAGAATAACCTTTCCATAGCCCGAAATGAGCCTCGATACCCAAAAACAGCTCGCAGAGGGCTACGAAGCCCGCGATATGCAATACGGAGGCAGGCGTGAGATTGTGTAGCTGGAGGCCATAGAACTCCAGGAGCCCCCGGAGAAATGGATGGATTGGAAATCCGAGCCCCCTTATTAAATAAGGGACGAGGCACACCCGCTCTCCTTTGGAGGGATTAGGGGCACTCTCCGCTTGCTCTCCGCCATTATAGATGGCAAGGCCGACTCGAACCGGGACCATATAGGCCGGGGGGAGAAATCCCTTGGTCTGGAGCGTCACTAGCTCGCTATGCGGGATGGAGCATCTCTCCCAATATCCAGGCTGAGGGCTGGAAGGGCGAGAGGAGGAGTCGCGACGGCTGGCCATGGTGGAATGGACCTTTGTTGGATGCGCTCTGATGAACACTCGCGAAGGGGGGAAGATGTGGTTTGGATCTAAATCCTCGTCCCCTTAAATAGGTCAGCTCATTTACGCGGCTAGGGGTGTGAATGTAAAAACACTCAGACTTTTCATATTCGTTTGACATGTGGGAAGCGGCCATTATTGGGCATAGAAGCCAAGGAGCGCAACATCTACAAGAAACCGGACTTTATTCAACATGTACACGGAATTTGGAGGAGAACCCGCCTTGCAATGCCGAAGACAATCTGCGCGCCGGACTCATCGTCATTGAAGCCTGGTTCGGGGGCTACTGAGGGAGTCCTGGATTAGGGGGTGTCCGGATAGCCGGACTATACCTTCAGCCGGACTCCTGGACTATGAAGATACAAGACTGAAGACTCCGTCCCGTGTCCGGAAGGGACTTTCCTTGGCGTGGAAGGCAAGCTTGGCGATACGGATATGTAGATCTCCTACCATTGTAACCGACTTTGTGTAACCCTAACCCTCTCCGGTGTCTATATAAACCGAGGGTTTTAGTCCGTAGGACAACATACCACAACAACAATCATGCCATAGCTAGCTTCTAGGGTTTTTAGCCTCTCCCGATCTCGTGTACATCTACTCTTGTACTACCCATATCATCAATATAATCAGCAGGACGTAGGTTTTACCCTCCATCGAGAGGGCCCGAAACCTGGGTAAAACTCGTGTCCCTGCCCTGTTACCATCCGGCCTAGACGCACAGTTCGGGACCCCTACCCGAGATCCGCCAGTTTTGACACCGACAGGGAGGCTTAGGAGAGGTTTTGCATAAAGGGACGGCCCTTGGTTCCTTTATATACACCTCTGGTATTGAACGTCTCCTCCTAAACCTCAGAACCTGCCTATTCCTAAGGAATCTTTCTCGCAGGACGGTTGGGTTACCCACGCTCGTATTGATGAAAATCCCGTAATAAGGGGACACGATCTCTACTTTGACAAGACGTGCCAATGACACCTGCGTCTCGAAACGTGGGGCGAAAAATGGTTCGAAATTATGACCAGGCATGTGTGACGTCACGTTACTAAAGTTATCAGCAGATTGGACTCATGTGTTAGTATATTCTTTCTGCGGTTTTGTGCAGTGTGTGTTACAGGACCGGACACGATCAATTCGTCTGGAGACTATTCGGGAGTTCAGAAGGAGGAACCCCCCTTGCAATGCCGAAGACAGCACTATGCGCCGGATACCTTGTCATTGAAGCCAGGTTCAGGGGCTCCCGAGGGAGTCCTGGACTAAGGGGTCCTCGGGCGTCCGGCCTGTTATCCGTGGGCCGGACTGATGGGCTGTGAAGATACGAAGACCGAAGACTACACCCATGTCTGGATGGGACTCTCCTTGGTGTTGAAGGCAAGCTTGGTGACGGAATATGTAAATTCCCTTCTTTGTAACCGACCTTGTGTAACCCTAGATCCTCCCGGTGTCTATATAAACCGGAGGACTTAGTCCAGATAGGATATACTCAATACCTTAGTCATACAGGCTAGACCTCTAGGGTTTAGCCATTACGATCTCATGGTAGATCAACTCTTGTAATACTCAAATTCATCAAGATCAATCAAGCAGGAAGTAGGGTATTACCTCCATAGAGAGGGCCCGAACCTGGGTAAACATCGTGTCCCTGTCTCCTGTTACCATCAACCTTAGACGCATAGTTCGGGACCCCCTACCCAAGATCCGCTGGTTTTGACATCGACATCGCCCACAACTCTTTGTGTTCTACTCGTGCATATCATCTACTCATAGACCTGGCTCGGATGCCACTGTTGGGGAACGTAGCAAGCAATTTCAAAAAAAATCCAATGATCATGCAAAATCTATCTAGGAGATGCATAGCAACGCGAGGGGGACAGTGTGTCCACGTACCCTCATAGACCGAAAGCGGAAGCGTTATGTTAATGTGGTTGATGTAGTCGAACATCTTCGTGATCCAACCGATCAAGTACCGAACATACGACACCTCCGTGTTTAGCACAAGTTCAGCTCGATGACATCCCTCGAACTCTTGATCCAGCAGAGGGTCAAGGGAGAATTCCGTCAGCACGACAGCGTGGTGATGGTGATGGTGATGTGATCTGCGCAGGGCTTCGCCTAAGCACTACGACGCTATGACCAGTGGAGTAAACTGTGGAGGGGGGGGCACCGCACACGACTAAGAGAACAATTGATGTGCCTTTGGGGTGCCCCCCGCCCCCGTATATAAAGGATGGGAGGAGGAGGCCGACGGCCAGGAGGGGCGTGCCATGGGGGGGGAGTCCTACTAGGACTCCACTCCTAGTAGGATTCGGCCCCCTTTTCCTTTCTTCCACCGGAGGGAAAAGGAAGGAGAGGCAGAGGGAAAGGGAAAGGGGCGTCGCTCCCCCTCCTCCTTGTCCTATTCGGATTCTCTAGGAGGGGGCGCGTGCCATCCACCCCGCCGGCTTCCCTCTCTCTCCCTTAGGCCCATGTAGGCACAACACTTCCCTGGGGGGTCCGGTAACCCCTTGGTAGTCCGGAAAAATACCCAAATCACTAGGAACCATTCTAATGCCCGAATACTACCTTCCAATATATGAATCTTCACCTCTCGACCATTTCGAGACTGCTCGTCATGTTCGTGATCTCATCCGGGACTCTGAATAAACTTTGGTAACACAAACACATAACTCATAATACAAATCGTCATCAAACGTTAACCGTGCGGACCCTACGGGTTCGAGTGTTGGGGAACGCAGTATTTCAAAAAATTTACCTACGATCACGCAACATCTACCTAGGAGATGCATAGCAACGAGACGGGAGAGTGTGTCTACGTACCCTCGTAGACCGAAAGCAGAAGCATTTATCAACGCGGTTGATGTAGTCATACACCTTCATGATCCGTCCTGATAAAGTACCGATCGTATGACACCTCCGTGTTCAGCACATGTTCAGCTCGATGACGTCCTCGCCTTCTTGATCTAGCAAGAGGGGCGAAGTAGTAGATGAGTTCCGGCAGCACGACAACATGGTGACGGTGTTGGTCAAGAACAATCTCCGCAGGGTTTCGCCAAGCACAACAGAAACTATGACGGAGGATAAACTAGAGGGACGGGGTTGCTGACACACGGCTTTGTGTTTCTTGATGTGTTCTGGGTGCTAGCCCTGCTGCTCTATTTATATGTTGAGCCCTGGGGTCAAAACTTGGAGTAAAAGCCTCCTCGAAGTCGGTTTTGCTCGAAAGGCAAGAGTCCTACTCAGACTCCAGGGCTAGACGCCAGGGTTCCCGACACCTACCCCCTAGACACCAAGGTTCCTGGCGTCTATCCTCTGGTCTCCGCAAAACTGCCTTTTGCACTTTCCAAAAGCCTCGTGGGCTTTCCCCTCTGGCCCAAATAAAGTGTTCTCGTACCCAAAAATTTCGGGAGACATCCGAAACCTCTTCCGGTGAATTCCGAAACCCTTCCAGAGATCAAACACTACTATCCCATATATTAAACTTTACCTCTGGGCCATTCCGAAACTCCTCGTTATGTCCATGATCTCATCTAGGACTCCAAACAACATTCGGTTACCAACATACATAACTCATATAATACTATATCGTCAACGAACGTTAAGCGTGCGGACCCTACGGGTTCAAGAACTATGTAGACCTGACCGAGACACCTCTCTGGTCAATAACCAATAGCGGAACCTGGATGCCCATATTGGCTCCTACATATTCTACGAAGATCTTTATTGGTCGAACCTTATGACAAAATACGTAATTGCCTTTGTCATCGGTATGTTACTTGCCCGAGATTCGATCGTCGGTATCATCATAAGTAGTTCAATCTCTTTTTTGGCAAGTCTCTTTACTCGTTCAGTAATGCATCATCCCGCAACTAACTCATTAGTCACATTGCTTGCAAGGCTTATAGTGATGAGCATTACCGAGAGGGCCCAAAGATACCTCTCCGATACATGGTGTCGGATGTGGGGCTCCGGCAAACCCTTAAGGTTCGAACACTAGGGTGCGCGTGAAGTCTTCCCCTCCTACCGATCTACGCTCTAGCTCACTAAGATCTTGCGGACGAACTCGACGAACTCACAACACAGAAAGACATGGGGTTTATACTGGTTCAGGCCACCGTTGTGGTCTAATACCCTACTCCATTGTGGTGGTGGATTGCCTCTTGGGCTGATGATGAACAATACAAGGGGAGAACAACCTCCTGAGGTTGAGGTGTTCTTGCGCGTGAGAGCTTGTGGTGCGTCTCTCGATCTCTAATGATCTCCTCTAGCTAAGAGCGTCCCTCATCCAATGTGGTGGCTAGTCCTATTTATAGAGGCCCTGGTCCTCTTCCCAAATATCAAGTGGGAAGGGGACCAACAATGGCGGGCTAATTTGAAGGGGGCAGCTAGTACAAGCTATCCTGACAAAAGTAGTCTTCGCCTGCACAAAGCTCTGGTGGTGACGCTGCTTTGGGCTCCAGGATGACCTCCGTCTTGCAGTCCGTGGTCTTGGTCTTGTTGCACCGGAATGGCAACCTTTGCCTGATGCATCGGTACTCCGCGGCTGCGCTTGCCCCCTTTGCACCAAAGAGGAAACAAGGATGATGCGCGCTGGCGCCGCCTGGTGCCCACCTGGTGCCGATCGTCGTGGCTCACGTCACAAGAGCCTCGTGAGGTTTGCCTTGCCTTGATATCTCCGCTCCTCGTGAGCCTGCCTAGCTAGGCCACTCCAGAGGAGGTCTTGTCGTTCGCCTCACGAGGCTTGGCCCCTCGTGAGGGTCTTGGATGCTTTGTTCATGAAGACGGGCCGTACGGCCTGCTGGCTCAGCCGCGGGCCGCAGGCAAGCAAGTCTGGGGACCCCCATTCCCAGAACACCGACAGTAGCCCCCGGGCCCAAGGTGCGTGCGGGCTTGGCTTCATGGTGAAGCCAAGGGTCAAGCTCAAAGCGCCGCGGCCCCAAAAGCCTGCGGCCTCGGTTGACGCGTGGCGGTTGATTGGACGTGGGCGTCTCCGCTTCCCGACGCTACCCCGACGACTGCATGACTTGACAAGTCCCTGCAACATGCAAGGGAAACCATCATTACCTGCGATAGTGGGAGACGCCGGTTGGCCTTCTCTTGCTATAAATGGGGAGGGGGGCGGAGCCCCCGTTGCCCATCTCTTCATCGCTTGCTCGCTTCTTCATTGCTTGCAGTGCTTCTGATGGCGCCACGTAGGAAGTTATCTCCCGCCGAGAAGGGGAAGGCCCCTCATGAGGGCCCCGGTTCCCCGGCGCCCAGGCGTGCGGCCGCGGCCATCCGCGCAAGCACGCTGCGACCCCCGCCGTGCCCACCGTCGAGGCGGCGCCGCAGCACGCGGAGGGGACCTTCCCGACCATGGCAATCCAGCTGATGTGGGGAGGCGCGCGATGGTGGAGAGGCCTCCCCGCCCGTGCTTCCATTCAGCGGAGGCGTCGCCGGAGTTCATTGTCTGGTCAGAGAACTCGGCCAGCAACTGGCTCCAGCTTCCGTGTTTCTTTGTCAATGAACTGCCGGCCCCTGGTCCAGGAGGGCTCTGGTTGCAAGTGGATGGTTGCTGCAGCAAGGCCTCCAGGGTCGCGGTCGAGACTTCCGCCGCGGGCAACATAGCCCTGGCCCGCGGCTGGCAGACATTCGCCCGCGCGCGGCCTGGGCAGGCGGTGCACACTCCACTTCAAGTATGACAGTGCGTCGACCCTCTACGTGAGGGTGTTCGGGGAAGATGGTCGCCGCGCCGAGAACTGCCCCGAGACGAACGACGGTGAGGAGGTGCTCGGCCTTGGTGATGGTCGCGACGAGGGTGAGGGCGAGGCTTCCCTCGGCGGCGACCGCATATCTTCTAGCTACGGCGGCTCTTCCTCCAGTAACAACCCCCATTACGGCTACGACCAGCTGCCGCACCCACTTCGAAGGAGGTAGCGGGTCATCTCGTCCGCGCGAGGAGGGGTCTGGCTAGTCTCAGGCGCTGCTAAGGGCCCACCCCCACAGATTGCTGAAACACCGCTTTGTTTAGCTTTTCCCCTTTCCTGCATTAGAAAATGAAACTAGTATGGGCCTAGAGGGGCGTGTATCGAACTATGGTTCTTGGTTAATGCAACGCGTGTGTTATTCCCATGCCGTGTTGTTATTTTGCGCAAAGATAACCTAACCTGGCACGTTTGGGACGCCCTTCCCTTCACGAGACGTGTGTGTTTGCTCAAGAACTGCAAAAAAATTGTTAGGGGGTGTGCTAGAGGATTTGTCGTTCACCTTGACTTGGCGCTTTGCATCGCGGTATGCGAGGGGCACGGATTAGGAGAGATGCGCCATCTTCCAGGCTCGAACGAGGGTGACTCGCGAGAAGGCAGAGAGAAGAAAAATGCTCGCGAGGGAACCTGCCTAGCCCCCTCACGAGGTATGCGAGAGAGAGATAGAGATATCACGAGGAAACTAGAGCCGAAAAACGCGGTAAAAGGTGAAGGAACCAAATCAGCAAGGAACGCCAAAGGCAAACTCGATTTAGGAGAAGCAAGCCAACTATGGAATGCAAATGAAAAGCCGCGTCTGGCACCTAATCTAGTCTTCAAGTCTTCTCACCGGCGTGGAGCTAAGTGTTGTCCACTAGGCGTGGGAGGGAGCCCCAGGGCCTAAGGCCGGCGCTCATGTAACACCCTCGATGCGATTATAGCTCCCACGTGTCGAGGCACGACTTAGAGACATAATCGCATTGAAGGCATATGTCGCAAGTAAGGTAATCTTTACAAAAACCCATGTAATATAATAATAAAGGGGAGATAACATAGTTGGCTTACACTCGCCACGTCAATCAAGTACATAAATAACATTACATCAACCAAAATCATGGCCCGACTATGGCGCCAAAGTATAAAAATATAACCCAACATGCGACATGGTCCCGATCACCCCCAACTGGGCATCACTACTGATCATCAGGAAAGGAAACATAATAACGTTGAGAGTCCTCGTCGAACTCCCACTTGAGCTCGAGCACGTCACCTGGAGCGGAATCATCAGGCCCTGCATCTGGTGTAATAGTAAACTGTGATCCACAGGGACTCAGCAATCTCGCACCTCGCGATCAAGACTATTTGAGCTTTTTGTTAAGGCAAGGTAAAAATATATGTGGAGCTGCAAAGCGACTAGCATATATGGTGGCTAACTTGTTCCCAAAAGAGAGCGAGAAGAGGGGGCCAAGCGCGAGTGAGAAACTAGAGAACAACCTGCGGCAAACATTACTCCAACACCGTGTCCACTTCCCGGACTCCGCCGAGAAGAGGCCATCACGGTAACTCACACGGTCGATTCATTTTAATTAAGTTAATGTTAAGTTATCTACAACCGGACATTAACAAATTCCCATCTGCCCATAACCGCGGGCACGACTTTCGAAAGTTCAAATCCCTGCAGGGGAGTCCCAACTTAGTCCATGACAAGCTCTCATGGTCAACGAAGGAATAGACCTCCTCCCGAGACGTTCTGATCAGACTCGGTATCCCGGTACAACAAGACACTTCGACAGGTTAAAACAAGACCAACAACACCGCCTGAATGTGCCGACAAATCCCGATAGGAGCTGCACATATCTCGTTCTCAGGGCACACTCAGATGAGACATCCTACGATTAAAACCAACCCTCAAGTTTCCCTGAGGTGGCCCCACAGTCTACTCGGTTCGGACCAACACTCAGAGGAGCACTGGCCCGGGGGGGTTTAAATAAGATGACCCTCGGGCTCCGGAAACCCAAGGAAAAGAGGCTAGGTGGCAAATGGTAAAACCAAGGTTGGGCATTGCTGGAAAAAGATTAATCAAGGCGAAACTATCAAGGGGTTCCCATTATAACCCAACCGCGTAAGGAACGCAAAATCCGGGAATATAACACCGATATGACGGAAACTAGGGTGGCAAGAGTGGAACAAAACACTAGGCGAGAGGCCAAGCCTTCAACCTTTTACCAAGTACATAGATGCATTAATATAACAAGATAATATAGTGATATCCCAACAAGTAAATAAATGTTCCAACAAGGAACGGCCTCCAATCTTCACCTGCAACTAGCAATGCTATAAGAGGGGCTGAGCAAAGCGGTAACATAGCCAATCAACGGTTTGCTAGGACATGGTGGGTTAGAGGTTTGACATGGAAATTGGGAGGCTTGAAAGCAAGTGGTATGCATCGTAGCATTGGCATAGAAAAAGAGCGAGCAATCTAGCATAGCAAAGATAGTGGTGATTTCGAGGGTATGATCATCTTGCCTGCAAAGTTGTCAGAGTTGACTGGATCCTCGAAAGCAAACTCAACGGGCTCCTCGTTAGCGAACTCATCTCCCGGCTCTACCAAAACAAGACAAACAAGTAACAAGGACACAATCAACCACGTGCAAAGCTCAAACAATATGATGCAAAGACGATATGCTATGCGGGATGCGATGCGGGATGCATATGCAAGATGTGACAAGGAATGCATGAACCTGGCCTCAACTTGGGAATTCAAGTGTTCCACTCGAAAGATGAGACGAAATCGTTTGAAAACGATATAAAGAACGCCGGAATCGGAGTTACGGTTTGGAAATGGCAAGCGATTCAAATATGACATCGGTTTGCGATTTATAGCAAGTAGTCATCTAAATGCAATGAGATGAACATGCTACAGCACCCAAACATGGCAACAAAATACATGGCAGGGATGCATTCATGATGCTTAACAAAAGTCTAGCACTGAGCTACGGCCAATTCATCCATTAACAGGTTCAAACAAGCATGGCAAAAATGCATACAACAAACAGATTTCAGACTTAGCGAAATTAACACTTGTCTGGAATTTCAGATCAGATAGCACTCTTCGAAGCAACAGAACTACATGCTACAGGACCTGAACATGGCAAAGTAAAGCATGGCATGGAGCTACTCAAAGGCTTAACAAAAGTCCCTTAGTGACCTTGAGCCAAAAGGGATCAGAAAATACAATTGCAAGCATGTGAACATGGCAAAAACATAATCAGTTCTCAGACTTAGTGAAAACTGGAGCATGCTGAAAACAGATATCAAGTAGGCATGTTTACGAGCTCGATGCACTCACTACGGAGCAAGTCATGACAACTAAGCATACACCCATCAAGAATACACAAAATGCAAGCTAGACATGGCAAGAACAATAGCATAGCATGCACGGATCAACTACAACATCATCGGCAAAATTGCAAACAAGTTGACAATCTGCCCAGATTCACAAAGTAGCAAAAGTAGAGCTCGATTGACTCAAGCTAGGGTGCTCCATAATTGCAAACAAAGACATGGATGGATAGAGCACTACAAGATTAACAAAACATCCTTACTGATCATCCTTAAAAGAGGCACGGATCACTCGGAAACAACAAGAACATATGGCCATATGAAATAAACAGCTCAAGGACTTAGTGGAAATGCTAAGTCCCTGAAATCAGCACTACCAAGTGCCTCACTTCGCAAGCTTGTGCTAGTCACCACACACATCACAAAAATACATGGGTTGCACCTCTGGAAAGATGACAAAACCCTTAACAAAACATATGTAGAGCATCAGGGCATATCATGCACACAATAATCATGGCAAAAATAACAAAAAGCTAAATGGATTAGCAGATCTGACAATTAACTCAAGTAGCCCTCTTCTAACAGCATTTCGGGCATCAAGATGAACTCAAATGAAAATGATGCAATGGAATGAAATGATGTATTCTCTGAGATGAACATTTTGATATGCTATATGCCAAAAACGGAGCTACGGATGCGGAGATATAGCATGATGAAGATGGGCACATGGATTAGGGTTTCGGGCAAAAGTCAACCCAAATCACTCCGGATCTGAGATCTGCACGGGAACCGAGGTTCGTCGCCGGGGCTCGCCAGAGTTTGGGGCCGCGGTGGCCGGAGGAAGGGGGAGGCCGGCGGGAGCTCGTGGCGGCGAGGGAAGACGGCGGCGGCGGCACGGACGCCGAGGTGGAGGAGGAAGCGGCGAGGCGGAGGAGGGAGAGGCCAGGGACGGTGGCACTCGCCGGCGCGGTCGGGTGGCCGGTCCGGTGCGGCGGCGCGGCAGCCGGCGAGGCTGGCGACGGCGGCGGGCGGCGGCTCAGGCGGCGAATGTAGCCGGGCGGCGAGGCGCGGTGCGATGGGCCCCGAGGGCCCGCGCTGGGCTCGGCGGGCCTCAGAGGTGGCGGCGGCGAAGCGGTCCCACGGGGACACGTGGCGTCGGCTGGCTGGTGGCGGCGGCGGGCGGACGCGTCCGGCTCCCTCCGAACGTGTCCGGCGGCGGCGGAAATCCGAAATTTTAGGGTTAGGACGGGGGAGGATCCGGATTTTCGAGAGGGGATCTATTTATAGGCATAGAGGGAGCTAGGAGAGTCCAAATGAGGAGCGGTTTTCGGCCACGCGATCGTGATCGAACGCTCTAGATGATGGATTAGGTTTAGGTGGGTTTTGGGCCGAATTGGAGGGGTGTTGGGCTGCAACACACACGAGGCCTTTTCGGTCCCTCGGTTAACCATTGGAGTATCAAACGAAGTCCAAATGGCACGAAACTTGACAGGCGGTCTACCTGTAGTAAACCAAGGCCGCTTGGCAAGTCTCGGTCCAATCCGGAAATGTTTAATCCACACACACGAAAGAAAGCTAGAAATGACCACCGGAGGAGAACGAAGCGCCGGAATGCAAAACGGACAACGGGGAAAATGCTTGAATGCATGAGATGAACACGTATGCAAATGCAATGCACATGATGACATGATATGAGATGCATGAGAACAATAACAACACACGGAGACAAAAACCCGAACCCAAGAAAATAAAATAATTAACGCCAGAAACGGCAAGAGTTGGAGTACAAATTGGGAAAGTCATATCCGGGGTGTTACAACACTCCACCACTACGAAAGGATCTCGTACTGAGATCTAGGACTGAAAGAACACCGGGTACTCAGAACGGAGGTGATCCTCATGTTCCCAGGTAGCTTCACGGTCGGAATGGTGTGACCACTTGACTTTGAGGAATTTGATTGACTTACTGCGAGTCTTGCGTTCAGTCTCTTCAAGAATAGCAACTGGGTGCTCACGATAGGAGAGATCTTCTTGGAGCTCAATGTCCTCGAAGTTAACGGTGCGGTCAGGAGTCTTGAAGCACTTTCGGAGCTGAGAGACATGGAACACATCATGAACATTTGCAAAGTTTGAAGGAAGCTCGAGTTGATAGGCGAGATCGCCTCTCTTGCTGACAATCTTGAAAGGTCCCACGTATCTGGGGGCAAGCTTCCCTTTGATACCGAAGCGATGAGTACCTTTCATAGGAGAGACGCGGAGGTAAACATGATCTCCGATCTTGAAAGCTAAATCATGGTGCTTACTATCATAGTAGCTCTTCTAACGGGATTGGGCTGCTTTGAGGTTATCTCGAATGACTTTGCACATTTCCTCTGCTTCTGTCATTAAGTCATTACCCAAAAGCTGACGTTCACCGGTTTCAGACCAGTTGAGAGGGGTACGGCACTTCCTGCCATACAGAATTTCAAAAGGGGCCTTGCCCGAACTTGCTTGAAAACTGTTGTTGTAGGAGAATTCAGCATAAGGAAGACAATCCTCCCACTTCATACCGAAAGAGATCACACAAGCCCTGAGCATATCTTCAAGAATCTGGTTGACACGCTCGACTTGACCGCTAGTTTGAGGATGGAAAGCTGGCTGAAGTGGATGTTGGTGCCCATGGCCTTCTGAAAAGAATCCCAAAACTTGGAGGTAAAGATGATGCCACGGTCTGAAGAGATCGCCTGTGGAATACCGTGCAAAGAGACAATTGAGAGGTATAGAGTTCCGCCAATTGAGCTGAAGTGATCGACTCTTTGATAGGCACAAAGTGAGCTACTTTTGTGAGTTTGTCGATGACAACGAATATAGCATCATTGCCACGCTTGTACTTTGGAAACCCAGTCACGAAGTCCATCTCAATGTGGTCAAACTTCCATTCTGGAATGGCAAGAGGTTGGAGGAGACCAGCTGGCCTTTGGTGTTTTGCCTTCACTCTTCTGCAGACATCACACTCATTCACGAATTGAGCAATCTCTTGCTTCATTCGAGTCCACCAATAAGCCTGCTTGAGGTCCTGATACATCTTCGTACTCCCAGGGTGGATGGAGAGGAGAGAATTGTGAGCCTCGTTCATGATCACTTTACGGAGGTCACCTTTGGGTACAACAATACGATCCTCGAAGAAGAGAGTGTCCTTGTCATCAAGGCGGTAGCACTTGTACTTGGGTTGACTCTTGGCAATCCCAATCTTCACCTTTTTCACCATAGCATCAAGAAGCTGGGCTTGGCGAATCTGGTCTTCCAAGGTAGGAGAGACTTGAAGGTTGGCGAGGAAACCTTGAGGAAGAACTTGCAGATTAAGTTTGCGGAAAGCTTCACAAAGCTCGGGTTGATAAGGCTTGAGAATCAGACTGTTGCAGTAAGCCTTCCTGCTCAATGCGTCAGCAATCACATTGGCCTTGCCTAGAGTATACTCGATACTCGGATTATACTCTTGAATCATTTCGACCCATCGAGTTTGCCTGAGGTTGAGATTAGGCTGAGTGAAGATGTACTTGAGACTCTTGTGATCAGTGAAAATGTCCACTTTTCTTCCCAATAGAAGATGTCTCCAAGTCAAAAGAGCATGCACAACTGCCGCCAACTCGAGATCATGAGTGGGGTAGTTCTTCTCATTGGGCTTCAACTGGCGAGATGTATAAGCAACAACTTTCTTCTCTTGCATCAATATTGCGCCAAGACCTTGGAGAGAGGCATCACAAAAGACCTCGTACGGCTTGGATTCATCAGGCGGAGTCAGAATTGGAGCAGTGATCAATTTCTCTTTCAAAGTGTTGAAAGAAATGTCACACTCCGGAGACCAAACGTACTTGACGTGCTTCTGGAGAAGATTAGAGAGAGGCTTCGCGATCTTAGAAAAGTTTTCAATGAATCTTCGACAGTAGCTTGCGAGACCGAGGAAGCTACAGAGTTGCTTCACGTTCTGAGGAGGTTCCCAATTCACAATTGCAGACACCTTCTCAGGATTCACCGCAATGCCCTTGGCAAAGATGATATGACCAAGATAAAGAACCTCATCGAGCCAAAATTCACACTTGGAGAACTTGGCATAGAACTGGTGTTCCCTGAGCTTATCAAGCACCAAACGCAAGTGTTTGGCATGATCTTCCTTGTTCTTCGAGAAAACCAGAATGCCGTCGAGATAGACCAAAACGAAGTCATTGGTGTAGGCATTGAAGATGAAGTTCATCATGCGAGAGAACGTTGGAGGAGTGTTGACGAGGCCAAAAGACATGACAGTGTATTCGTATGAACCATAGCTTGTCCTGAAAGCCGTCTTGGGAATATCTTGCTCACGGATTCGAATCTGATGATAACCCATACGGAGATCAAGCTTGGAGAATACTTGGGCACCTTTGAGTTGTTTGAACAGCTCGTTGATGTTGGGAAGTGGGTATTTGTTCTTGATAGTCTTCTTGTTCAATGGACGGTAATCAACACAAAGTCGGTCCGTTCCATTTTTCTTATTCACAAAAAGAACACCACAACCCCACGGAGAAGAACTAGGCCGGATGAGACCCGTTCTCTCTTGAATATCGAGTTGCTTCTTCAGCTCCTTCAACTCTTCAGGTCCGAGCTTGTAAGGACGCTTGCAAACTGGCTCCGTGCCAGGCTCAAGATCGATGATGAATTCAACTGGCCGGTGCGGAGGCATTCCTGAAGCTCTTCTAGAAAGACGTCTTGATATTCGCAAACGACTGGAATCTGTGAGATAGCATCCAGTTCACCCTTCTCATTGAGAGAAAACAGACAGATAGTATTATCCCAAGCAGCAAAGACAATTACATCCTCAGACGAATGAGTCAATTGAATCTGCCTGGCTGCACAATCAAGCTGAGCCTTGTGCTTAGAAAGCCAATCCATTCCGAGAATAAGATCAATATCCGAGTTACCAAGAACCATTGGGGAAGAAAGGAACTTGTAGTCGCCCAAGTGATAGTAACATCTGGCACCTCCAGACTTGCACTCAAACGTTTGCCAGGAGAAACGATATCCATTTGTTTACCCAAATGAGAAGAAACGAATTCATGCTTGGTAAAAAATGGCTTTGACATGAAACAATGCGATGCACCAGTGTCAAAAAGAACTCTTGCGGGAATGTCATTAACAAGAAGGTTACCCATGATCACATCTGATAAGTCCTCTGCCTGAGCTGCATTCAGCAAGTTGACCTTAGCATGCTTGGGGTTATGCTTGACCACAGCTGTACTTGCCGATCTGACAGGAGGAGGAGGAGGAAGACGCCTCTGGTTGAACACTTGTTGGCATAGTGACCCTTCTGTTGGCACTTGTTGCACGTGACCTCTGAAAGCGGACGGTGATACGGAGCACTCGATCTTGGAGCTTGAGACGAAGTCTTGTTCTGAAAGCCAGGGTTGGGTGGGTGGGAAGATCCACTGCCACCTTTGCTCTTCTGCTGATACGGCTGACGAACGGAGGAGGAGGAAGCCAATACTTCTGCTGCTTGGCCACTTGAGTAGAGGAAGAAGGAGTAACATCTCTGACTCGCTTCCTGGAAGCATCACACCTCAACTGAGCAGCCTCTTGCTTCAATGCCATGTTGTAGAACTCATCGTACCTCAAGGGCTCAAAGAGAACAAGAGCTAGCTTAATTTCTTCTCTGAGACCACCTCTAAACTGGTATACCATGCTCTTCTCATCAGGGACGTCCTGCTTGGCAAAGCGGGCGAGCTTCTGAAACAACTTGTTGTAGTCATAGACAGACAAAGAGCCTTGCTTCAGGTTGCGGAATTCCTCACGCTTGCTTTCAACCACGCTCTGGGGAATATGGTGAGCTCGAAAATCTTGACGAAATTCATCCCAAGTGATCACACGTCCACCTCTGAAGTCCTTGTACTGCTGGAACCATTCTGCAGCTTGATCTTTAAGTTGGAAGGAAGCGAACTTGACAAAGTCCTCAGGCCTGAAGTTACTGCACTCGAAATGCTTGCACAGATCCACTAGCCAATCGTCGGCACGGTTGCCTCAACACAATTGCTGAAAGTCTTTGGCCCGTTAGCAAGGAACTGGTTGAGTGTAGCAAAGTGATTCTGATTGTGATTCCCTTGGTTGCCTTGATTGCGCTCTTGAAGAATTTGCATGATCAACTGTGTGTTTGCATTGGTTGCGGCCATCACAGCTTGCCATGCCTCCGGAGGAGGTGGAGGTGGTGGCGGATCAGGATTCGGAGTCGTGCGCGTTGGAGGAGCCATCCTGAAGAGGTTGACACCATTAGCACATTGATAGACAAATATTGAAGCTGAATCCAACGGAATGAAAATTGCAACATATAGTCTTCACATCCGAACAAAATGAACGAATGCATTCCTCTTGAAATGGTCACATATCCATAAATTGAGAAGCCACGTAGAATTAAGGTAGAGAAATAAATCAACAAGGTACGGATCAAGAACGAATAATCGGTAAGAAATCCCAATCTCAAACCAATATCCGTGGAAGAAGAACTAGAGCTACAAGAATTCCCACCTATGAAACTCCCGAACCTTTCCGGTTATGCAATCAGGTGTTGGGGATACAGGGGAAGCATAATATCTCACCCAAATCTAGCAAATCCTACATCCAGCTGTATCCATCCTTCAACACATAACCAAGAAACCTTCGGAAACCATCTACCTCAACCTTCGAAAAGCATCCGTTATACAAGTTATGGCGATACTCCCGAACTCCCGCCCCAGTACTGGGTGGCGTCGAGGTTATCTCACCAACGAACTGCATAAAAGAGATTTTCGATGTCGGCGTACTAAACTCAGGTATTCCAGAACTGCAACGATAAAATTATGATGACAACACCTCAGAGCTCAACTCCCCAGGACACTTCCACTAAACCCCTGACAGGAGGCACCAAGACAATGTTCTCATCATAAAACCTTCGGAACGATTCCAAGATACCCGCGTGATCCTAAAAAAATTTAATGAAATTTGAGAAGAGAAGATTCAAAACTCTACGTTAGGATGCCTTACCAGAGCGATGAGGAGACTGGGAAGTAAAAAAGAATTCCTAAACTCTCCGATATATAATTCCTAAATGACTCAAAACATTTTTCTAGACACAACTCGGCTGCTAAAAACAATCAAGCAATGGGGCTCCTAAGGTCGGGAAGGCTCTGATTACCAACTTGTAACACCCTCGATGCGACTATAGCTCCCACGTGTCGAGGCACGACTTAGAGACATAATCGCATTGAAGGCATATGTCGCAAGTTAGGCAATCTTCACAACATCCCATGTAATATAATAATAAAAGGGGAGATAACATAGTTGGCTTACACTCGCCACGTCAATCAAGTACATAAATAACATTACATATCCAAACACTCATGGCCCGACTACGGCGCCAAAATAAAAGATAACCCAACATGCGACACGGTCCCGATCACCCCCAACTGGGCACCACTACTGATCATCAGGGAAAGGAAACATAGTAACGTTGAGAGTCCTCGTCGAACTCCCACTTGAGCTCAGAGCGCGTCACCTGGAGCGGAATCATCAGGCCCTGCATCTGGTGTAATAGTAATCTGTGAGCACAGGACT
>NC_053022.1:455353420-455380961 GCF_003073215.2 Triticum urartu
CACCATGTATACGTCATGTGATGAAGTGGGCGTCCAGTGCCCTGTGGGCAGTGGTTCCTCTTCGCCTCCCGCATCGTCGTCCATACCGTCGATGTCTTCGGAGTCGAAGTCGAGCATGTCGGTTAAGTCATCGACAGTGGCTACTAAGTGGGTGGTGGGTGGGCGGCGAATTTCTTCGTCATCCGCATCCCAATCCTGCCGGACGTAGTTCGGCCAGGACTCTCCTGACAAGGAGAGAGACCTTAATGAGTTCAGTATGTCGCCAAAGGGCGAGTGCTGAAAAATATCCACGGAGGTAAACTCCATGATCGGCGCCAATCGGATTCGACAGGGAACGGGCGCAGGCGGTTCGGAGTCCGTGGCCGGAGAAGGATCCGACAGTTTAGCAACACGGCTCTCGTGAAGGGTAAGGTCGATATTCGGCTCGATCGCCGTAGAGGATACGGCCTCCATGGCGGGGTCTATCCACCCGTCCATGGATGGCGCAACTGGCTCTGAATTGAGGCTCGGAGCGGCTGCCGGTGCGATCTCCTGAATACGGTCCGATGGTAGAGCTAAATCGTACTTATCGTGACCGCGTGGCGCACAAGGCAGGGGCTCGAATCCGTCGAAGATCAAGTCTCCGCGATATCGGCCGTGTAATTTAAGCTTCCAAACCTGACCTGGTGGCCAGGGGCGTAACTTTCGATCTGCTCCAGATGGCCAAGCGAGTTGGCCCGCAGTGCGAAGCCGCCGAACACAAAGATCTGTATGGGGAGAAAAGTCTCACCCTGGACTGCATCGCTATCGATGATAGTAGGAGCCATCAAGTCTAACAGCGATGACATAGAGGAACTCTCAATGAAAGCACCAATGTTGGTGTCAAAACCAGCGGATCTCGGGTAGGGGGTCCCGAACTGTGCGTCTAAGGCGGATGGTAACAGGATGCAGGGAACACGATGTTTTACCCAGGTTCGGGCCCTCTTGATGGAGGTAAAACCCTACGTCCTGCTTTATTTACTCTTGATGATATGAGTATTACAAGAGTTGATCTACCACGATATCGGAGAGGCTAAACCCTAGAAGCTAGCCTATGGTATGATTGTATGTTGTCCTATGGACTAAAACCCTCCGGTTTATATAGACACCGGAGGGGGCTAGGGTTACACAAGGTCGGTTACAAAGGAGGAGATATACATATCCGTATTGCCTAGCTTGCCTTCCACGCCAAGTAGAGTCCCATCCGGACACGAGAAGTCTTCAATCTTGTATCTTCATAGTCCAACAGTCCGGCCAAAGGATATAGTCCGGCTGTCCGGAGACCCCCTAATCCAGGACTCCCTCAGTGGGAGACCTGGAAAAGGCCATGGTAGCAGCCAAGGAAGCCCGCTCTAAAATCAGAGCGACGAAGGAGGAGCTGCATCAAGCTGCGGATATCGTGGCTGGGAAGCCCTTCTTGTTGCGGACTAAGTTCGGAGATCCGAAGTATGCTCCTCTTGATCAACTATGGAGTTCGCGGACGCCTATGTGGATTTGGCGGCAAGTGCTGCTGATGCGGCCGAGTACTTCAAGGATCAAAACGCGAAGTGGAAAAGCTGTTCTGGTCACAGTTCCATGCTCCAGTGCGTCCGCTGCTGTTGAATGAGCGAATGGCCGAGTGGGCCGAGCTCCATAGGTTGTCCGGACTCGCCATGAGGTCCTGTTGTGGATCATCTGTGGCCGGGAGGGCCAAGGCCGAATAGTTACTTTAGTTTAGTGCAACAATTCCTTGGTGCTGTGCCGCACATCGATGCCTTGAAGAGGTCGGCGTGCATAGAGGGTGCGCGGATGGCCTTTGCCCGTGTCAAGACATACTGGGCGAGAGATGGAGGCCACCACTGTTGCAACACAGGGTTCGGCCGTGGGCCGAGTGGCTGCCGAGCACTACTTTGAAGAAGTTCTTGAAGGCGCTCGTTCGATAGAGGCTCAGTGCTCGAAGAATATTATGTTCTAGTGACATGTACTCCCATTGTAAAAACAATGTTTTATTGAGTTATCAAGGCTGTTTATACTTTTGCCTGAAAGTATTATGATGCCTCCTGTGCGGCCGTTTATGTATATATGTATATAACCTGAAAGTTTGCAGTCGTCGGCTTCCGCCCCCACGCATATAATGCGGGGGTGTTCGCAAAAAACGCGTATTCACACTTGATCCAACGTCTTGGTCCATTAAGGAGGTGGTAGCGCAGCGAACGAGGCAATCGGACTATATTGCTTTAACACTTTCACTTAGCCATAGGAGTTTGACGGTGGGGCTACTATATAGCCCCTGGTACTTCTGCGCTCGTCCGAATACGGGGCGCGTACGTACATGACCGGGAAACGGCCTTCGTTAATGCGGAGGAATCCCGAAGATTCCGCTGAGTCATCGAGTGGTTGACCAGTCTCGCGCTATATCATGACAGTCAGTTTTCGGCTTTCTCTACTGAGGTGCTCATCCGGATGAACCAGGGCACAATCGCAGTAGTTCTCCCAGTGCTACCTTAGCCGATATAGCGGAACGTAAGGTACCAAAACATGGGAGCCGGGCAAACCCAACATTTGACCAAAGACATGATTCGGAGCTGATGCATATAAGGCCAAACTCGCGAC
Source organism: Triticum urartu (assembly GCF_003073215.2). Taxonomy (NCBI): domain Eukaryota; kingdom Viridiplantae; phylum Streptophyta; class Magnoliopsida; order Poales; family Poaceae; genus Triticum; species Triticum urartu. Next base: position 455,356,031 of record NC_053022.1, read on the forward strand.
GCCGAACACTCCCTAAGGTATTCGGTCTTTATAACATATGCCGGGCTGAAACAATGCCCTTAATAATAAACCCCGGGTGTCCAGGTACGTGCAATATCCTGACGTGGCCACATGCCAATACGTCGGCATCCTTCTCGGTTGTATTGAGTATCCGGAGGATGTGAACAACAAGAGACAGTAAAAAAGGTTTACGCAGGGTCTTAATCTAAAAGAAAACCTTTGAGCGGGTCCCTGCTGCACGTCTGCGGTGTCTCCATTGTGCCGTGTCCTGGACGGGTGTAGCACGATTGTCATCTGTAAAAGAGAAGAACTTAGGTGAAAGTCCGTGCCAGAAAATTGGTTATTATCAATAAACCATTAAAATTCAAGATAAGTCAAGTTGAGCCGGACTAGCCCTGATTACACGCGGGAAGCCCCTGGTACCGTCTAGGAGGGTTGATCATCAAACCAATCTCATGTATATGTAGTGGTGCACGGACTCGTCTAACCGTGTCCGTGGTCTTGACGACCTGTCATTTTTTCTGGTTGGTGAGGCCGTCTAGTGCTCGGCGGCTAAAGCCGCCGCACATTCTTCCGCGTAGAGCACGCTCAGTATTTCCGCTAACTGTGATGGTGCCACGTGGACCGGGCATCTTAAGCTTGAGAGAAGCGTAATGCGGGATTGCATTAAAACGAGCGAAAGCCGCTCTTCCGAGTAGTGCCTGATAGCCACTTCGGAATGGAGCGATGTAGAAAGTTAACCTTTCGCTTCGGAAGTTGTCGGAAGAACCGAATACAACCTCTAGTAATAGAGAGCCCGTGCAGCGGGCCTCTAGGCCTGGTATTACTCCCTTGAAGGTAGTAGTACGGTGGCTTATTTTTGTCGGGTCTATCCCCATTTTGCGGACTGTGTCCTGATATATCAGATTTTAGACCACTGCCGCCGTCCATGAGGACTCGTGTGAGATGGTATCCGTTTATTATTGGGTCTAACACCAAGGCAGCCAATCCTTCGTGCCGATGCTTGTCGCGTGATCCCCGCGATCAAAAGTGATCGGGCAGGCCAACCAGGGGTTGAACCTAGGGGTGACGGGCTCTATGGCGCGTGTGTCTCGAGTGCATGTTTGCTTCTCCTCTTCGTCACATGGATCATGTTGACTGTTTTAACCTCTGGTGGGAATTTTTTCTGTCCTCCAGTGCTTTGCTGGCGAGGCTCGTCCTCGTCTTCGCTTGGTGTCTCCCCCCTTGTGTTCGGCGTTTAGCTTACCGGCCTGCTTGAAGACCCAGCATTCTCTGTGGGTGTGATTTGGTTTATCGGGGTGCCATGAATCTGACATAGTTTGTCAAAGATCTTGTTTAGTAGCTGTAAGTGCATCTAGTGCCACCCCTAGTTGGTTTTGGAGTATTGACGACAAACCTAGTTGAGGGACTAATGTGTTTGTGAGAATTGCAGGATAACACAGGTAGAAGTCCCTCATTGATTCGGTTTTCCTACCAGAGATGACCCCTAAAAATGTATGAAGACATTGAAGTCAAAGGTGGTATATGAAGATATTCACATTGAAGACTATGACAAGAGAAGACACCACATGAAGCCTATGGAGCTCGAAGACTTAGATCTTTCGTAGTTCTCTTTTCTTCTGTGTTGAGTCATAGGAACCACCGTACTGTTAAGTGGGGTCCAAGAGAACCAGTCAGAATGACTGAAGTGATGCTTAAACAAAACCTATGTCTTCGAGTGAAGACTTTGAGAGCGAATCTTGTCCAGAGTCGGACAAGTCAGCTTTGCTTGTAGCCCAAGTAAAGTTGCCGTGTGAGTTTGAAATCTGACCGTTGGAACACGTGTCAGTTCCTTAGTGACCCAGGGTCATTTCGGACAAATCAGGTCGGGTTGCCAAGTGGCTATAAATAGCCCACCCCCTACAACCATAAACGGTTGGCTGCTCAGATTCAGAGTACGGCTTTTGTCGTTTGAGAGCAACCCACCTCGAAGCCTTTGAGAGAGAATTCCTTGCGAGGATAAAGCCCTAACCACCCAGAGCCAAAGAGAATTAGGCATCACTTAAGTCTTCTTGTCTGTGTGATCTGAAGACTTATTACACTTGAGGACTGTGCATCCTCCAGCCGGTTAGGCGTCGCGTTCTGAGCATCCAAGAGACATTGTGGATTGCCGGTGAACGAAGTCTGTGAAGGTTTGGGAGTCTACCTTGAAGACTTACCAGAGTGATTGGGCGAGGTCTGTGTGACCTTAGCTCAAGGGGAATACGGTGAGGACTGGGTGTCCTGAGCTGCGTGTTCAGGACTGGGTGTCCGGGACTGTGTGTCCTAAGGTTTAAATACCTAGCCGCCCTAACCAGACGTACAGTTGTCACAGCAACTGGAACTGGTCCAACAAATCATTGTCTTCAGCGAGTCACTGGTTTCATCTTCCCTTCCCTTTACTTACTGTTACTCCTTGTGAAGTCATTGTATGTTCGCACTATCTTTTGTCTTCACTGAGTGACTGGCGGTTCTGTGTGGCTTCACAATATCTTCCTACCTGATCCTTACTACATTGCTGCTATTAGTCATTGTGCTTTCACTCTATTGAATACTTGACTATGCCCCAGGGCTTGCGCTAGTACGTAGTCTACCTTCCGCTGCAGGGCAAATGCGGGGGCAGTCCTGTGAGGAGAGAGAAGGTATTCATATCGGTTTGACCGCTTCAAGAACTTCCAGCACGTCTATTGAACATTTTCAGAGAGAAGTACGCCAGGGTCGACGACCGCCATGACGAGGTGCGAGATGATGAATACGTCGAACCGCGATCTGAAAGCCAATATGGGTATCAGAGCCTGGGTGCTCAGCACTTATTGGGCTATTCGTAGTTCCTGATGACCGAGCCACTATATAAGCAGCTGACGGTCGAGTACGGTTAGCCTGAGAGTTCGAGCGCGGAGGGAAGAACAAGCTCCGCTGCAGAGATGACCCCACTCGTTTGTATGGAGAAACGCGCTGAAATCACTGAATCTGGTGGAAAATAACCAGATCGCATGCCATCTTGAAGCCATGACGTCGACCTATGGTATGTCGTCGAGAACGGCGTTTGAGGGAGTCCTGATTAGGGGGTGTTCGAAAGCCCGGTAGAGGCGCCCCCGGTAGCTATTATCAACCCTCGTACATCGGAGCGGGAGAGCAAAAGCACATGAAGTCCGCGAACGGCGCTTGCCTCGGACTATGAAGACCGTATGCAGCGAACACGTAGACACTTCGTCCCGTGTCCAGACTGGTGCGACACTTCTTATGGCCGAGCGCCGTCATAGGCAACCTTCTGCCGGACTCCAGGACTATGAAGATACGGAAGACATTCGTCTCGTGTCCGGATGACTTTCCTTGGCGTGGAAGGCAAGCTGATGATATTCAAGATCTCCTACCATTGTAACCGACTCGTATGTAACCCTAACCCTATCCGGTGTCTATATAAACCGGAGGGTTGTAGTCCGTAGGCAATCAACTCCATACACAACAATCATACCATAGGCTAGCTTCTAGGGTTTAGCCTCCTTGATCTCGTGGTAGATCTACTCTTGTACTACCCATATCATCAATATTAATCAAGCAGGAGTAGGGTATTACCTCCATCGAGAGGGCCCGAACCTGGGTAAAACAAAGTGTTCCTGCCTCCTGTTACCATCCGGCCTAGACGCACAGTTCGGGACCCCCTACCCGAGATCCGCCGGTTTTGACACCGACATTGGTGCTTTCATTGAGAGTTCCTCTGTGTCGTCGCCTTTAGGCCCGATGGCTCCTTTGATCATCAACAACGATGCGGTCCAGGGTGAGATTTCTCTCCCGGACAGGATGTCTTGCGTCTGCGACACTCGGCTCGCACCTGGAGCAGATCGAAAGCTTAAGGCCACATTGTAGGGCTCACGCCTGAGACCATCGCTAGAAGCCCACGCCCAGCTTGGCCATGCCGCTCAAGTCAAGTGTGCTGGACGCGCAACTACACCCTCGCTGCACAGATCGCGTAAGCACGCCAAAATGTGGGAAGCCAGAAAGTGACTGGCGACGATCTTGCGGAGAGGTCGGAGTTTGCTGAACTGAGCGAGCGATAGCGCCATCCGGCACTTGGTAACGGCCATGGAGGCAGCACGAACTAGTAACTCTGTCGCAGGAAGTAGGCGTGCTCGCTGATGCACTCCTGCCGCAGAACACGTAGCACCTGGCGGTGGGCTCCGGAAGCCGGAGGGCGGCCAGAAGGCGCGACATCAACCTGACCGCCTGGTGTGAATGCGGCGGCGGAGGGCAAGCAACGGCGGTGGGGCGCCGCGGCCACAACAGGAGGTGCCCGCGGCGACGGGGGCCGCGGCGTCAGGGGCGGGAGCCGCGGCGTCAGGAGCCGCGACGGGCCAGCCGAGCCAGCCACGGAGGAGGCGACGGGCGAGGTCGAGGTCGAGCCCGTCGCAAGAGTGGCGGCGCTGGCCTGGGTGGTGGGTGGAGTGTCCGCGGGCTCGACCTCGTGCTAGGGAGCCGGGGACCCGGGGGCCCGGTCGGACTCAAACCTCCGCCGGGTGGACGGAGTCGAGCAAGGAGCCAGATGCGCGTAGCTCGCGGAAGCTCGGCCAGAGAGGGAGCGCCGGGCAAGGACGCGGCCGTACCTTCGGGGGATGCGCCGCCGATGCGCCGATACGATGGGCGCCAATAATGAGTCACCGCCGCGCACGCCAAGGATCAGGAGGCGGCGAGCGCACTCGCGCCCGTGTGGGCCGGCGACAATCGAAGATCCGCAGTCGGCGATTCTCTAAGAAAGCTTGACAACAATTATAGTGCGAAGATCGCTCGAGAGAGCCGTAAGGCTCACGCACGGATTGATACGATCAGTGCTGACGGATAGATGAGTAAGACAGTCACGACGATGAAGAAATTCAAAATCGCAACCACCCACCGAGCGCTAACACTTGGGTAGCCATTTGGTGTTGGGGTCGACAATTTAAACAAGAGGCGTGCAGCAAACGTGGACGAGCATGCATGGGACGGAGCGGGGTGCAAGCTTGTGTGGCAAAATGGGACGCGATGCCTAGGAATAGAGAAAACCCGGAAAAACAGATACCAAGCACGCGACAATATGAGCGAGTGCAACGGGTGAGAGTGATGTATTCCCGCAAGTGAGTGGTGAGGAGCGTAGTTCCAGACCGAAACGAGACCGGCACCATTGGTCAAAATGGGTGACACTTGGAATCAACAACGACGCTGCCGGTCGATGCGTAATCGATGGGCCTAAAATCGTGGCAGGTATCGAGTATACGCGTTGACTCTATTAAAGAAGAAGAACAGCGAGACATACGAGGAGAGACAAGGGAATGAGACTTGTGGTGATATGATCTGAGCCCCTAATCTTCCTAGCGAAAGCCAGTTCAAGTAGAAGATCTGAGAGTCGCGTAATTGCCGACCTCAATGAGTCACCCAGCCCGATCAGCGCCCAAACCGACGTCTCAGCAGAATAAGAGAATTGACACTATTAGCCGCATAGGACCAACCTCTATCTCCCTTTCTAACATGGTAGAGTCGCAAGTCAATCCTACACCCTAAACGACGGACCAGGCGCGTAGCAGAGCAGACTTCCCGTGCAACCGAACTAAGATGAAACAGCGGGACTAAAAAACGTACCCAACATCCCTCGCTGCGGCCGCGGCGAAAACGGCATTCCGCAGACGACCCTCCATGAACCGCCAGATAGACACCTATGGAGCAGAGAGAATCCACGAGAGGGTCCGCTCACGCAAACCATATCGGCAGTTCGTCCCAGCCTAAAGCAGAGTGGAAGCTAAAACAGCGGAAGAGCACTCCCAGTGTTGGCGCAATCGAGTAGTGGACGCCAAAAGTAAAATCAATACCACAGATAGAGTACGTCCGGATCTAGTCCCGAGCCCGCTCTGCTGCACCTCAAAACCTGCGGCATATTCAGAGGAGTTAACCTAAATGCCTAAAGCGTTGACCAGAATGGTTATGACCATGCGTTATGTAGGCCTGCATTTCTCGAGAGAATGACACATATAGCCAGCGACTGGCCGGTATCGTAGAGTAGACGACCCCATAAAGCGGTCAAGCGGCGACCGCACCTAAACGGTCGCATGCGACCCACTTAAGGATTCGCATCATGGCCCAGTCAGGTCCATTTATGGGCCAAGAAAGCAAGCTCTCGTAAGCAAGCATGAAGCCATCATCAGAATCCGGCACACCCAAATACAGGGGCGCCGCACACCCCCCTATGTTTCACCGATGAGGTCCTGGACTATGAATTCCCAGAGGGATTCAAACCCGTAAACATAGAGGCATATGATGGAACAACAGACCCTGGAGTCTGGATCGAGGATTATATCCTCCACATACACATGGCTAGAGGAGATGATCTCCACGCCATAAAATATCTACCCCTTAAGCTTAAAGGGCCAGCCCGGCATTGGCTTAAAAGCCTTCCAGAAAACACAATTGGAAGCTGGGAAGAGCTCGAGGATGCTTTCCGAGCAAACTTTCAAGGGACCTATGTCCGCCCTCCGGATGCAGACGATCTTAGTCACATAACTCAACAACCCGGAGAATCAGCTCGGCAGTTCTGGAATAGATTCCTCACTAAAAAGAATCAGATAGTCGACTGTCCGGACGCCGAAGCCTTAGCAGCTTTCAGGCATAATGTCCGAGACGAATGGCTCGCCAGACACCTCGGCCAAGAAAAGCCAAGAACAATGGCCGCACTAACAAGCCTCATGACCCGCTTTTGTGCAGGGGAGGACAGCTGGTTGGCAAGGTGCAGCCCCAGCAACCCAAGTACATCCGAAACTAGGGATGGAAACGGAAAACCGCGACGCAACAAGGACCGTCGCTGGACTAAGGACAAAAGTCCGAAGAGCACGGCAGTCAATGCCGGATTCAAAGGCTCACGACAAAATCAGGCAAAAATCGCCCCCCGGTCAAGGCACGACAAAAAGGAAAAATCGCCCCCCAGGATAACAGGGACGATCCATCCAACCTAAATAAAATCCTGGACAGGATATGTCAGATACACAGTACTCCCGGGAAGCCTGCTAACCATACCCACAGAGACTGTTGGGTTTTCAAACAATCCGGCAGACTCAATGCCGAACACAAGGGGCTCGACACACCAAGCGAAGACGAGGACGAACCCCAAAAGCAGAGCACCAGGAAACAAAAGAACTTCCCACAAGAAGTAAAAACAGTGAACTCACTTCACATAACAAAACGTGCGGCGCCCGTAAAGGTACGCACCACACGGCCCATCCCCAAAGGGTCCTGCCACTGGTTGTCAAAACCGATCATCTTCGATCAGCTAGATTATTCTAGGAATATCAAGAATGTAGGCTGGACTGCCTTGATACTCGATCCAATAATTGGCGGACTCCAGTTTTCAAATGTCCTTATGGACGGCGGCAGTGGACTAAACCTGATATATCAGGATACAATCCAGCACATGGGGATAAACCCAGCAAGAATCCGCCCAGCACTCCGGGTAAACCCGCAGCAAAACCTCCTTTCAAGGGGTAATACCTGGTCCGGACACCCATTGTACGGGTTTTCTCCGGCTCACAGTCACATTCGGCTCTGCCGATAACCTCCGCCGCGAAAAGCTGACCTTCCATATCGTCCCGTTCTCAAGTCGCTATCAAGCACTACTGGGACGCGAAGCTTTCGCTCGCTTTAACGCAATACCGCATTATGCATCTCTTACGCTTAAGATGCCCGGTCCACGAGGCATCATCTCTTTGAAGGGGAAGCACTAAAGTGCGCCTCCCCAAGCGGAGGACTGTGCGGCCGCTTTGACAGCCCCACAGCAAAATGGCCTCACCGGCCAAAAAACTTCGAAATAGGTCATTCAAGACCACGAACGCGGATAGACGAGTTCGGTGCAAAATCATCATTGATGCAGGCCTAGAGAGCCATATACCCCCGCACTAGGGGCTCCACGCATATACAATAAGAGACAATAAAGCTCAATCTCATATATCTTACTTTATACTTTGCTTATTTTAAACTTTTGGCACGACCCGTTTTCAACTCAGTTCCTCTCTTTTACAGATGAACATCGTGCGGCGCCCGTCCAGGATACGGCACAACGGAGACACAGGCGCAGACGTGCAGTAGGGACCCGTCCTAAAGGATTCTTTTTAGATTAAGACCCTGCGTAAACCTACTGTCTCTTGTTGCTACACACCCTGGTCGCAGAGCATCCCCTGTTTTTTCTTTCTGATATCAACCAAGGACGGAGGCTGTTGCGTCTTGGCATCTAATATAACCAAGGAGGAGGCTGCCCCTTTGGCTGTGCCTACGTCAGAATTTTGACGTCCCTGTACCGCGAGCTAGGCGCCCTAGTTTTTTAAGTAACGAGTGTGCTCGGTGCAACCAATACCAAGATCGACCGACCTTACAGCGTGTCAGGGAGTGTCTCCGCGTCGCAGAGTTTTGGCATTATATGGCATTACTCCAGAATCTATGTTTTGGTAAATGGTGGGGCCCGGCAGCGTCTCGCACTTGAAGTTCGGTTGCTTGACGCTAATTTAGTGTGTCCGTCGCGCTACGTTCTGCCTAATGTGTAGCGGCGGAGCACGAGGGACCAGAACTCACACTGAGCACGCGAGTGCGCTGCGGTCCTCTCGTCAACACCTGTCGGGTCTCTTCGCTACCGGTTCGTCGAGCCAGGCGAGCAACCTCGTCAGAGCAAGAGCGCCGAAAACGACTGTCATCGATGTAGCGTAGACTGGTCGCAGCCACCTACTAAGCCGCCCACTTGATGACGCGAGTTCTTTCGGGAACTTCCTGATCCAGGCCATCCCTCCGCGCTGAACACGAAGGGCCGCTTCCCGTCAGCACGTACGCGCCCGAAACTCGGACGAGGAGCAGTTACCAGGGCTGAGCCTACTCTACTATCTCCTCACATTGTAAACTACTGTCTGATAGTGAACACCCTTCGTGAGGACTATGTAACACCCCGGATGTAACTTTACCTTTGTACTCCAACTCTTGCCGTTTCCGGCGTTAAGTTATTTTATTTTCTCGGGTTCGGGTTTTTGTCTCCGTGTGTTGTTGTCGTTGTCATGCATCTCATATCATGTCATCATGTGCATTGCATTTGCATACGTGTTCGTCTCATGCATTCGAGCATTTTCCCCGTTGTCCGTTTTGCATTCCGGCGCTCCGTTCTCCTCCGGTGGTCATTTCTACTTTCTTTCGTGTGTGGGGATTAAACATTTCCGGATTGGACCGAGACTTGCCAAGCGGCCTTGGTTTACTACCGGTAGACCGCCTGTCAAGTTTCGTATCATTTGGACTTCGTTTGATACTCCAACGGTTAACCGAGCGAAAAGGCCTCGTCGGTGTGTTGCAGCCCTTACATACCGGTGACCACGAAAGCCCTGTGTGCCAAAGCTTGTCGTTGATTGGCGCGATTTTGGACCGTTTTCATGATACTTTTGCCTTCCCACACACGGTTAAGCTCGAGGACCGAAAAGGCCTCCGTGACGTGTTGGCAACTAGGCCAATCAAGTGACCTGGCCCTAAACACCCGCGACTGATTCTCTGGTTCGCCTTCCGATCACCAACCAACCTAAGTGTCACTTCTTCCGATGTCATTGTAATACGTCCGCTATGGCACCATCACGATCGGCCGAATGCGCGGTCCGTCCCAACAAAGTATTATACACTCGCCCACCCATTTGGACTCTCCGAGACTCCCATTCCAAGCCAATTTCTTTAAAGACCGCCTTCCCCGAAATCCGATCTCTCTCAAATATACACTCACCATAATCCCGCTCATACGCCGGCCGCCACGGATCACGTGCCGGCCTTAGTGCCCCTGGCGCGGGACCAAAAGGACTAAAGCCACTGGCCGACTCCCTCCCTGGCATGCCCGCCGCCTACCATCCGTCCCGCGACTCGACACTGCCGAGACCCCAACTCCTGCCGACATTCTTACGTGCGCGCCAACCGGCCCTGATCTCATCCCACCGGGCCGCCACGCCTGACGCTCTCGCACCTCACAACAGAGCACGCAAGAATGGGCCCGTCCCACGGCCACCCGCGAGGCGCCCATGATCTAGCGGCCCCTTGAGGCACACGCCGTCGAGTGTCTCTTTCTCCCACTCGCTCCACGGCGCGCCACTTGAGACCTCGTCATGTCACTCCGCGCACGCCCGCGTGCGTCGAGTCCTATCAGCGACTCGGGGGGGGGGTGTCCGTCGGTTGCCCTCAGGTTCTTCTCCAGTCTCACCGTCGCGTTCGCTACCTTGTGACTGCGGGGGGTTGTTGAGTATCGTGATTATTAGGAAAGACGAGATAGACTAGGATTTGTTCTGGCTTGTCTTGTACTCCAAGTATATCATTGTACTCCTATATATATATGCCCATGAGGCTCAAGCAATAAAAGAACTATTCCACCAAAACCGAGAGAGAGAGGATTGGTGAAATAGTTGTTGTATTGCTTGAGCCTCGTGGGCATATAAATAGGAGTACAAAGACCAACTTGGAGTACAAGACAAGGCAGGACCAAATCCTAGTATATCCTATACTTTCTAATAATCCTTATACTTAACATCCCCCCGCAGTCACAACGGTACCGACACAGACGGTGAGACTGGAGAAGAATCCGGAGGCAAGCCGATGGACACACCTCCCACAGTCGTAACGGTCGATGCATCGCGGAGTCATGGCTGGGGTGGAAACCGACGAGGTTGCTCAAGCAGGCGGTAGCCCTTTGTGCCGTTTGTCGATGTAGCCAGAGCGTGGTGGTGGAGCCGTGGTCGAGGTAGCCGTGCGAAGAATGGTCGATGTCGAGTCGGGGTGGCCGTTGTCGAGGAAGTCGCCCTGGAGCCGCAGGCAAGGGGGCGCCGAGTTAGATGGGCGCAGTGGTGTCGAAGTAGTGGTGCGCCGGGGAGAAGACATTGTTGACGAGGCGTTGCGCCGGAGTTGCCAAACCCGCCGGGCACACGTCGTAGACGAAGGCACACATGCGGTGTTGCCAGCACTCGGAGCATGCGTAGATGGTCGATGACGAAGCGCCGCACCAGGCTTGCCAGGCCCGGGGACACGTCATGGACGAAGGCACGCGACGGTGTTGCCAGCACCGGGCATGCATAGACTGGGACCTGCATGAGCTGTACTCCATGTCGAAGAGGTCGGAGAGGCCAGCAGATAATGACTCAACGACGGTCGCGACGCCAATCAGTGTGAGGCCGATGTCACCCGCGGTTGTCAGAGTAGATGAAGCGGTCAGGTAGATGACAGCGACACTGGTGACGAGCTGGTGCTGGACAAAGACGAAGGGGGTGGACGGGCGTGTGTGGCGACGGCTATCCGGTAGGTGTATGCGCGGCAAAAGATCATGGCGGCGTATGGCGCAATAAAGCAAAATGAGTTAACGCCTGCAGGCAGAGTGAGCAGCAGTTTCACATTCCATTCGGGCATAGTCATTTTGCGAATTTGAAGGTTCGATTCTAGTTATTTAATAGTGACCGGAGCAGCGGAACTGGTACTCGCAAGTGTAATGGATGAAGAACCCCTGAACGAAGTGAGCTGAACATACTTAATGGGGCATGGCACTAGGATCTGGGCTGTTCACTGGCGCCAAAGGGAGATGGCGCGGCGCATCACCAGTGAAGGTATGCGACATCTCTGTTCGCGGTCATTTATTGGTCGGAGGCCGTAGGAGCGTGAGAGTCGTTGGTCGCGCGCAATGGATCGAAGGGGCGACGCCACCTGAGAAGGCCGGTAACGAGATGCAGGTATCGGGTTTGTGATGCGGTAAAAGAACCTCGGGGCGGCAGCAGGTGATCTCTCGCGCTGTATCCGAGGCCGAGGACGCTGTGCGCAACCCATGTTTTGACGTAGAGTCGGGTGCACCACCACGTGAGAAGGCGTGCAACAAGACGCTCGAGTATCACGAGTGTCTAATTTGCGCAGTCTCATGTGGTTCAGAGCTAGGGAATATAACACCAAGGGGCCTTACGGACGCTGTCTGAAGGCGGCTCAGGCTGGATGGCTGAGTAAGGCCACTGATGCTGTCATGTTGTTTCCTAGTGATCCGTGCCTCTTTAGGATGATCAGTAAGGATGTTTTGTTAATATTGTAGTGCTCTATCCATCCATGTCTTTGTTTGCAATTATGGAGCACCCTAGCTTGAGTCAATCGAGCTCTACTTTTGCTACTTTGTGAATCTGGGCAGATTGTCAACTTGTTTGCAATTTTGCCGATGATGTTGTAGTTGATCCGTGCATGCTATGCTATTGTTCTTGCCATGTCTAGCTTAATTTTGTGCCTTCTTGATGGATGTATGCTTGTCTTGCCATGACTTGCACCGTAGTGAGTGCATCGAGCTCGTAAACATGCCTACTTGAGTTATGTTTCAGCATGCTCCAGTTTTCACTAAGTCTGAAAACTGATTATGTTTTTTGCTATGTTCACATGCTTGCAATTGTATTTTCTGCTCCTTTTGGCTCAAGGTCACTAAGGGACTTTTGTTAAGCTCTTTGAGTAGCTCCATGCCATGCTTTACTTTGCCATTGTTCAGGTCCTGTAGCATGTAGTTTTGTTGCTCCGAAGAGTGCTACCTGATCTGAAATTCCAGACAAGTGTTAATTTCACTAAGTCTGAGATCTGTTTTCCATATGCATTTTTGCCATGCTTGTTTGAACCTGTTAATGGATGAATTTCCGTAGCTCAGTGCTAGACTTTGTTAAGAATCTTGAATGCATCCCTGCCATGTATTTTGTTGTCATGTTTGGGTGTTGTAGCATGTTCATCTCGTTGCATTAGTATGGCTACTTGCTGTAAATCGCAGACCGGTGTCATATTTGAATCGCTTGCCATTCCAAACCGTAACTCGAGGCCGAGGACGCGCAGTATATTTCCAGTTCGGCACTTGTGCACGAGTGCGTTGGTCTTACTAAGAACGTCGAGTATTAGTCAAGCGTCATACCATTGGTCGCAACGCTGACACTGGAGACCTTGCGCCATGGTGAAGCGCCTCTCAGGTAATTCATGCCATTTCTGTCGACAATCGTTCAGTTGTTGCATCCCACATCCGCATTCCCGCATAGCATATCAATTACATCATACTTTGCTGGATGCCCTGCACTGGTGGTGCTGATTCGTATCGCTTCCTGCCAGAAGTTCTGCCTGGTCGTCGTTGGTAGCAGGGGCCAGGCGCAGACGAGAGGCCTCTTCGACGCGAATCACCCTGGAGTCAGCGTGAGGAGCCGTTGAGTTTGGCTTTCGAAGGATCGCAGCCCAACTCTGATAACTGTGCAGGTTGAAAGGCAAGGATGATCAAGAGCCAACCCTGCCGCACGAGACACTCACTAATGCTTGCCTATGGACCGTGTCGCTAGCCTGCCACCCGATTCATCTTTGCAATGGCCAATTGCTAACGATGCCTACCAAGCCCGAGGGATGAAGGTCGGTGCGCCGGTTGTCAGAAGAACCTCCCCCACCAAATTTCCCAGGCCAAGACTCCGCTAACGCTCAGCCAATGTCCAGGGCAGGAGCAGACACCGGGACGTGGATCGAGTTGTAGGCCGTGCTATGGAGTCCGGGAGCCGCCGGAGCCGACGCATGATTGGCCGTCACAATGGCAACGAAGGCCGTCGGGTCGGGGTGAATGGGCAGGTGTCCCGATCGGGCAGGGCAGTGACGCGGCCGAAAGCAGGCGACGAGCGGACCAAAGTGCTTGGACTTGCTGTCAGGCTGCGCTCTTTATGAGGGCGCCTGTCTAGGCTGCCACGGTGAATGATTGGACCCTGCTGCGGTAACATTATTTACTTGTGGGAAGGCTGCCTCATGGATTACGTGTACGTTAGTTGAAATGACGTGTACGCGAGCGTGGTTCGCTATTAGAGCCTTGAGAAGGGTGGGAAGAGCGGCCCAGGCACTCTTGGGCCTAGGTGTATTGGCTCAGGCTGCGAGCCCGCCGACTACAGCAAAGTCCTCGACGTCAAGACTAATTATGTGCGGTGTATGTTTCCCAAAAGAAATTCTAAACGTATGAACTAACAGATGGTTTGGGCCGTTAGAGATGGGCCAAACAAAGCACCGCTGGAATGGCGAAAGATGAAGCCACTATAACGACTCTAACGCTGTGTACACGAACAAGAGTCTGCTCCAACCGTAGAGGTAATTTACACCAGACTCCTTATGGCGCAACCATAAGCCTCAGTCTCTTCCACTACTATCCGGTCTGCAGACCGCAGGGTCAGTGACCGAATTTAACCCCCCCGAGGGCCACTGACGGTATCCTCTGAGGGTGCCTCTGGTGCCAGCGCGTGGCGATCAGCTACGGCCCGGCCGAGCACCTCACACAGGGGCAACTCTGGGGCACTGCGGAGCATACCCCGTACCGCTATATAGCGGAGGCATGGCCTGAGTGTCGGCCGGAGGTAAAGAGAAGTCAGTGAAAGTGTGGCAGGCGTCGCCCTAAGAGTCGGGGATTGTTTAATCGGACAATTCGACGGAATAAGGCTGAGTCTGGATGTTGTCCGGGTCTGCAGTGTTGTTAACACAAGTGGTTAGGAGAGTGGATCTTTTGAAGAGGAGAGCAAGTTGATTAGCTTTGCTTGAGCCTCAATGGGCGAGAGATCTAAATACGAGAGAACATCTTAGGACAGAGAGACCAACGGGACTGACATTACCGTACAAGGCCATGGACAGCTCAATCCCTAGTTCTAATCCTATAACTTCTATAATCCTTTATACTTCAACATTTCCAAGGAAGGCCTTAGGAGCAGAAGTATTAGTTACATTACAGCGCGCTATGTAGGGTGGAATAGGTGATGACCAGGAAACCCCTGCACGGTGATATATTGAAATCAGTGTCTAAAAAAGCCGATCCGCGCAAGCGTCATGGCTATATATATAAGTACTACGGCGTTTATGGCAGATGGTAATTCCTCGCTTCAATGTCGGAAACTCATGGTGGATTATATGTACGAATACAACTACATCCTTAATGAAGTATATTAATGGAGAGAAAGACTGGAGAGGTGTTACCATCTCGCTGGTGAGGCCGCTTCTTCTCTGAGGGTAGGGAGTCCGGGACCCATGTGCAGCACTGTGTTGGAGTAATTTTGCGCCAGAATGCCCAACCGTTGCTTCACTCACTTATACCGTTCTCGAAGGTCCACACATACTGGAAGAGCAATAAGCCCTTGAATTGCTTCCTCGTCCAGCATCTCTTTTGCGATTAAGTAACCCACCATATTTGTCTAGTCGCGCGTCGCACGCTACACAACATAAAAGCTATCATATTACCACTTCGCCAATATATCCTATTAGAGGCTAGAAATTGAGTCCGTATTCGTGAAAAGGCCTGTTCGCACACGATGAGCTGAATGACATCCTGTGGCTCACAGATGTCACTAATAAGCATCCATAGATCAGGGCACTGACGATATCCTGCTCCCATGTGGAAACTGACGCGCTTGAAGCATCTAAGAGGTGAGAGGTAGGATGGATCGAGCGAGCGAACCATATGCTATACGTTACTGGGGAATCTACTCCAGCGTAGACCGTTTCCTTTCGCCATATAGTTAAGCAGTAAGTAGTGGCCTCGACGCCAGAGAGAGAGATGAAAGCCAGCTGGGGTGTGATTGGGAGCTTCCGCATGTGAGGTTCTCTTCTTTATTCTTTGGTGCCGTAGTCAGGCCATGAGTGTTTGGATGATGTAATGTTATTTATGTACTCGATTGACGTGGCGAGTGTAAGCCAACTATGTTATCTCCCCTTTATTATTTATATTACATGGGATGTTGTTAAGATTGCCTAACTTGCGACATATGCCTTCAATGCGATTATGTCTCTAAGTCGTGCCTCGACACGTGGGAGCTATAGTCGCATCGAGGGTGTTACAAGTTGGTAAACAGAGCCTTCCCCGACCTTAGGAGCCCCATTGCTTGATCATTTTTAGCAGCCGAGTTGTGTCTAGAAAAATGTTTTGAGTCATTAGGAATTATATATCGGAGAGTTTAGGAATTCTTTTTACTTCCCAGTCTCCTCATCGCTCTGGTAAGGCATCCTGACGTAGAGTTTTGACTCTTGTCTTCTCAAATTTCACTATTTTTTTTAGGATCACGTGGGTATCTTGGAATCGTTCCGATGGTTTTATGATGAGAACATTGTCTTGGTGCCTCCTGTCAGGGGTTTAGTGGAAGTGTCCCGGGGAGTTGAGCTCTGAGGTGTTGTCATCATAATTTTATCGTTGCAATTCTGGAATACCTGATTTTAGTACGCCGACATCGAAAATCTCTTTTATGCAGTTCGTTGGTGAGATAACCTCGACACTACCCAGTACTGGGGTGGGAGTTCGGGAGTATCGCCATAACTTGTATAACGGATGCTTTTCGAAGGTTGAGGTAGATGGTTTCCGAAGGTTTCTTGGTTATGTGTTGAAGGGTGGATACAGCTGGATGTAGGATTTGCTAGTTTGGGTAAGATATTATGCTTCCCCTGTATCCCCAACACCTGATTGCATAACCGGAACGGTTCGGGAGTTTCATAGGTGGGAATTCTAGTAGCTCTAGTTCTTCTTCCGCGGATATTGGTTTGAGATTGGGATTTCTTACCGATTATTCATTCTTGATCCGTACCTTGTTGACTTATTTCTCTACCTTAATTCTATGTGGCTTCTCAATTTATGGATATGTGACCATTTCAAGAGGAATGCATTCGTTCATTTTGTTCGGATGTGAAGACTATATGTTGCAATTTTCATTCCGTTGGATCCAGCTTCAATATTTGTCTGTCAATGTGCTAATGGTGGTCAACCTCTTCAGGATGGCTCCTCCAAAGCGCACGACTCCAAATCCTGATCCGCCACCACCTCCACATCCTCCGGAGGCATGGCAAGCTGTGATGGCCGCAACCAATGCAAACACACAGTTGATCATGCAAATTCTCCAAGAGCGCAATCAAGGAAACCAAGGGAATCAAGGCAACAATCAGAATCACTTTGCTTCACTCAACCAGTTCCTTGCTAACGGGCCAAAGACTTTCAGCAATTGTGTTGAGGCAACCGATGCTGACGATTGGCTTGTGGATCTGTGCAAGCATTTTGAGTGCAGTAACGTTAGGCCTGAGGACTTTGTCAAGTTTGCTTCCTTCCAACTCAAAGATCAAGCTGCAGAATGGTTCCAGCAGTACAAGGACTCCAGAGGTGGACGTGTTATCACTTGGGATGATTTCCGTCGAGATTTCCGAGCTCATCATATTCCCCAGAGCGTGGTTGAAAGCAAGCGTGAGGAATTCCGCAACCTGAAGCAAGGCTCTTTGTCTGTCTATGACTACAACAAGTTGTTCCAGAAGCTCGCCCGCTTTGCCAAGCAGGACGTCCCTGATGAGAAGAGCATGATATACCAGTTCAGGGGTGGTCTCAGAGAAGAAATTCAGCTAGCTCTTGTTCTCTTCGAGCCCTTGAGATACGATGAGTTCTACAACATGGCACTGAAGCAAGAGGCTGCTCAGTTGAGGTGTGATGCTTCCAAGAAGCGAGTCAGAGATGTTACTCCTTCTTCCTCTACTCAAGTGGCCAAGCAGCAGAAGTTTTGGCTTCCTCCTCCTCCGTTCCGTCAGCCGTATCAGCAGAAGAGCAAAGGTGGCAGTGGTTCTTCCCACCCACCCAACCCTGGATTTCAGAACAAGACTTCGTCTCAAGCTCCAAGATCGAGTGCTCCATATCACCGTCCGCTTTTAGAGGTCACGTGCAACAAGTGCCAACAGAAGGGTCACTATGCCAACAAGTGTCTCAACCAGAGGCGTCTTCCTCCTCCTCCTCTTGTCATACCGGCAAGTACAGCTGTGGTCAAGCATAACCCCAAGCACGCCAAGGTCAATTTGATGAATGCAGCTCAGGCAGAGGACTCGTCAGATGTGATCATGGGTAACCTTCCTGTTAATGATATTCCTGCTAAAGTTCTTTTTGACACGGGTGCATCGCATTGTTTCATCTTGAGGCCGTTTTCATCTAAGCATGGTTTGCCTTTGCAAATTTTGCCTAGTCCTTTAGCAGTTGTCTCTACCAGTAAGCGCATGAATGCTAACTCCATTGCTCCGGATGTTACTATCACCTTGGGAGACTACAAGTTTCTATCTTCTCCTACGGTCCTTGGTGACTCGGATATTGATCTTATTCTCGGAATGGATTGGCTTTCTAAGCACAAGGCTCAGCTTGATTGTGCAGCCAAGCAGATTCAATTGACTCATTCGTCTGAGGATGTAATTGTCTTTGCTGCTCGGGATAATACCATCCATCTGTTTTCTCTCAATGAGAAGGGTGAATTGGATGCTATCTCTCAGATTCCAGTCGGTTGCGAATATCAAGACGTCTTTCCAGAAGAGCTTCCAGGAATGCCTCCGCACCGGCCAGTTGAATTCGTTTTTGATCTTGAGCCTAGCACGGAACCTATGTGCAAACGTCCTTACAAGCTCGGACCTGAAGAATTGAAGGAGCTGAAGAAGCAACTCGATATTCAAGAGAAAATGGGTCTCCTCCGGCCTAGTTCCTCTCCGTGGGGTTGTGGTGTTCCTTTTGTGAAGAGGAAGGATGGAACGGACCGACTTTGTGTTGATTACCGTTCAGTGAACAAGAAGACCATCAAGAACAAATACCCACTTCCCAACATCAATGAGCTGTTCGAACAACTCAAAGGTGCCCAAGTATTCTCCAAGCTTGATCTCCGTATGGGTTATCATCAGATTCGAATCCGTGAGCAAGATATTCCCAAGACGGCTTTCAGGACAAGCTTTGGTTCATATGAATACACTGTCATGTCTTTTGGCCTCGTCAACGCTCCTCCGACGTTCTCTCGCATGATGAACTTCATCTTCAACGCCTACACCAATGACTTTGTTTTGGTCTATCTCGATGACATTCTGGTTTTCTCCAAGAACAAGGAAGATCATGCCAAGCACTTGCGTTTGGTTCTTGATAAGCTCAGGGAACACAAGTTCTACGCCAAGTTCTCCAAGTGTGAATTTTGGCTCGATGAGGTTCTTTATCTTGGTCATATCATCTCTGCCAAGGGCATTGCCGTGAATCCTGAGGTGTCTGCAATTGTGAATTGGGAACCTCCTCAGAATGTGAAGCAACTCCGTAGCTTCCTCGGTCTCGCAAGCTACTGCTGAAGATTCATTGAAAACTTTTCTAAGATCGCGAAACCTCTCTCAAATCTTCTTCAGAAGCACGTCAAGTACGTTTGGTCTCCGGAGTGTGACATTGCTTTCAACACTTTGAAAGAGAAATTAATCACTGCTCCAGTTCTCACTCCTCCTAATGAATCCAAGCCGTACGAGGTCTTTTGTGATGCCTCTCTCCAAGGTCTTGGCGCAGTATTGATGCAAGAGAAGAAAGTTGTTGCTTATACCTCTCGCCAGTTGAAGCCTAATGACAAGAACTACCCCACTCATGATCTCGAGTTGGTGGCAGTTGTGCATGCTCTTTTGACTTGGAGACATCTTCTATTGGAAAGAAAAGTAGACATTTTCACTAATCACAAGAGTCTCAAGTACATCTTCACTCAGCCTAATCTCAACCTCAGGCAAACTCGATGGGTCGAAATGGTTCAAGAGTATAATCCGAGTATCGAGTATACTCCAGGCAAGGCCAATGTGATTGCTGACGCTTTGAGCAGGAAAGCTTACTGCAACAGTCTGATTCTAAAGCCTTATCAACCCGAGCTTTGTGAAGCTTTCCGCAAACTTAATCTGCAAATTGTTCCTCAAGGTTTCCTCGCCAACCTTCAAGTCTCTCCTACCTTGGAAGACCAAATTCGCCAAGCCCAGCTTCTTGATGCTATGGTGAAAAAGGTGAAGATTGGGATTGCCAAGAGTCAGTCCAAGTACAAGTGCTACCGCCTTGATGACAAGGACACTCTCTTCTTCGAGGATCATATTGTTGTACCCAAAGGTGACCTCCGTAAAGTGATCATGAACGAGGCTCACAATTCTCTCCTCTCCATCCACCCTGGGAGCATGAAGATGTATCAGGACCTTAAGCAAGCTTATTGGTGGACTCGAATGAAGCGCGAGATCGCTCAATTCGTGAACGAATGTGATGTCTGCAGAAGAGTGAAGGTAGAACACCAAAGGCCAGCTGGTCTCCTCCAACCTCTTGCCATTCCAGAATGGAAGTTTGACCACATTGAAATGGACTTCGTGACTGGGTTTCCAAAGTCCAAGCGTGGCAATGATGCTATATTCGTTGTCATCGACAAACTCACCAAAGTGGCTCACTTTCTGCCTATCAAAGAGTCGATCACTGCAGCTCAATTGGAGGAACTCTATACCTCTCGTATTGTCTCTCTGCACGGTATTACACAAGTGATCTCTTTAGACCGTGGCAGCATCTTTACCTCGAAGTTTTCGGATTCTTTTCAGAAGGCCATGGGCACCAACATCCGCTTCAGCATAGCTTTTCATCCTCAAACTAGCGGTCAAGTCGAGCGTGTCAACCAGATTCTTGAAGATATGCTCAGGGCTTGTGTGATCTCCTTCGGCATGAAGTGGGAGGATTGTCTTCTTTATGCTGAATTCTCCTACAACAACAGTTTTCAAGCAAGTTCGGGCAAGGCCCCATTTGAAATTCTGTATGGAAGGAAGTGCCGTACCCCTCTCAACTGGTCTGAAAGCGGTGAACGTCAGCTTTTGGGTAATGACTTAATCATAGAGGCAGAAGAAATGTGCAAAGTCATTCATGATAACCTCAAAGCAGCCCAATCCCGTCAGAAGAGCTACTATGATAGTAAGCACCGTGATTTGGCTTTCGAGATCGGAGATCATGTTTACCTCCGTGTCTCTCCTATGAAAGGTGCTCGTCGCTTCGGTTTCAAAGGGAAGCTTGCCCCTAGATACGTGGGACCTTTCAAGATTGTCAGCAAGAGTGGCGACCTCGCCTATCAACTCGAGCTTCCTTCAAACTTTGCAAATGTTCATGACGTGTTCCATGTCTCTCAGCTCTGAAAGTGCTTCAAGACTCCTGACCGCACTGTCAACTTCGAGGACATTGAGCTCCAAGAAGATCTCTCCTATCGTGAGCACCCAGTTGCTATTCTTGAAGAGACTGAACGCAAGACTCGCAACAAGTCAATCAAATTTCTCAAAGTCAAGTGGTCACACCATTCCGACCGTGAAGCTACCTGGGAATGCGAAGATCACCTCCGTTCTGAGTACCCGGCGTTCTTTCAGTCCTAGATCTCGGGACGAGATCCTTTCATAGTGGTGGAGTGTTGTAACACCCCGGATGTAACTTTCCCAATTTGTACTCCAACTCTTGCCGTTTCCGGCGTTAAGTTAATTTATTTTCTCGGGTTCGGGTCTTTGTCTCGTGTGTTGTTATCGTTGTCATGCATCTCATATCATGTCATCATGTGCATTGCATTTGCATACGTGTTCGTCTCATGCATTCGAGCATTTTCCCCGTTGTCCTTTTGCATTCCGGCGCTTCGTTCTCCTCCGGTGGTCATTTCTACCTTTCTTTCGTGTGTGGGTATTAAACATTTCCGGATTGGACCGAGACTTGCCAAGTGGCCTTGGTTTACTACCGGTAGACCGCCTGTCAAGTTTCGTATCATTTGGACTTCGTTTGATACTCCAACGGTTAACCGAGGGACCAAAAAGGCCTCGGGTGTGTTGCAGCCCAACACCCTTTCTATTTGGCCCAAAACCCACCTAAACCTGCTCCATCAGCTAGAGCGTTCTATCACGATCGCGTGGCCAAAAACCGCACCTCATTTGGACTCTCCTAGCTCCTCTATGCCTATTTAAAGACCCCTTCCCCGAAATCCGGATCTCCCTCTCCGAAACCCTAAAATTCCCTCGCGCCGCCGCCGGACACGTCCGTCTTGGGCGGACAAAGCCGCCGCCGCCATCCGCGCGAACCACGTCCTGCCACGTGTCGCCGCCGTTCCACCCCGCCGCTGCGGCCCGGGAGGCCCGTCCCCGGCCACCGAGGCCCAGATCCAGCGCCGCCAGCGCCTCTCCCTCGTCTCCACGCCGCGCCGCCCGCGCCGGCGAGGTCCTCCACCGCCGCCGCCCCGCTCCAACTCCGGCGGCCGAGCCCGCCCCGCCTCCGACGAGCCGCCGCCGCACGCCGCCGCCTCGGCCGCCGCGGGCCGCACGCCTCCACCGCCCGCCGCGAGCCGCCCCGGCCATCGCCGGCCCCAGGCCGCGCCGCTCCGGCCTCCTCCCGCCTCGCGACCGCCGGCCGCCGCCTCCTCCGTCCTCGCCGACCTCGGATCCGCTGCCGTGAACAGTGCGTGCGCGAGATCTAGATCGGGATGAACAGTAAACCCTAATCCGGAGGTTGAATTTTCTCTAAGTCCCGAAATTCTCAGATCAAGTGCCATGTTCAGGCCGTAACTTTGCATCCGTAGCTCCGATTCATGCATATAGCATATCAAAATGTTCATCTCAGAGAGTACATCATTTCATTCCATTGCATCATTTTCATTTGAGTTCATCTTGATGCCCGAAATGCTGTTAGAAGAGGGCTACTTGAGTTTGTCAGATCTGCTGACTCCATTTAGTTTTGTCATTTTTGCCATGATTAATGTGTGCATGATATGCCCTGATGCTCTACATATGTTTTGTTAAGGGTTTTGTCATCTTTTCCAGAGGTGCAACCCATGTATTTTTGTGATGTGTGTGGTGACTAGTGCAAGCTTGCAAAGTGGTGCACTTGCTAATTCTGTTTTCAGGGACTTAGCATTTCCACCAAGTCCTTGAGCTGTTTATCTCATGATGCCATATGTTCATGTTGTTTCCTAGTGATCCGTGCCTCTTTTGAGGATGATCAGTAAGGATGTTTTGTTTATATTGTAGTGCTCTTATCCATCCATGTCTTTGTTTGCAATTATGGAGCACCCTAGCTTGAGTCAATCAAGCTCTACTTTTGCTACTTTGTGAATCTGGGCAGATTGTCAACTTGTTTGCAATTTTGCCGATGATGTTGTAGTTGATCCGTGCATGCTATGCTATTGTTCTTGCCATGTCTAGCTTGAATTTTGTGCCTTCTTGATGGATGTATGCTTGTCTTGCCATGACTTGCACTGTAGTGAGTGCATCGAGCTCGTAAACATGCCTACTTGAGTTATGTTTCAGCATGCTCCAGTTTTCACTAAGTCTGAAAACTGATTATGTTTTTTGCTATGTTCACATGCTTGCAATTGTATTTTCTGATCCCTTTTGGCTCAAGGTCACTAAGGGACTTTTGTTAAGCTCTTTGAGTAGCTCCATGCCATGCTTTACTTTGCCATGTTCAGGTCCTGTAGCATGTAGTTTTGTTGCTCCGAAGAGTGCTACCTGATCTGAAATTCCAGACAAGTGTTAATTTCACTAAGTCTGAGATCTGTTTGCCATATGCATTTTTGCCATGCTTGTTTGAACCTGTTAATGGATGAATTGGCCGTAGCTCAGTGCTAGACTTTTGTTAAGAATCTTGAATGCATCCCTGCCATGTATTTTGTTGTCATGTTTGGGTGCTGTAGCATGTTCATCTCATGCATTTAGATGGCTACTTGCTGTAAATCGCAGACCGGTGTCATTTGAATCGCTTGCCATTTCCAAACCGTAACTCCGATTCCGGCGTTCTTTATATCGTTTTCAAGCGATTTCATCTCATATTTCCAGTGGCACACTTGGATTCCCATGTTGAGGCCAGGTTCATGCATTTCCTGTCATATCTTGCATTTTGCATCCCGCATCGCATCCCGCATAGCATATCTCTTTGCATCATATTGCTTGATCCTTGCACGTGGTTGATTGTATCCTTGTTGCTTGTTTGTCTTGTTTGGGTAGAGCCGGGAGACGAGTTCGCTACGAGGAGCCCGTTGAGTTTGCTTTGAGGATCCAGTCAACTCTGACAACTGTGCAGGCAAGATGATCATACCCTCGAAATCACTACTATCTTTGCTATGCTAGTTTGCTCGCTCTTTGCTATGCCAATGCTACGATGCCTACATTTTGCTTGTCAGCCTCCCAATTGCCATGTCGAAACTCTAACCCACCATGTCCTAGCAAACCGTTGATTGGCTATGTTACCGCCTTGCTCAGCCCATCTTATAACGTTGCTAGTTGCAGGTGAAGATTGGAGGCCATTCCTTGTTGGAACATAATTTTATTTACTTGTTGGGATATCATTATATTGTCATGTTATCTTAATGCGTATATATACTTGGTAAAGGGTGGAAGGCTCGGCCTCTCGCCTAGTGTTTTGTTCCACTCTTGCCGCCCTAGTTTCCGTCATATCGGTGTTATGTTCCCGGATTTTGCGTTCCTTACGCGGTTGGTTTATAATGGGAACCCCTTGATAGTTCGCCTTGATTAAACCTTTCCAGCAATGCCCAACCTTGGTTTTACCATTTTCCACCTAGCCTTTTCTTTCCCTTGGGTTCTGCAGACTCAAGGGTCATCTTATTTTAAACCCCCCGGGTCAGTGCTCCTCTGAGTGTTGGTCCACCTGTGAGCTGCCGGTGGCCACCAGGGGCAACTTCTGGGCTGGCCTACCCGTACCTAAGACAATCTGAGTGTGCCCTGAGAAAGAGATATGTGCAGCTCCTATCGGGATTTGTCGGCACATTCGGGCGGTGTTGCTGGTCTTGTTTTAACCTGTCGAAGTGTCTTGAGTTACCGAGATACCGAGTCTGATCGGAACGTCTTGGGAGGAGGTCTATTCCTTCGTTGACCGTGAGATCTTGTCATGGGCTAAGTTGGGACTCCCCTGCAGGGATTGAACTTTTGAAAGCCATGCCCGCGGTTATGGGCAGATGGGAATTTGTTAATGTCCGGTTGTAGATAACTTGAACCTTAATTAATTAAAATGAATCAACTGAGTGTGTAACCGTGATGGCCTCTTCTCGGCGGAGTCCGAGAAGTGGACACGGTGTTGGAGTTATGCTTGCGCAGGTTGCTCCTCTAGTTCTCG
>NC_053022.1:455381961-455407274 GCF_003073215.2 Triticum urartu
ATATATATAAACATAAGGTTCACTAGCAGCAGAGGGTGCTATCGGAACCCTTCATTTGCATCAAGATCCGAACTTCTAGTTGGATAAGGTTCTGAATTATTACATTATTGGAGTTCACATTTATACAAGAGGAAAGCATGTGGGGGGGGTTTAGTGGGCTATGGATGGAAATGGCAAGCTATAGTCTATAATGGCAGATTTATAAGTGGAATGGGGGCAGTTGCTTTCCGGCATTGTTCAGCTAGCATGCCCTATTTAGAGAAGGCCTATGGTGTAGGTTTTGTTGCTTAGCTAGCAGTGAAAGGTTCCATACATCTCGGTTTATTTTTAGTAAGTTTTACGCCCAAAGGGTTCGACACCTTTTGCATTATATGAATGCATCAGGCATTGGATGTTTGCAAACGTTCCTTCCATTACGGGCAATAAACTCAGTCATAATCTACATGCATTACATTACATGAAAAACTAGGAGTTTGAGCCTAGAAGTAATCATCTAATGCAACAAAAATGATATCTCTAATAAATCTAGGGCATTTTGGACAAGTAAACCTGCCAGCTTCAAATTGCATTACACACCATGGTTTCTTTGTTCATTTAGTATGAAAAGTGCAAGCAGTCCTGCCGCATATAATGGAACCCAACGTATTGATAGTTAACATGCATTCATTCAATCCGTCTATTGACGCACTGGCATCTAATAAATCTAATCTGCGGGAGGTTATTGTGCTATGTGAACGCGTTATAAGAAGAGTGCGGCGTTTCGGTGCCCATGCTCATCTGCACCCGTTCAGGAAAAAAATAAAAAAAATAGTAAAAAAATTTAAAAATTCCAATTTTTTTGGTGTGGTAGGTAATTTGATGCGTCAGGTTCGCTATAATTTTTAGATCATTTGGACATCTGAGCTGCTCTAAGCTAAAAAGACAAATCGGGTCAGAACAGTGCATGAACAGTTAACATTTTTACGGACCCCGAATTTGTCTTTTTTGTCAAGAGCTGCCCAGACGTTCAAATGATTTGAAAATTGGAGCGAACCTCATGCAGCAAATTATCTATCACCCAAAAAAAATTTGGAATTTTTTGAATTTTTTTAGTATTTCTTTTGAATTTTTTTCGTCAACGCAGGTGCGGCTGAGCCTGGGCTCAGAAGTGGATTACCGAAAACTTCTTCTCTGTATATATAGCTTGCATCTTTCACACAAAGTTTTAGTACCTTCAGTGTAATGGTTTGGAGCTGGCTGTAGGTGCCTCGTGATGTACCAGGCCAAGTAAATATTATCTTATTGTGCTCCTTGATTACTCCCTCTAGTCCTTTTTACTCTGCATATAAAAATTGTCTGAAGTCAAACTTTACAAAGTTTGACCATATTTATATGAAAAAATATCAACATCTACCATGATAAAGTTATACAACATGAAACTTTAAGTCATGATGCATCTACTAGCATTGATTTCACATTATAAATATTGATATTTTTTCTATAAAGTTGGTCAAACTTTACAAGGCTTGACTTCAGACAAATTTAATATGCGAACTAAAAAGGATCGGAAGAAGTACTTACTCTCATTCTACATGTCTGGACGTAATTTTCCCTTTAAACACATGCAAGAATGGCGACGATAGCCAACGGTGGCATATGGACCCTAACTGCATGTACGTACATCTGTTTCTATTTCCTGGTTAGCTATAGAGAAATGTGGAGATAATGTGTGCTTAGCTATAGACAGACGCGGAAAGGAGCGCTGACAAAATACCTAGACAACCTACGATCCCAGGATTCGAGGAAGTAGGTCACATGCCATTCAGTTTGACATTCCGTACACAGGTGTAGTCACAGGTCTCTACTATTTTGCAATGGTAGGCCACACTTGATGCATGCGTCCAGATTTTGTTTTACCAAACACATTATATTAAACAGAAAAAATGAAATTCGGACAGTGCACCTTAACTCTTTGTACCTTGTTATTTAACAAGTACTCTCTATGTAAACTAATATAAAAGTGTTTAGATCATTAACATAGTAATCTAAACACTTTTATATTAGTTTACGGAGGGAATATTTCACATAATGATACAAGAAACCAATCATTTTTCCCAGCTTGCTTGCAATCATTTGGAAAATCTATTAGTGTTTCAGCAAAGTATACGAGCTGATGGTTGCACGCTTATGGGTTTTCTTTCACAATGAGCAAGTCAAGATATGTGCAAATGATTTCGCAAAATAAAAAGATATGTGCAACTGAGTGTGTTGCTCCCGCAGGTGGTCTGGGAGGGAACCCTAACCGCCTTCTCTCGTCTGGGTGGTGCAGGTCGATCGATTTTGCAAGGGGCTCGTGCTCAAGCAGACACGCAGGGAGTTGTGGTGGTTCGGCGAGCGCCGTGGTCATGCATGCGGAGGTCCGACGCGATGCGTCTGCATTGGATTTGGCAGCTCCGACGATGGCTTTGGGCGCCGCTGGTGTGTGGAGGTTCTTTGCATGTGGTGGTGAGGGAGGGGGTGATGAAGCCCGGGCAGCCTGGCTAGAAGGCCCGGGACCATGCTAGTTCGGCCTCATGGGTCAGAGCAGACAGGTGCGAGTGTGGTGGATCTGGTGTCTTCAGTCTTCAGCATCCATATAGTTTCCTGCGTCGACACGTCTCATGCAAGGCTGAGGCCAGGAACCACGACGGTTCTTAGAGCAACTCCAACGCGTCGACGCAAACTGTCCGCGAGTGTCCGTTTGGATAGAAAGGGATGAAAATGACGGGCCAACACACGGAAGCAAACGGACGAGTGTCCGTGTTTTGTCTGCACGACACCCGTTTCAAGCCCAAATTTGAGCTGGGTTTGCGTCGGAGCGAATGCGCGCGACGTCCACCCTTCTCCTCCCAATGGCCCGCCAGTCGGTGGCACATTTAGCCCCATTTCACCCCCTTTCCCAAATCCCTCCTGCCCGCTCACTCCCCCGCCCGCTCGCCATGGACGGCGCGTCGAACCCCGACGCCGCCGCTGGCCTCGCCTCCACCGTCGATAAGCCCCACATCGTCCGCTACATATAGTTGCCTCTCTTTTATCAAATACTAATTACACTCACTTAGTAGCTTCAGTGGGAGTTATGTGAGATGGTCATGGAAGTAATTCAAGGGGAAGCATTTTCATGAGTATTGTTAAGGTTGAAGATGGTTTTTCAGGCATCGTCATTAAGAAATCAGATGGTCTTTCCAAACGACCAGTGCTCAGAACATACTCTTTTTGGAGCAAACTGGAGGCCTTTGGACGTCATGATTGACTAGCAGACGAGACATACACATGCACAACACACATGATCCATGCACTGGCCCGTGATTGGCCCGTTTAAAGATTGATTCATCCATGCATGTTCAAGTACGTACCCATCACCTGCTACTAGACCGATTAGAGGGAAAGCATAAACGACAAGAGACTATATTTTTTATTCCTGCTAACAAATATTATCACACCTCACTGAGTATTACTCGGGTTATAAACATACTAACAATCAATGGATTTATGATTGGTTTTGAAAGATAATACGCAGGAGACGTACTAAAAAGCAGAGGAGCTACATGAAGCCGCGCGAGAGCTGGTCTGTGACGCGTAGCAGCCTTTGACTTGTGCGTATGCAATAAGTGATATGCTGAAAAATCCTTTCTGCCACAACTCCCCAAAAATACACATGAAATGATGACATCGATAACTTCTTGTGTTTGGAGAACAATACATATAGCACGGTGGATTAATAACAGGGCATGAGGTGTAAAAGATACTAGTGATAATTATCTTGATAAAATAACTTTCATGGTATTCTTGGTGAAAAAAAACAAAATCGACACGATATAAATGTTACTATTCACACTTTTTGTAACTGTTATTTTGTGTTTTTGGCCCTAAAGCCGATGAAGGATATTCCTTCTATAAAACTTTTTATACGAGTATAAAATTAGATTAAGTTTATTTTCAAAACGTTTTTGGAATTTTTGACTTCTTTTACAATTTCTACTTTTTTCCAAATCAGATACATTGTGCCCCGAGACCCACTGGGTATTTTTTTCAAAAAGTCAAAGAATGAGTAACACAGAGTATGTTCGATGGTCTCTGAGAGTAGCACCGATAGAGCAAAGGATTTTTGGCCCATGATTAACTGGTAGAGGGACACGTGCTCGTGTTGTTTTTATATGCAAAAACAAGTGGAAGACAAAATCATGTCATGGGCAGTCTCATTTGTTTCCCAATAGAAGTTAAAAAAATGTCTATTACACACTTTCCTCTGAGAAGATGAGTACAGAGAAACTTACAACCGTACCTTAGTTTTGCTCGGCATTATTCTATCACACCTGTCATCAAATTGTCATGCTCATCGTCTAAGGAACCGGGTTGCATGGAGAAAAGTGTCGGCTCAGATGCCATCTGTCGGACGAGATCGATGCCGCCCTCACCAATTAGGGCCGCCGCCCTGGCATACGAAGCCTCGACACCAGCTTCACCGGCAGACACGCAGCAGCACCAGTGAGTGCCTCGGGTGGCGGTTGGGAGGGGCGTGCTGGTGGGGCTAGGGTTCGGTCGCCCTTGTGTAGCCAGGTCCCCTAACTCACTTTCTAGAATATTGAAGGTGCCAAGTACAATAAAAAGAGTGCGCACATCCAATTGTGAAAAGATTTGCACAATGAAAAATAAAGGTTCATGTCATTATAACCATATAAGGATACTAGACCATTATGAGAGGTATAATTTGTATGTTTCACTTATACTCATAATTATTGTTTCCTCTTATGCCAACTCTATCAACTTATATTTTGAGGGGCCTTAACCACATCGAGTGCTGGCGCCTAAATTAATGCCTAATCAGTCTAGAGACCAACCAACACACACACACACACATGGATGAGAGAAAGAGAGACGGGAGTTCAAGGTATAAAAGGTGCCCGCTCCAATAAAAAGAGTGCACAAATAGGGTTGTGCAAGGTTTGGGCAATGGAAAGTCAACGTTCTCATGTCATTATGCAACTTTCATGTTTCACTTACACTTATTAGTTCATATTATTGTTTTCTCTTATGTCAACTCTATCGTCTTATATTTCAAGTGGCCTTAACCACATCAAGTGTTTGCATCTATATTAAATCTCTTGACCATCAAATACACACACAGGTGGAGAGAAAGAGAGATGGGATACCAACGTGGAAAGAGAGAAAGGTCAGGAGTTCATGGTATAAAAGGTGCCCAGTTCAATAAAAAGAGTGCACATACATGTTGTGCATGGTTTAGGCAATGACAAAAAAAGGGTTCTCGTACAATAAAAAGAGTGCGCACGTCCAATTGTGAAAAGGTTTGCACAATGAAAAATAAAGGTTCGTGTCATTATAACCATACAAGGATACTAGACCATTGTGAGACGTATAATTTGCATGTTTCACTTATACTCATAATTGTTGTTTCCTCTTAAGCCAACTCTAGCAACTTATATTTCGAGAAGCCTTAACCACATCAAGTGCTGGCGCCTAAGTTAATCCCTAATCAGTCTAGAGACCACACACACACACACGCACACACACACACACACACACACACACACACACACACACAAAGGGATGAGAGAAAGAGAGACGGAAGGTCAAGGTATAAAAGGTGCCCGCTCAAATAAAAAGAGTGCACACATAGGGTTGTGCAACGTTAGGGCAATGGAAAACCAAGGTTCTAATGTCATTATTTAATTTTCATTTTTCACTTACACTTGTTAGTTCATAATGGTTGTTTCCTCTTATGCCACCCCTATCAACTTATATTTCAAGTGCCCTTAACCACACTAAGTGTTGGTGCCTAGATTAAATCCTAGTATCTCTATCTCTAGACCAACACACACACACACACACACAACCACTTCTTTTATGAGGTAGACAGCGTTGGAAGAATTAGCTGATCTTACTCAACAAACTATGTCCCCACACATATATGAGCATCAGTTGGTTTTATCAATACCAACAGCCAGCGGCACACCCACAATGTTAATTTTGTTTAGTATAAGCACACC
This sequence comes from Triticum urartu, assembly GCF_003073215.2. Lineage (NCBI taxonomy): Eukaryota > Viridiplantae > Streptophyta > Magnoliopsida > Poales > Poaceae > Triticum > Triticum urartu. Next base: position 455,387,985 of record NC_053022.1, read on the forward strand.
CATGAACAAACTGTAAAAAAAATTGTCACTAAATTATACACACTATAGAAAGCATGCTAACTGACTTTCTTATGACTAAAAACAGATAAAAGAATGTGTTCAGTAACTCTAACCAGCTAGCGCTTACAAGATCCACATAAAAAGCACAAACTGCACGCGTCGAAGCAAAAGATTGATCTGAAAAATCAGTGGAGATATCAACCTCAACCTTAGAGAGGAGGATGTAGGAGGGAGGCAGGAGAGGAGGGTGGTGATGAATCCATCCATGAACATCTATTTATGGTAAAAAAAACTAGAGATGGGAGCAAGCATCAGTGCGGCAAGCTCTCCGAACCACCGCTCTTCACATTGATAAAAACTATACAATTTATACAAACTTGTCAGCAAGGCAACTTACACGGTTCATCAACTAAATTAGCAAGGCAAACAAAATATTCCTAATCAGGCCAATCCAATGATTACAAAAAAACAAGGAGAAACTGATAATGAAAAGCAACCACAAACTTGCCCACCCGTGGACATGCATCTACCATGTGCAAATCAAGCAGCCACAAGCCACAGCATCGACAAAAAGTCCATCACAAGTTCACAACCCGCACTTCACAATCTCACCATCTTCACATAACTATATAACAACACAATTCAAAGAACACAAATAAATTATTCAGAGAAGATAGTGCATACAATCAAACATTTATTCGGTTAAAAAGTTGCTTCGCTTTTTCACAAAACTGCACAACCGGATCTGAAAAGAATAAGAATAATCAAAATTGCAATACCGAATCTTCTACACACATTACCGGAAGTGGCAATCAAACCAAATGAATATTTACATGGAGCCCAGCTTCCGTACAAAACTGTTGAAATCAGTAAGGAAGAAAGGAAAGAAATATCCACAGAGGAGGAAGGGGAAGGGAGTCTGTCCAGCACCACGTCGTCCTTTCGCCGGCGCTGCCGCATAAGGAAGAGGAATAACAGCCACACCCCCAGCACGGCATCTGGCCGGAGCACATCAAGAGGACCGACAGGAGAGGAAACATCTGCAGCCCGCCTGCCTGACATGGAGACCTGCACCACGCAACCCGTAGAAATGAACCACTGGTCGAAACCACCGGCCATCTCGGCATCAGATAGGCAGAAAGATAGGGGGAAGACCCACTAGCACCAGCAGGCCACTCGGGAGGCCGCTGCCCAAGTCAGCTGCCGACCCCGCGCACACCAGTGCAGCATGCCACAGCCCCTAGCGCAGTCGTGCCGGTGCCCCATGCTCTCCACCACGGCAACCGCCCCGCCGGCGCGAGATCCAGCAGACCACGCGGGGGACCTCCGCCCCATCCAGTGGCCAACAGCGCTCACACCAGCGTTGTGCACCACGGCCTCGAGCACGGCCGTGCGCCGCATGGCACCATGCCGGAGCAACATGCGTCGCCGCCACCACCTCCACACGCGCTAGCCGGAGAAGCAACCCCGCCGCTTCCCGCCAGATAGAAAGACGCCCCGCCGTCTCCATCCCCGGAGACAGACAAGCTTCGTCGGCCGACGCCTCCGGCGACGGTGGGTCAGGGGAGGGAAGGGGAGGAGAAAGTGGCGCCGCTAGGTCTTCACCCCTCAAGTCGCCAGGGGTGGACGACGCGGGGGCCCAAGGGAGAAGGGTGAGATGTGTGGACGGCTGGGCTGCATGCACGGGTGACTACGGCCGATATGCAAAGAACCAAAAAACCAGCGAGGAAAAAAAAGCACGAACCTTTCCTGCTCATGGAACCTTTCGTGGGCTGGGAACCCTTCGCTCGCGGCCCGACGACTGGCGCGGTGCAGGAGGCATGCGGCCTACCTGCTGGGCCTAGTGTCCAAGCATATGTAAAAGTGGTCCAGCTTTATCTCAATGAGGAAATAAATTTCACACACACAAAATGAGAAAAATGTTTAGAGAGAAAGAAAGGGGACCAGATCCCAAGCAGACCATGTGGCTTAGATTGCCACCTCTAGAGAGAAACATAATAGGTTTGCTTTTCATCATCCAGGTTGCAAAAAAAATTATTCTTCACCCGAGGTAATCTTATGATTATTTTATAATTAAATTACGTTTGGAATTCAAATAGTTACATTCATATTGATTCACTACGTAAAATTTGGCACAAGAAAATAAAAATATAGGTCATAAGACAAGAAAATTTGCAATTTATGTGTATTTTACACTATGTTTGTATGTTTGTAATTTTACATAATATAAAATATTTTTTATGACGATTATATTTTTTTACAGTCTTTTTTTATGTCGGAAATAAGACAAAACTTACGGAACGTAAAATTACGATGCATAGATGGTAAAATAGAGAGGGGTGAAGAATAACTATTCCTCATCCAGGATGACGAATAGCGCGATATATATATATATAGGGTAACGCTATTCTAAGGGTGAGTGTAGAATAGCTTATTCTACACCCCCTAGTAACGTTATGTACAAGAAATCTAGTAAGGTGTATAATGTCAGTCCATGTCAAAAATATTTTTGATATATGTCACTCGCTTTGATTATCTTGTTTATCTATTATTCTATCGAAGAGTACATAACTCAATGGTTATTATGCTTTTGTGTGGTAAGGCATAACTACTGCTATTTTATAAGTGATACCGCGTTATCGACTGGGAGAGGCATGAGGGTAGCGCTATGCTATTCTATCATCCACTCTACGGGATACTCTCTACTACTATCTTCACTTATGTCTCCGGCTATAATGGTGCTCCTTATTAGTTGTTAGTTAGTCGCGTCTTAGTTTATTATAGTACATTATATAATATATATATATATATATAATATATATGAAAATGGGTTAGTACTCCTAGAAGTACATACTCCCATCACTAAACTAGTTCTTTTCAGTTTAACTGAAATTAGATAATTAAGTACCGCCCAAGTCCATTTGAATGGATAAGGTGGACTTTGAAAATTAGTTCCTTGAAAATAGGGATTCTTGCTGCACATTGTTTGCCCAACTATTAATACCAGGCCGGCGGCTACTTGTACACGGTTCTAACCAACATGATTTACGACGGCATGGACGAGAGCTGGCAGCGTGCACCTCGTCCGCCGGCCGGCAGCCGGCGGCAACTCATCCATGGTGCTCAGCAACACATCTCCGACGACATGGACGAGACCCAGCAGCCTGCGCATCATCCGGCGACTGGCGGGCGGCGACAACTCGTCCTGCTTGGTAGCACCATCTATCACGGCATCGACGGGACCCGGCAGCGTGCGCGTCATTCGGCGACCGACGGCTACTCGTCCATGGTGCTCGCCAACATGGTCTCTGATGGCATCGACGAGATTCGGCAGCGGCCGCCTCGACCGGCTGCATGTCCAGGGATCCGTCTCAATAGCATAATGAGTTGATTCGTTTGTTGCATGTTGTTACACTACGTGGACTAGAGTAGTCCTGGTGCGCGGAGGTTGTATGTGATTTTGTTAATTCTTTGAATTCGTATCCTTTTAATTCAACTTGTTCAGATCGCATTCGAGAGATGCCATGCGACCAGCGGTGGACGACGTTGACGGCATGCTGGCGAAGAGCTGACGACGGTTAGCCGGCAACACGCATGAAGCTGCACACCGATGTTCTGAACGAGCTTCCACTAACTCTCATGTCAATCAGGGTGGTGCATGGGCAGATGGGCTGGTGGCCAAGGTTTCAACCTGAAGCTCCGGCGGGCTAAAATACTTCATGCATGGCTAGTGATCCACCCATGGCGTGATACAATACATGCACATACTGATTTTTTTGGCAGCGTATAATTTTTTGAATTGGACAGCATATACTACTTCATTTTAGATGAAATATGTACTCCATAAAAAAAACTTCAGTATATACCATCTATTATTTCACTTGGATCTCAGATGGACATTTTTTTTCAAATAATTGGAAATAGCTGTAAACTCAGTATAAAAGGAGTAAATTCGTACTTTCGCCAGAAAAAAGAGTAAATACCTACTCGTTCATTCCGAGCTACCTGGCTAAAAAAAGGTACACACGCTCGAAAAAATGTATAGACCCAAAGGTTGAAAGTTGCATTTTTTATCAATAAAGTAGTATATACTCTTTTATTTTGAGGTAGTATATACTTTCCAATCTGTTCTAAAAGTAGTATATCAACCTTTTCATTGGAAAGGAGTATATACTCGCTCCAGTTGTAGTTGCCTGGCCGAAAAGTATAGTATATACATATACTCCAAGCTAGTAGCATATATACTACCATCCCGTAAAAATAATAGCATATATACTAGCACATATGCCATGTATGGCATATATATAGTGTTACTATACACACACACACAATCATAACCCTTGACAAGACGCATTGCTGCTGTCCTAGGGATCATCATGTGTTGTCTTTGTTTCTAGTCTCGCCACTTTCTTTTGTTTGTGGTGTGGTTACCCTCACAATCACGCATCCATAACTTTTCGGACTTTTCGGAAAGATCGGAATGGCAGTACCATTGCCAAGAGAAAATAGATCGGATGCCATAATCTTGGAGTACCACAATTCATTGTATTACTGAAGAACATTGAGATCACTATTAATTTTGGGATACCACAATCATACATACGTGCAGATGGCAAAGTTAGAAATATTGCTCTAACCAAGTTTCAAGTGGCAAGATTAACTGTTATTTTAATTTTCTGAAAGAACTTGAGATGACTTCTCTGAACTCTTCTTGATCATCTACATCCATATATCAGGAACTCTCCCAAAAGCAAATACGCAATGAGCAATGGTAGCGAGGCAACATATCCATACTGACATTGGTGCAGACACATAATCTAGAGAGGATGCGGTGGACGGTAGTACCTGAACATGGGAATCATAGTCGAGAGGCTGCTGCACGATGACGCGCTCCAGGGCCTGGATGCGGAGCTCGTCGTCGGCGTCCCCTTCCTCGTCCTCGTCCGAGGAGTCGGAGCCCGTCTTCCGCGCCTCCTCCAGCGACGTCCGTGGGCTGCGCCGCCGTCGCCTCCAGCAGGTCCGATTCCATCGAGGGGCACGATGCGGGCGGGCACTGTTATTTGGGGAACCGGATCCTCCTCCCTCGGCATCTTCCTACTGAGAACTTCACCATGGTCACCTGCTAGGCCAGGGGCGCGGCAGCTGACGAGGACGGGCAGCGGCGGAGCAGTTGAAGGAGAGGTACAAAGAGGGCGGGGGGCGCCCGGTGACCCAACCCCGGCGGCGTGCTCGCAGCCAAACGAGACGAGAGAGAGAGGGAGGTCGCGTGCTGGGCTGCTTAGTGACGAAGATAAGGAAAAAATTACGTGGGGAGGTGTTATCTAGGGTACCTGCGACAGTAAAAATCATTGACGTGGCCTAGCTGAGAGGGCGCTCTTTGCGCGACCCGTAAAGGGTTTTATTAATTCAGTCTGTAATATATGTACGTAGTATGGTTGAGTTTCGAAAGTTGGTTCATGTATACGCTAATGGTTTTTCATGTTGTTCAAGGGTGGCGCATTGGGGTGCTCAGGATACAATGAAGTTTTGGAGTTGAGTCGAAGGCGATACTTTTGGTCCTTGCTATGTACTTCCTCTATCAAAATTATTGTAGTGTTAAAAAACGTCTTACATTTTAAAATGGAGGAAGTATCACTTTGTCTTGTACTAAATGTGCGTCAATTGATATGAATCGAAAGGAGTAGCTTAAGTAGTTTACTCCGGTTAAACTCCTGTGGTAAGCAATGTTCCAAATGTTGCTTCCGTCACCCTGGTGCCTGCTGAAGCCATGTTGTTCTTCAGTTGGTCTTATCTTCAGGAGAAAATTCCTTATTTGATACTGTTTTAAAATTTGATTCCTTATTTGATACTGGAAAAGTTTTTCTTCCCTATTTGACACTAATCCTAAATTTTATTCCCTATACGACACTTTCATCCATTTTGAACCTAAATGACACCTGAAAAGACGATTTTGCCCCTCATGCGGTATGTGTGTGCGCGCGTGTGTGCTGTTGCGTGTGTGGGTGCACACGCACATGTGTGCTGCTGCTGCATGTGTGTGTGCATGTGTGCCGCTGCGTTTGTATGTGCGTGTGTGTGTGTGCTGTTGCGTGCCTATGTGCTGCCTGCGTGTGTGCTGCTGCTGCGTGTTTGTGTATATGTGTGTGTGCTGCGTGCGTGTGTGTTGCTGCGTGTGTGCGTGCGCGTGCATGTGTGTTGCTGTGTGTGTGTGTGCACGTGCGCGTGCGTGCGTGTGTGTTGATGCATGTGTATATGTTGCTGCGTGTGTGCTCTTGTCCTCGCACTGGTGCTGCGTGTGTGCGCTATTGCCCCCTACACACATAACACATGAGGGACAAAAGAGTTTTTAGGTGTCATTTAGGCTCAAAATGAATGGAAATATCATATAGGGAATAAAATTTAGAACTTGTGTCAAATAGTGAAGAATTTTTTTCAGTGTCAAATAAGGAAGCAGATTTTAAGATAGTGTTAAATAAGAAATTTTCTCTATCTTCAGCTTGCTAGTCTAGGCATTCTATAGCGATGCTATTTTTTACTTTTTTATTTTCTGCTTAGTAGTTTGTAAAGACATCATGGTTTATGATAAAAATGAAATCAGAGGGGGAGGCCTCTTTATCAAAAAAAAAAGTATACGCAAAAGTAATAAGAGGAACAATGTTTAGAAGCTGCACTTTGGGGAATCTGACTTTTCATTAAGGTCCGGAGCCTCTAATTTTCCTTTTGAATGCACTCAAAGCTATTCTGCAAATCCCAGTTATCGAGGATTTGCTATAGTTGCTCTTATGCCGTTCAAGTTCAGGAAACGCAACAGTCGGTAGGCAAGAGCACTAGAGAACTTGGCCAGATGGTGCCAAGAATAGGTGACGAACAGTGCCGTGGTACATTCTGCGGCCTGCATAGTGCATACTGTTCGACTCCATCGAGCATTATTGGTAGGCATCGGCCGGCCGCCAGCTGATCATGGTCTATACAAGTGCTCATCTCAAAAAAAAAAAAAAATCTATACAAGTGCTCACAGCATATCGGCTTCCGAAACAGTCGCAATCAGCGGCCAGCATCCTTAAACCTGACAAATGCACGTCTTGCGTTGCAAGTTGACTCTGCCATCACTAGCTTGTCAGGTAAAGTTAGGTGTCCTTTTATTTGGAAAAAGAAAAGAGTAAGGTGTCCTTTGATTAAGCAATCCGCGAAGGCTGCGTGCGCGCCACCCAACCTATCTTCTACCCCAAGACCAAGCATTGGCCTTCACCGTGAAGTGCTTCGCTAAAATATCTACCGGCGCTGCAAAATCGGAGCACGAATTCACGGCTAACAAGTCGTGAGCTTACGTACGTGTCCCCTTTGCTAGCCGATCAAGTTGGCATCAAAGTAACCGCGTCATTTTCATCACCGATCAGCCATGATATCAGACTTGTCGCGCGTTGATCTTTCCGCATACGACTACGTGTGATCGTCAGCGATCTTGACCTCGCTTTCCCCACCAGCCGGTGCCAGTAACAATGGTTGTTTATGGACAAAGAATACGCGTGAAGAAAAAACTAATCGCCTGACGAGACGACCTCATCGGCTTACTCTGCTAGGCATCAGCCCATTTGGTCACGCCTCTCAACTTGAGGTCTCAAGTCTTCGCCCATCCATCTCGCAGCCTCTCGGTCTGGGAGACATCGGCTGAAAGATTGCTGGAGAAATGGAGACGAGCGTGATCGTCGTGTCCGTCGTGGTGGGATTCTTTGGGGTCGGAAGCGCCGTGCTGGGGCTCATCGCCGAGGGCACCAAGCTCGAGGTAAGTATACGCTTGTGTTCATCCGTCTAAATCTCAAAGAAACTGAGCTGACATCGGGATGCTTGTGCTCGCGGCGCGCAGCCGAATGACATCTCGATGTCCAGGACCGAGTGCGTGTACCCCGCCAACCCGGCGTTCGCGCTGGGGCTGGTCGCGGCGCTCCTGCTGCTGGCGGCCCAGATCACCGTCTCGGCCGCCGGCCGCTGCTGCGGCTGCTGCAAGCCCCGGGGCGCCGCCTTCTCCGCGTCCAGGCGCAACATCGGCGTCGTCTTCGCCGTCCTCTCATGGTGAGCCTCCTTCCGCGCGCGCCGCGATTCGATCCAGGCGACGACCAAATCAACGGGGGATGAATATGCTGTGTAAATATGTGCGTGCAGGGTGGCGACGGTGATCGCGGAGATCTACTTCGTGCAGGGCGCGGCGTGGAACGCGCCGGTGACGCGCGAGGTCAACACGGGGTGCTACTTCGTCAGGGACGGCGTGTTCAGGAGGGCGGCCATCCTGAGCATCATCGCCACCGTGCTCGGGATCAAATCCTACTTCCTGCTTCGCGCCGCCGCGGCCACGGCCACGGCAACGGCAGCGGCTGCTGCGCCGGGATACCCGGGGGCCGTGGCGGGGCCGTCGTCGGCGGGCGAGCCCAAGTCCGACGGCATCGCGATGGGCCACCCTGCTCCGATGTACGGGCAGGCGCCGTACGCGCACTACCCTCCGCCTCCGAACGCGCAGGGATACGGGCAGTACCCTCCCCCTCCAAACGCGCAGGGGTATGGAGGACAGTACCCTCCTCCTGCTCAGGGGTACGGACAGTTCCACCCCGCTGCTCCCCCTCAGGGTCAAGGATACGGGCAAGCCGTGTAGATTGATCACTGGCTTATGTAGTTATGTGCAAGCATGTCTTGGTTCTTCATCTATGCCATGTTCTTCCGTCTTCCATAATTCAGCTGTGTAAATCACCACACGGGTCACAGCTCGTAGGCTGTTCCCGTTGTGGTGAATGATGATCGTCTCTGCTTGAAAGTGCAAACTGAGTTTTGAGATTTTGTGTAGTGTGCGCTGCCGATGATGCGACGAATTTTATCGGTCTCGTTTATTACAAACATTTCACCAAATTTACATCCACACAGGTTAGCACAACTTTCGCAGAACCAGAAGCTAACTGACAACTCTGCTGCACAACCCTAGTACTACTACTGTCTTGAGAGTTCAGAGAGAGAGAGAGGATCATCACCTCTGTTCCTCTCTGGGCCGTGGCCTGCAACGCGCATCCATCCATGGCGCGCTTCACAGCGCGGAGCCGCAGAAGGGGCAGAAGCGGAACTGCGGGTCGACGGCGCGGCTGCACGCGCCGCACTGCCCCGCCCCCGCGCGGGGGAGGAGCTCCCCGCCGCCGGCGCCGTGGGACCCCGGCGCGAGGAGGCCGCAGTCGCGGCAGAGGTAGGCGGGGTCCTTGCCCGGCCACCGCCACGCGGGGACGAAGAAGAGCTTGAGCACCTTCTCGGTCTCCACCAGGTCGGCCGCGCCGCCGCAGCGCACGCACCGCCCGGCCGCCTCCTTGAGCACCCGCCCCGCGCCCTGCTCCACGCCGCCTACGAAGAAGAAGAACATCGCCGGGCCTCTCGATCGCTGCCGATTTCCTCTGAATTTTTCTCGCGCGATCCCTCGTTGCCTCGGTTCTCGGCTCCGGTCGATCTGGCTCGGTTCGATCTGATGAAGTGTTGGTTTGATGGCTCGGTGTAGTGTGTGGATCGCTTCCTTGTGCTTTGTGCTTCTGGTGGAAGGGGGAAACGGGAAGAGAATTCTGGAGAGCTCGGAACGTCGGACTTGGGCCGGAATCCTGAGATGCCCTGGAGGGGGAGGGCCGGTTCTCAGCCCATGGGTAGATGGGCTGAACGACCAATTTGCGACGTGCCTTCCATGGACTTTTGTGTACTCTTTTTTTTTTGGCAACAGCAAACCTCAAAACCGCTCGGTTTGATTTGTCCACATTTCAACATTGAACTAACCAGTCGGTTTGATTTGTTTGATTTGTAACCATCATCGTCAAAACCGCTCGCATTAGAGCATCTCTAGCAGACCATGCAACCGGACGTCTCGCAAAACGCGTTCAAGGGGCTAGCAAAACTTTTTAAACGGTGCGCGCTCCGGTGGAACAGATCATGTAAACGCATCCCGCAAACTTATGGGATGACGCGTTTACGAGATCTGTTCCGCAGGAGCGCTTACGACACCGTAAATTTTACATAGCATCGAATAAATTACACATGTCAATAATATGGATCGAATGGAATCGTAATATAAATTCAACATACGAATATATGAATGGTCTGAAAAGCAATTCACAATACAACAATAGTTTTCATTAGAACAAATGTTCAAATTTAAATAATTATTACAACAACAAATTGTTCAAATCTCACACGAATAGAAATGAATAAAAATGGGGATCTATCCCCCCCCTCCCCCACATAGAGTTGCCATCGATGCTCAATAAGATCATGCTAGAGTTGGTTGTGCGAATCATGGTTCTCGATCTTCCGGATGGTCTCAAGAAATGCATGTTGAAAATATGCCCTAGAGGCAATAATAAATTGGTTATTATTATATTTCCTTGTTCATGATAATCATTTATTATCCATGCTAGAATTGTATTGATAGGAAACTCAGATACATGTGTGGATACATAGACAACACCATGTCCCTAGTAAGCCTCTAGTTGACTAGCTCGTTGATCAATAGATGGTTACGGTTTCCTGACCATGGACATTGGATGTCGTTGATAACGGGATCACATCATTAGGAGAATGATGTGATGGACAAGACCCAATCCTAAGCCTAGCACAAAGATCGTGTAGTTCGTATGCTAAAGCTTTTCTAATGTCAAGTATCATTTCCGTAGACCATGAGATTGTGCAACTCTCGGATACCGTAGGAGTGCTTTGGGTGTGCCAAAAGTCACAAGTAACTGGGTGGCTATAAAGGTACACTACAGGTATCTCCGAAAGTGTCTGTTGGGTTGGCACGAATCGAGACTGGGATTTGTCACTCCGTGTGAACGGAGAGGTATCTCTGGGCCCACTCGGTAGGACATCATCATAATATGCACAATGTGACCAAGGAGTTGATCACGGGATGATGTGTTACGGAACGAGTAAAGAGACTTGCCGGTAACGAGATTGAACAAGGTATCGGGATACCGACGATCGAATCTCGGGCAAGTATCGTACCGCTAGACAAAGGGAATTGTATACGGGATTGATTAAGTCCTTGACATCGTGGTTCATCCGATGAGATCATCGTGGAGCATGTGGGATCTAACATGGGTATCCAGATCCCGCTGTTGGTTATTGACCAGAGAGTTGTCTCGGCCATGTCTGCATGACTCACGAACCCGTAGGGTCTACACACTTAAGGTTCGATGACGCTAGGGTTATAGGGAAAGTATGCACGCGGTTACCGAATGTTGTTCAGAGTCCCGGATGAGATCCCGGACGTCACGAGGAGTTACGGAATGGTCCGAAGGTAAAGATTAATATATAGGAAGTATTGTTTTGGCCACCGGAAGTGTTCCGGGCATCACCAGTAGTGTACCGGGACCACCGGAGGGGTCCGGGGGTCCACCAGGTGGGGCCATCAGCCCCGGAGGCCTACATGGGCCAATAGTGGGAAGGGACCAGCCCCTAGGTGGGCTGGGGCGCCTCCCACCAAGGCCCAAGGCGCCTCCAAGAGGGGAAGGGGGCAAACCCTAGGGCAGATGGGCCCTAAGGCCCACCCCAGGTGCGCCCCCCCCTCTCCCCCTTGTGGCCGCCACCCAGATGGGATCTGGGGGCTGCCGCCACCCCTAGGGAGGGAACCCTAGGTGGGGGCGCAGCCCCTTCCCTTCCCCTATATATACTTGAGCAAAGGGGCAGCCCAACACACGATTCAATCTTCCTATTGGCGCAGCCCTACCCCTCTCCCTCCTCGTCTCTCGTAGTGCTTGGCGAAGCTGCCGGAGTCCCGCGCTCCTCCACCACCACCATGCCGTCGTGCTTCTGCTGGATGGAGTCTTCCCCAACCTCTCCTTCTCCCCTTGCTGGATCAAGGCGTAGGAGACGTCACCGGGCTGTACGTGTGTTGAACGCGGAGGTGCCGTCCGTTCGGCACTAGGATCATCGGTGATTTGGATCACGACGAGTACGACTCCATCAACCCCGTTCACTTGAACGCTTCTGCTTAGCAATCTACAAGGGTATGTAGATGCACCCTCCTTCCCTCGTTGCTAGATTACTCCATAGATTGATCTTGGTGATGCGTAGAAAATTTTGAATTTCTGCTACGTTCCCCAACAGTGGCATCACGAGCTAGGTCTATGCGTAGTTTCTATGCACGAGTAGAACACAAGTTGTTGTGGGTGTCGATTTGTCAATTTGCTTGGCGTTACTAGTCTTATCTTAATTCGGCAGCATCGTGGGATGAAGCGGCCCGGACCGACCTTACACGTACTCTTACGTGAGACTGGTTCCACCGACTGACATGCACTAGTTGCATAAGGTGGCTAGCGGGTGTCTGTCTTTCTCACTTTATCGGATCGGATTCGATGAAAAGGGTCCTTATGAAGGGTAAATAGAAATTGGCATATCACGTTGTGGTTTTCACGTAGGTAAGAAACGTTCTTGCTAGAAACCTATAGGAGCCACGTTAAAACTTGCAACAACAATTAGAGGACGTCTAACTTGTTTTTGCAGCATATGCCTTGTGATGTGATATGGCCAAAAGGATGTGATGAATGATATATGTGATGTATGAGATTGATCATGTTCTTGTAATAGGACTCACGACTTGCATGTCGATGAGTATGACAACCGGCAGGAGCCATAGGAGTTGTCTTTATTTATTTATGACATGCGTGTCAACATAAACGTCATGTAATTACTTTACTTTATTGCTAAAGCGTTAGCCATAGTAGTAGAAGTAATAGATGACGAGTCAACTTCAAGAAGACACGATGATGGAGATCATGATGATGGAGATCATGGTGTCATGCCGGTGACAACGATAATCTTGGAGCCCCGAAGATGGAGATCAAAAGGAGCAAAATGATATTGGCCATATCATGTCACTATTTGATTGCATGTGATGTTTATCATGTTTTACATCTTATTTGCTTAGAACGACGGTAGATTAAATAAGATGATCCCTCACTAAAATTTCAAGAAAGGTGTTCCCCCTAATTGTGCACCGTTGCAAAGGTTCGTTGTTTCGAAGCACCACGTGATGATTGGGTGTGATAGATTCTAACGTTCGAATACAATGGGTGTAAGCCAGATTTACATAGCAGAAACACTTAGGTTGACTTGACGAGCCTAGCATGTACAGACATGGCCTCGGAACACGAAAGACCGAAAGGTCGAGCATGAGTCGTATAGAAGATACGATCAACATGAAGATGTTCACCGATGTTGACTAGTCCGTCTCACGTGATGATCGGACACGGCCTAGTTGACTCGGATCATTATTCACTTAGATGACTAGAGGGATGTCTATCTGAGTGGGAGTTCATTAAATGAACTCAATTATCATGAACATAGTCTAAATTGTCTTTGCAAATATGTTGTAGATAAATAGCTCACGTTGTAGCTCCCTGTTTCAATACGTTCCTAGAGAAAGACCAAGTTGAAAGATATTGTGAGCACTGATCCGGACTAGGTCCATAGTCCGAGGAGTGTCCTCACTGCTACACAGAAGGCGTACGTCTTTGATGCACCGCTCGATGTGCAAACCCCTACAACGTCTTCTGTGGATGTTGTGAACACCTGACAGACACATCCTGATGACTACTTGATAGTTTAGTGCACCATACTTTACGGCTTAGAATCGGGATTCCAATGACGTTTTGAACGCCATAGAACATATGAGATGTTCCAAGAGCTGAAATTGGAATTTCAGGCTCATGCCCGTGTTGAGAGGTGTGAGACCTCTGACAAGTTCTTTTGCCAACAAGATGGAGGAGAATAGCTCAGCTAGTGACATGTGCTCAGAATGTCTGGGTGCTACAATCACTTAAATCAAGTGGGAGTTAAACTTCCAGATAAGATAGTGATTGATTGAGTTCTCTAGCCACTATCACTAAGCTACTAGATCTTCGTGATGAACTATGACATGCAAGGGATGGAGTTGATCCCGGAGTTGTTCGCGGTGCTTAAGACCGCAAAAGGTAGAAATCAAGAAGGAGCATCAAGTGTTGATGGTTTAATAAGACCACTGGTTTCAAGAAGGGCAAGGGCTAGAAGGGAAACTTCATGGATGGCAAACCAGTTGCCGCTCCAGTGAAGGAACCCAAGGTTGAACCCAAACCCGAGACTAAATGCTTCTATTGTAAGGGGAACGGTCACTGGTAGCGGAACTACCCCAAATGCATGGTAGATAATAAGGCTGGCAACTTCAAAGTTTATACGTGTCATTAATGTGTACCTCACTAGTACTCCTGGTAGCACTTGGGTATTGGATACCGGTTCAGTTACTATTATTGGTGACTTGAAGCAAAAGCTACGGACTAAACGGAGACTGGCTGAGGGCGAGGTGATGATGTGTGTTGGAAGTGTTTCCAAAGTTGATGAGATCACCATCGCACGCTCCATCTGCCTTCGGGATTAGTATTGAACCTAGATAAATGTTATCAGGTGTCTGCGTTGAGCATGAATATGATTAGATCATGTTCATTGCAATACGGTTATTCATTTAAGTTAGAGAATAATGGTTATTCTGTTTACATGAATAATACCTTTCATGGTCATGCACCCTATGTGAATGGTTCATTGAATCTCGATCGTGGTAATACACATGTTCACGCCAAAAAAGATGTAGAGTTAATAATGATAGTACCACTTTCTCGTGGCGCCGCTTAAGGTCATATTGGCCGTAAGATGCATGAAGAAACTCCATGTCGATGGATGTTTGGAGTCACTTGATTTTGAATCGCTTGACACATGCGAGCCATGCCTCATGGGCAGGATGACTAAGACCCCGCTTTCAGGTACAATGAAACGGGCAAGTGACTTGTTGGAAATCATACATGCTGATGCGTGTGATCCAATGAGAATTGAAGCGTGCGGTGGATATCGCTATTTTCTCATCTTCACTGACGATTTGAGTAGATATAGGTATATTTACTTAATGAAGCACAAGTCTGAAACGTTTGAAAAGTTCAAGCGATTTCAGAGTGAAGTTAAGAATCATCATAACAAGAAGATCAAATTCCTACGATCTGATCAATGAGAATATCTGAGTTATGAGTTTGGCAAACACTTAAGACATTGTGGAATTGTTTCACAGTTGAAGCCACCTGGAACACCACTGGGTTATGGTGTGTCCGGACGTCGTAATCGAACCTTATGAGATATGGTGCGATCTATGATGTCTCTTATCAATCTACCGTTTTCATTTTGAGGTTATGCGTTAGAGACAGCTGCATTCACTTTAGATAGGACACCATCTAAGTCCGTTGAGACGGTCATAAGAACATTGGTTTGGCAAGAAACCAAAGTTGTCGTTTCTTAACGTTTGGGGATGCGATGCTTAAGGCTTCAGCCGGAGAAGCTCGAACCCAAAGCGGACAAACACATCTTCATAGGATACCCAAAGGTGACAGTAGGGTATACCTTCTATCTCAAATCCGAGGGCAAATTGTTTGTCGCTAAGAACGGGTCCTTTCTCGAGAAGGAGTTTCTCTCGAAAGAATTGAGTGGGAGGAAGATAGAACTTGATGAGGTTGTCGAACCTTTATTTCAACCAGAGAATGATGCAACACAGAAAGATGTTTTCTGTGGCACCTACGTCTGTTGAATAGGAAGCTAATGATAGTGATCATGAAGCTTCGGATCAAGTTGCTATCGAACCCCGTAGGTCGACAAGGATATGTACTACTCCTGAGTGGTACGGTAATCCTGTCTTGGATATCATGTTGTTAGACAACAATGAACCTACGATCTATGGAGAAGCGATGGTGGGCCCGTATTCCGACAAATGGTTAGAAGTCATGAAATCCGAGATAGGATCCATATATCAGAACAAAGTATGGACTTTGGTGGACTTGCCCGATGATCGGCAAGCCATTGAGATAAATGGATCTTTAAGAAGAAGACGGACGTGAGCGGTAATGTTACCGTCTATGAAGCTCGACTTGTGGGAAAGAGTCTTTTCACAAGTTCAAGGAGTTGACTACGATGAGAATTTCTCACCCGTAGCGATGCTTAAATCCGTCGGAATCATGTTAGCATTAGCTGTATTTTTTGATTATGAAATCTTACAGATGGATGTCAAAACAAGTTTTCTTACCAAGTTTTCGTAAGAAAAGTTGTATGTGATACAATAAAAGGTTTTGTCGATCCTAAGGATGCTAAAAGGTATGCTGGCTCCAGCAATCCTTCTATGGACTAGAGAAAGCATCTCGGAATCGGAATATATGCTTTGATGGAGTGATCAAAGCTTTTAGGTTTATACAATGTTTGCTAGAAACTTGTATTTACAAGAAAGTGAGTGGGAGCACTACAAATTTTCTGATAAGTATATGTGGATGACATATTGTTGATTCGAAATGATGTAGAATTTCTGGAAAGCATAAACGGTTGTTTGAAGAGTGTTTTTCAAAGGAAGACCTGGATAAAGCTGCTTACATATTGGGCATCAAGATCTATAGAGATAGATCAAGACGCCTGATGATACTTTCAAAGAACGCACACCTTGACATGTTTTTGAAGGAGTTCAAAATAGATCAGTCAAAGAAGGGGTTCTTACCTGAGTTGTAAGGTGTGAAGTTGAGTAAGACTCAAAGCTTGACCACGGCAAAAGAAAGAGGAAGGACGAAGGTCGTCCCCTATGCTTTTGTCATAGGCTCTATACGGTATGCCATGCTGAAGTACCGCACCTGATGTGCGCCTTGCCACATGTCTGGCAAGAGGGTACAAAGGTGATCTAGGAGTAGATCACCAGATAGCGGTCAAAATTATCCTTAGAGGAATAAGGAAATGTTTCTCGGTTATGGAGGTGATAAAGAGTTCGACGTAAAGAGTTATGTCGATGCAAGCTTAACACCTATCCGGATAGCTCTGAGTAGAGATACCGGATACGTATAATGGAGCAACAATTTGGAATAGCTCCAAGTGGAACGTGGTAGCAGCATCTACGATATGACATAAAGTTTTGCAAAATACATAGGGATCTGAATATGGCAAGACCCGTTGACTAAAACCTCTCTCACAAGCATAACACAGTGTTTATCACATAGTGATGTGAACTAGATCATTGAGTCTAGTAGACTCTTGGATGTTGGTCACATGGCGATATGACCTGTGAGTGTTGATCACATGGCGATGTGAACTAGATTATTGACTCTAGTGCAAGTGGGAGACTGTTGGAAATATGCCCTAGAGGCAATAATAAATTGGTTATTATTATATTTCCTTGTTCATGATAATCGTTTATTATCCATGCTAGAATTGTATTGATAGGAAAATCAGATACATGTGTGGATACATAGACAACACCATGTCCCTAGTAAGCCTCTAGTTGACTAGCTCGTTGATCAATAGATGGTTACGGTTTCCTGACCATGGACATTGGATGTCGTTGATAACGGGATCACATCATTAGGAGAATGATGTGATGGACAAGACCCAATCCTAAGCCTAGCACAAAGATCGTGTAGTTCGTATGCTAAAGCTTTTCTAATGTCAAGTATCATTTCCTTAGACCATGAGATTGTGCAACTCCCGGATACCGTAGGAGTGCTTTGGGTGTGCCAAACGTCATAACGTAACTGGGTGGCTATAAAGGTACACTACAGGTATCTCCGAAAGTGTCTGTTGGGTTGGCACGAATCGAGACTGGGATTTGTCACTCCGTGTGAATGGAGAGGTATCTCTGGGCCCACTCGGTAGGACATCATCATAATGTGCACAATGTGACCAAGGAGTTGATCATGGGATGATGTGTTACGGAACGAGTAAAGAGACTTGCCGGTAAGGAGATTGAACAAGGTATCGGGATACCGACGATCGAATCTCGGGCAAGTATCGTACCGCTAGACAAAGGGAATTGTATATGGGATTGATCAAGTCCTTGACATCGTGGTTCATCCGATGAGATCATCGTGGAGCATGTGGGAGCTAACATGGGTATCCAGATCCCGTTGTTGGTTATTGACCGGAGAGTTGTCTCGGCCATGTCTGCATGACTCACAAACCCGTAGGGTCTACACACTTAAGGTTCGATGACGCTAGGGTTATAGGGAAAGTATGCACGCGGTTACCGAATGTTGTTCGGAGTCCCGGATGAGATCCCGGACGTCACGAGGAGTTCCGGAATGGTCCGGAGGTAAAGATTAATATATAGGAAGTATGGTTCTGGCCATCGAAAGTGTTCCGGGCATCACCGATAGTGTACCGAGACCACCGGAGGGGTCCGGGGGTCCACCAGGTGGGGCCACCAGCCCCGGAGGCCTACATGGGCTAATAGTGGGAAGGGACCAGCCCCTAGGTGGGCTGGGGCGCCTCCCACCAAGGCCCAAGGCGCCTCCAAGAGGGGAAGGGGGCAAACCCTAGGGCAGATGGGCCCTAAGGCCCACCCCAGGTGCGCCTCCCCCTCTCCCCCTTGTGGCCGCCACCCAGATGGGATCTGGGGGCTACCGCCATCCCTAGGGAGGGAACCCTAGGTGGGGGCGCAGCCCCTTCCCTTCCCCTATATATACTTGAGCAAAGGGGCAGCCCAACACACGATTCAATCTTCATGTTGGCGCAGCCCTACCCCTCTCCATCCTCGTCTCTCGTAGTGCTTGGCGAAGCCCTGCTGGAGTCCCGCGCTCCTCCACCACCACCACGCCGTCGTGCTGCTGCTGGATGGAGTCTTCCCCAACCTCTCCATCTCCCCTTGCTGGATCAAGGCGTAGGAGACCTCACTGGGCTGTACGTGTGTTGAACGCGGAGGAGCCGTCCGTTCGGCACTAGGATCATCGGTGATTTGGATCACGACGAGTACGACTCCATCAACCCCGTTCGCTTGAACGCTTCTGTTGGAAATATGCCCTAGAGGCAATAATAAAAGCATTATTATTATATTTCCTTGTTCATGATAATTGTGTTTATTCATGCTATAATTGTGTTATCCGGAAATCGTAATACATGTGTGAATAATAGACACCAACATGTCCCTAGTAAGCCTCTAGTTGACTAGCTCGTTGATCAACAGATAGTCATGGTTTCCTGACTATGGACATTGGATGTCATTGATAACGAGATCACATCATTAGGAGAATGATGTGATGGACAAGACCCAATCCTAAACATAGCATAAGATCGTATAGTTCGTTTGCTAGAGTTTTTCCAATGTCAAGTATCCTTTCCTTAGACCATGAGATCGTGTAACTCCCGGATACCGTAGGAGTGCTTTGGGTGTACCAAACGTCACAACGTAACTGGGTGACTATAAAGGTATACTACGGGTATCTCCGAAAGTGTCTGTTGGGTTGACAC
>NC_053022.1:455408274-455440229 GCF_003073215.2 Triticum urartu
CCGCTGACTAAGCCTCTTCCACGAGCAAAACATGATCAGCACCAAGGCTCAATGGGTGTTAGAATCATTACTGTATAATCTAGATTATTGACTCTAGTGCAAGTGGGAGACTGAAGGAAATATGCCCTAGAGGCAATAATAAAGTTATTATATATTTCCTTGTATCATGATAAATGTTCATTATTCATGCTAGAATTGTATTAAGCGGAAACATAATACATGTGTGAATACATAGACAAACATAGTGTCACTAGTATGCCTCTACTTGACAAGCTCGTTGATCAAAGATGGTTATGTTTCCTAACCATACACATGAGTTGTTATTTGGTTAACGGGGTCACATCATTAGGAGAATGATGTGATTGACTTGACCCATTCCATTAGCTTAGCACTTGATCGTTTAGTTTGTTGCTATTGCTTTCTTCGTAACTTATATATGTTCCTATGACTATGAGATTATGCAACTCCCGTTTATCGGAGGAACACTTTGTGTGCTACCAAACGTCACAACGTAACTGGGTGATTATAAAGGTGCTCTACAGGTGTCTCCGAAGGTATTTGTTGGGTTGGCGTATTTCAAGATTAGGATTTGTCACTCCGATTGTCGGAGAGGTATCTCTGGGCCCTCTCGGTAATGCACATCACTCAAGCCTTGCAAGCATTGCAACTAGTAAGTTAGTTGTGGGATGATGTATTACGGAACGAGTAAAGAGACTTGCCGGTAACGAGATTGAACTAGGTATTGAGATACCGACGATCAAATCTCGGGCAAGTAACATACCGATGACAAAGGGAACAACGTATATTATTATGCGGTCTGACCTATAAAGATCTTCGTAGAATATGTAGGAGCCAATATGAGCATCCAGGTTCCGCTATTGGTTATTGACCGGAGACGTGTCTCGGTCATGTCTACATAGTTCGTGAACCCGTAGGGTCCGCATGCTTAAAGTTCGGTGACGATCGTAATTAGGGTTTTTGTGTTGTTGATGTACCTAAGGTTGTTCGGTGTCCCGGATGTGATCACGGACATGACGAGGAGTCTCAAAATGGTCGAGACATAAAGATTGATATATTGGAAGCCTATATTTGGATATCGGAAACGTTCCGGGTGAAATCAGGAGTAGGAGGGCCGGCCAGGGTAGGCCACGCGCCCTCTCCCCCTAGTCTGAATAGGACAAGGAGGGGGGGGGGCGGCGCCCCCCTTTCCTCTTTCTCCCTTCCCCCTTCCTTTTCCAACAAGGCAAGAGGGGGGGGATCCTACTCCCGGTGGGAGTAGGACTCCTCCAGGCGCACCCCTTGGGCCGGCCGCACCTCCCCCTCTCCCTCATTTATATACGGGGGCAAAGGGGGCACCCCATGACACAGAAGTTGATCTTCGTGATTGTTCCTTAGCCGTGTGCGGTGCCCCCTTCCACCATATTCCACCTCGGTCATATCGTAGCGGTGCTTAGGCGAAGTCCTGCGTCGGTAGAACATCATCACCGTCATCATGCCGTCGTGCTGACGAAACTCTCCCTCAAAACTTTGCTGGATCGGAGCTCAAGGGATGTTACCGAGTTGAACGTGTGCAGAACTCGGAGGTGCCGTACGTTCGGTACTTGGATCGATCGGATCAGGAAGACATACGACTACTTCCTCTACGTTGTGTCAACGCTTCCGTTGCTGGTCTACGAGGGTACGTAGACAAACACTCTCCTCTCTCGTTGCTGTGCATCACCATGATCTTGCGTATGTGTAGGAAATTTTTGAAATTACTACGTTCCCCAACAGTTTTTGTGGGTGATGATGGAGTATCAGTACCTCTCACTGGACTAGCCCGGTTTGGAGCTGCCGGTTCAGTGTCAGGCACAGCAGGATCAACTTCTGGTTCATCAGTATTCTGGTCTTGAAGGGGCGGTTCATCAAAGGTAGCTTCAGGATGAGGACCCTCCGGTTCACTAGTTTGGTCCGGTTCACCTATTTTCTCTTCTTCAAAAACCGCCTAGTCTTCTGACGGATTGTTGACCCGAGCTTTGTTGCTGGGTCTAGATTTGGCTCTGCAAACAAAACTAAAACAGGTTTAGCATCTTATTCAGGATTTGCAACGCATTTGGAGAAAGAGTTCGAATACTTACCCAGCTACAGTTTTAAGAGGAGGGAGTTGGGTTGCTGTTGACTCGCCAGAAGATGAGGGAGGTGTCACCTGATAATTTGAATCGGACGGATTAAGAGGTTGTCTGAAATAACCCGCCTTGGGATAAGAATTGTTAGAAGTGGGAGAGACCTCAGACCGACGCTTCCGAACCGAGGAATCAGGTAAACTGGCCGAAGTGACCTATTGGCCACTATGCCGGGTTGTCCGGCGTGCTTCATGCTGATGCGTCTTCAAAATAAATGTTGGATCCAAGTAAGCAAGAGGATGAGAAAAGCTTACTTTCCAGACTGCTTGACGGGTTTTTTGTGTTGGCATAGAGTCTGAACCGGAGGAAAGGGTAATTACCTCTACATCATTAGCCTGGCTGCCTTCCACGTCCTCCTGATAAAGATCATTGTTAATGAGGTGCATGAAAAGGGAGCCAAGTGAGTCAAGTTCTACCTCAACTTCTGGATCATCTGTATCTTCATCAAGTTCCATGCTGATCCGGTCAGCCGTTTTCCGCTTTGAGGTACGCTTGACGGCTTTGGTTTTGGGACGGGATGGCTTTGCCGCTTTATCTGTGGATTTCCGCTTCCAGAAGGGATCATCACCCTATTCATACGCAACAGAGGAAAGTTCACAAGATTGAACAATTTAAAAGATATCAAAGATAAAAAGGAAGCATAGTGCTTACAACAGGTGGTTTATTTTGAGTATAGAAGGGGTTCAAGCCGGTTTGGCGATAGACAGCTGATTCCGATTCATTTAAAATTTTCTTAACGCCTTCAGTGACCTCTTCATCGGTTATCTGAATGTTGATATGGCGTTGGGGGTCTTCAACATCACCGGTATACTCACACATTAAATTAGGGCGACGGCTTAGTGGCAAGACGCTCCAAGATATCCAGCAATGCACGAAATCAACGCCTGATAAACCGTTGGCCATAAAGGCCCGGAGCTTGGCGAGTTGAGGGGCATATTTGGCCTGTTCTGTAGAACTTAAACGTTGCGGCATTGGATGAGTGTTGGAAAGCCGGTGATCACGATAGCCTGGAAGAGGATTCTCATCTTCAGGAGAGGTATCTCTGCAATAGAACCAAGTCTGGTTCCATTCCTTAGGGTGACTGTGCAGTTTGGCATGAGGGAATTCAACTTCCTTCCGCTTTTGAATAGAGACACCACCAAGTTCAGTATTGGGACCATTTACAAACTCTGTACGCCGGTTCAGATGAAAAAAGCCCCGGAACAGCTCAGCAGTGGGTTCTTCTTGTAAGTATACTTCACAGAAGACTTGGAAGTTGCATATATTGGACACCGAGTTGGGTCCGATATCTTGAGGATGGAGTTGGAAACTGGCAAGAACATCCCAGAAAAACTTCGACCCAGGCGGTTTGAAACCACGACCTATGTGGTCGACAAAGACCACTACCTCACCCTGCCTCGGGGTAGGAGGATTTTCTGTTCCTGGAACTCGCCACCGGATTTCCGTTTTCTTCGGCAAGGTGCCGATACTGACCATTCCGTTCAATTGTTCTTTGGTGATCCGGGAAGGAGCCCAGTTGCAAGCGGCAAACTGTTTGGCCATTGTGAAACGAAAAGCTGAAAAAGAAATGCCGGTTTACGAATCCTTCATGGTGGTGCGCAAGATGCAATGCAATAAACATATACAGATGTGTGAAATTGCGTAAACCGGAGACGGATACAATAATGAATGACAAGACAATATCAGAACAAAGGTATGCACGTGCTGTTAAACCGGAGTATAACAATGGAGGTAAAAAGGAATCGCTGGTTCACCAGGGGACTAATGGTATGTGTTAGGTTGCTTTTACAAAGGTAAACCGACTGTGTGATGCGGAAGGTACAGATCTAAGGCAAGTAAGGAAAAACAGGTTTCACAAGATTACTTGAAAATTTTAGATCTACCGTAAGACAGGAAAAACAAAAAGATTTAGACCTAAAAAAGGGTTGGTCCCGAAGCGGTTCGCAAAGGACCAAATCAGTTTTTATGCGCATAAGGGTTTGTGGTGGTAACAGAAGATAAGCCATTACATGGGATACATCAAGTTTGAAGTTTTTATCCATGGACTAAGGGGAAACAGGGAAGAACAGTGCCGGAGCCTTGATGAACTTCGATGAACAAGGAAACCCTAGGCAGATCTACAAAGGAGAAAGGAAAGGACTTACAGCGGCTGTTGAAGCAGCGGAGGTACGCCGCGGTTCTCTGGTTCAGTCAGGTTGATGTAGCGGCCGGCGATGAGGCAGAGGCGAAGCTCGACGACGGCGGCAGCGCTCGGGTGCAGAGGCGTCGCGAGGAGGAAGAAGAGACGAAGAGGCAACGGGAGGAAAAGGAAAGGGATCCTCAGCCCTATTTATAAGGCAAAAGGATAAGTGACAAGCGCGGGAATCGAGGAGCCCAAAAATGGATATATGACAAGGTTGTTGCCTCGATTGTTGGATGCTCATTAATAAAGGGTATCTTCGGCTTTAATGAACAGGTGATGTCACGGCGGTTTACTACAAATCTGGAGGATGACGTCATGACGGTTTACAAGATCTATGCGAAGGTGCAAACGGATGAATTTTTCTAAGTGTTGAAGATTGACATGAACAAGTTCAAACCAATCTGGGGCCTAATGTTGGGGATATTACTACTGGACATAAACCGGCCAGGAGTAGCCAGGTTAACTTTATGAAGATTAGAAGCCCATGAAGACATAAGAATGATGGCGCTTTATGGAGGCCCAAGGCCCAAAGGCGAGTCAAAGCTTGTAGATGTAAACCGACCTTATTATGTAACTTGCATTGTAAGATAGGAAGTATAGAGACCGAACCGGACACATTTATAATCCGGCTTCGGGACTCTGTAAACCAGCGGGCGTAAACCTGTGTATATAAAGGGACGACCCGGCCATGGTTTGAGGAGAACAGACAACAACTCGAGGGCCAGCCGAAGCAGATTCGCTCCCTGGTCATCGAAACCCTAGCAATACCAATCACAACTAGACGTAGGCTTTTACCTTCATCGAAGGGGCCGAACTAGTATAAACTCCCCGTGCCACCTTGTCCGGTTTAACCCCTTTAAGCTAACCCGTTTCGATGGCTCCATGACTAAGTCTTTCACAAGGACATCTGCCGTGACAAACCCACAACACTTTGGGTATTAGTCACATGGAGATGTGAACTAATCACATAAAGATGTGAAATAGATTATTGACTCTAGTGCAAGTGGAAGACTGAAGGAAATATGCCCTAGAGGCATAATAAAGTTATTATTTATTTCCTTATATTCATGATAAAATGTTTATTATTCATGCTAGAATTGTATTCAAAAACATGATATATGTGTGAAATACATAGACAAAACAGAGTGGTCACTAGTATGCCTCTACTTGACTAGCTCGTTGATCAAAGATGGTTATGTTTCCTAGCCATAGACAAAGAGTTGTCATTTGATTAACAGGATCACATCATTAGGAGAATGATGTGATTGACTTGACCCATTCCGTTAGCTTAGCACTTGATCGTTTAGTATGTTGCTATTGCTTTCTTCATGACTTATACATGTTCCTATGACTATAAGATTATGCAACTCCCGTTTACTAGAGGAACACTTTGTGTGCTACCAGACATCACAACATAACTAGGTGATTATAAAGGTGCTCTACAGGTGTCTCCAATGGTACTTGTTGAGTTGGCATAGATCAAGATTAGGATTTGTCACTCCGATTGTCGGAGAGGTATCTCTGGGCCCTCTCAGTAATACACATCACTATAAGCCTTGCAAGCATGATAACTAATGAGTTAGTTACGGGATGATGTATTACGGAACGATTAAAGAGACTTTCGGTAACGAGATTGAACTAGGTATTGGGATACCGACGATCGAATCTCGGGCAAGTAACATACCGATGACAAAGAGAACAACGTATAGGGTTGTGCGGTTTGACTGATAAAGATCTTCGTAGAATATGTAGGAACCAATATGAGCATCCAGATTCTGCTATTGGTTATTGACCGGAGACATGTCTCGGTCATGTCTACATAGTTCTCGAACCCGTAGGGTCCGCACGCTTAAAGTTCTGTGACGATCGATTTTATGAGTTTATATGTTTTGATGTACCGAAGGTAGTTCGGAGTCCGGGATGTGATCACGGACATGATGAGGAGTCTCGAAATGGTCAAGACATAAAGATTGATATATTGGAAGCCTACATTTGGACATCAGAATAGTTCTGGGTGAAATCGGGATTTTACCGGAGTACCGAAGGGGTTAACGAAACCCCCCGGGGGCTAATGGGCCTTGTTGGGCCGAAAGAGAGAGGGGTCGGCCTAGGGCAGGCAACGTGCCCCCTTCCCCCTGTCCAAATTGGACTAGGAGAAGGGGGGCGGCGCCCCCCTTTCCTTCTCTTTCTCTCCCTGCCTTTCCCCCTCCTAGTAGGAGTAGGAAAGGGAGGAATCCTACTCCTACTAGGAGGAGGATTCCTCCTCCTAGGTGCGCCAACAAGGGCTGGGCGGCCTCCCCCTTGCTACTTTATATACAGGGGCAGGGGGGCACCTCTAGACACACAAGTTGATCACAAAGATCTCTCCCAGCCGTGTGCAGTGCCCCCCTCCACCATAATCCACCTCGGTCATACTATAGCGGTGTTTAGGCGAAGCCCTGCTGCAGTAACTTCATCAACATCGTCACCGTGCCGTCGTGCTGACGAAACTCTTCCCCAAGCTCTACTGGATCGTGAGTTCATGGGACGTCACCGAGCTGAACGTGTGCTGAACGCGGAGGTGCCATACGTTCGGTACTGAGGATCAGTCGATCGTGAAGACGTACGACTACATCAACCGCGTTGTCATAACGCATTCCGCTTTCGGTCTACTGAGGGTACCGTGGACACCACTCTCCCCTCTCGTTGGCTATGCATCACTATGATCTTGTGGTGTGGCGGTAGGAATTTTTTCGTGAAATTACTACGTTCCCCAACATCATTATCTCTTAAAATTAGGTGACGCAAAGGGAAAACTCTTACGACCGACCCCATAAGAGTTTGGATCTGTACACTCACCTACGGGGCTACTCCCTTCAAGGATTCCCCTCGTCGAGGACAGGCGACGCAGACGTGCGACAGGAGGTCCAAAATAACTTTTTGTAGACCGCACTCTCTTTTCGAGCCTGTAACATGCCTTTTTTTCCTCTGCCTTCGACCCAGGGCATATCAAATGGCCGGGGTCGTGGCCTTTATGTATATCAAGTAACCATTGGCATATCACTCAGGTCCCAGTTCAAAATATCCGAATTAATCACTCATGTATTTTCGCAAAACGAATACGCCTCCTATGGTTGTTTCATAGATATACCCTGGCTTAACTTGCCAGGGGCTCGGTACGGGAACAAATGAGTTGCCAACAAAGTCTGAACAACTTTTACAGCGTACTTCGGTGTCACGAGTTTTGGCCTTATATGCATCAGCTCCGAATCGTGTCTTGGGTCAATAGTTGGGTTGCCCAGCTCCTGTGCTTGCTATCCTACGTTCCGCTCTATCGGCTAGGGTAGCAAAGGGAGAACTACTGCGATTGTGCTACCGGTTCAACCGGGGATGCACCTCAGTAGAGAAAGCCGAAAACTAACTGTCATGATGCGGCGAGAGCTGGTCAACCACTCGATGACTTATCGGAATCTCTAGCGATTCCTCCATGTCACATGAAGGACCTCTTTTCCGGTCAATTATGTAAACGCATCGTATGAGTAAGCCGCATACATACTAGGGGCTATGTCGTAGACTCACCGTAGAACTCCTATGGCTAAGTGAAAGTGTTAACGCCCTATAGTCTGGTTGCCTGGTTCGCCGCATTGACACCTCCTTCACGGACCAAGACGTTGGGTCAAGAGTGATTAGATGCTTTTTCGAACACCCATGTACTTCCTACAAGGGGGCTGAAGCCGACGACTGGAAATCTTTCAGATTAGATTAAAACGGCCGCACAGGAGGAACACAAGCTTTTGAGCAAAATATACAAATAGATTTACTATAAAATTGTCTCGTACAATTCTCATACACTTCACCCGAATATTATGTCTTTCGAGCATTGACCCTCTATCAAGCGGGCGGCTACAAGGACGTCTTCAAAATAATGCTCCGCTTCATGGCGGTCCTTGCCCTTGGGTGGACTCTTCACCGCAACATCGATGGCCTTCATATTCCCCCAAAACATCTTGACTCGGGCAAAAGCCATTCGTGCACCCTCGATGCACATCGATCGCTTCACAGCATCGATACGTGGCACTACGTCAACAAGCCGCTGCACCAAGCCGAAGTAACTGTTCGGAACAGGCTCAGTTGGCCATAACCATATTATGCCGCTCTTCATGGCAGCATCGGATATCCTATGAAGCTCGGCCCACTGGGACATCTGCTCATTCAGCAACAGGGGGCGCTTCGAGGCGCCGAACTGTGACCAGAAAAGCTTCCCCGTTGCGTACCTGTCTCGCGCCTGATAATACTGCACCGCATCAGAAGAACTCTTCGGCAAGTCTAAAAACTCGTCCGGAGAACTCCACAATTGGTTAAGCTGAGCATAGTTCGGATTGCTGAACTTAGCCTATAGCAAAAATGGCTTACCAGCTGCAGTCTCCCCAGCTTGCCGGATCTCCTCACGGGCTGCTCTGGATTCAGACCGCGCTTCTCTCGCCTCTCGTAGGGCCTTGTCAATTTCAGCCGTTTTAGCTTCATTCTCCTTCTCAAGGAGCTCACACCAGCTAGCAGCACTCTTTAGCTCGAGCGCCATTGTGGATATCTTCTCCTCGTCTTGACGCCAAGCAGCTCGTTCGACTTTTAGCTCAGCCGATGCCTTCTTGGCAACCACATTACTACATCGGGCCTGCTCCTTGGCCCGGGCTAGCTCCGCCCGAAGAATTTCAACGGCGGCAGCACCATATGCAGCCAGGCACAAGTTTCAGCGTCATGCTTATATCACAAAAATGTATGTGCAAGGACTGCTCCGAATACATACCTTGCGACTCGTCAAGACGCATATTGATTAACGTACTGTCATCCCCGGCTACATCAAGCTTCTGTTGCAGCTTGGCAATATCCGAAGTCTGGGAAGTCGCCAGGGGGGAAGCAGCCTGTGTTCAAAGTTAATCAGATTAGTCCTCGGATATTTTTTTTGATCCTCCGTTCGCTTCCTATGGGAAGCCAACCTAAGTCTCAGGGGCTACTGTCTATACACAGGTGTATTTTCTGAATAAAACACAATTGCACATATTATAGTACAAACCTCGAAGCCTCTTAGCAGACTCGCAATGGCCTCATTCAATCCGCTCTTTGCGGATATGACCTTTTTAACCACCGTACCCATCAAGGTACGATGTTCCTCTGAAATGGACGCCTGCCGCAGCATTTTCGTCAAGATATCCGACGCCTCTGGGTCTCCGGAGGCAGCTGCGGGAGTACGGTCACCCTTTGAAGGGATCCGTTTATTTGTATCCGGCCACATTCCGGATTGTTCTGGGTCTCCATTGTTGTTCCCCAGACCCTGGGCCGCCAAAGTATCACCTTCATGTAGCATCTTCGTCATCCCTTTTACCACTTGTTGATTGGGGGAGACCCTCCGCGACGACACCTCAAGGTCATCTGCCCTATTGGACGGAGAAACCGGTGGGGGCGTCTTGCTTTCCATCATCTCCGGGAGAAGGTCCCCTGAGGAAGAGGATTGTTGAAGGGAACTGTGCGCTGAGCTGCAAAAACAAAATATATTCCAGGCATCATAAGAAAGGAATGGGATAGGTCTAAAACAGCCTTGTTCACTTACAATTTGGCTGGAGGCTTGTCCTCGTCAGGAGACTGCGCTTCGACGTCCTCCAGGCCCGGGCCGCCCCCCAGAGGCATCTTGCCTCGCTTAGGAACCTGCTTCTCCCAATCTTCGGAGGCGGCCCTCTTCTTCCTGGGAGGGAAGGAGATAGTGGCCCCCCCTTTACTTTTGTCTTCGGATGAGGAGATTTTTATTCCTCCAGACACAAAGTCCGAGGTTCCCTGGGAATATAGGCCATCCTTGATCCTCTTTCCCTCTGCTTCGTCCTCCTTCTCAGGCATCTGGTATGGTGCTGGGGCCAGCAACCTTGTCAGAACAGGATTCGCTGGACCCTCGGGTAGAGGGGCCGAGCACATAATCAGTTCCGCCTTCTTTACCCAGTCCTGGAAAAGGATAGCTTGCTCAGTACCATATTACTGTATGCATGACCACAAAGTATTCGAAAGCCAAGTGCTTACCAGGGTATCCGGACGATTACAGTTAAGGTCTGCGTCCTCAGCACTATCCGACCAATGTTTCCGCTTCCCGAAAAATAACTTCCACATCCCTTCGTGTGTGGCCTCGAAGAAGTGTTGGAGGGTTTGTGGTCTCTATGGATTAAACTCCCACATGCGGCGAGGCCTATGCTGGCAGGGCAGGATTCGGCGAACTAACATCACTTGGATCACACTAACGATATCGATATCTCTCTCTAGGAGGGTTCAGATGCGGCTTTGTAAGGTCCGCTCTGTTGGAAATATGCCCTAGAGGCAATAATAAAAGGCATTATTTATTATATTTTCTTATTCATGATAATTGTCTTTTATTCATGCTATAATTGTGTTATCTGGAAATCGTAATACATGTGTGAATACATAGACACCAACATGTCTCTAGTAAGCCTCTAGTTGACTAGCTCGTTGATCAACAGATAGTCATGGTTTCCTAACTATGGACATTGGATGTCATTGATAACGAGATCACATCATTAGGAGAATGATGTGATGGACAAGACCCAATCCTAAACATAGCACAAGATCGTATAGTTCGTTTGCTAGAGTTTTCCAATGTCAAGTATCTTTTCCTTAGACCATGAGATCGTGTAACTCCCGGATACCGTAGGAATGCTTTGGGTGTACCAAACGTCACAATGTAACTGGGTGACTATAAAGGTATACTAGGGTATCTCCGAAAGTGTCTGTTGGGTTGACACGGATCAAGACTGGGATTTGTCACTCCATATAACGGAGAGGTATCTCTGGGCCCACTTGGTAATGCATCATCATAATGAGCTCAAAGTGACCAAGTGTCTGGTCACAGGATCATGCATTACAGTACGAGTAAAGTGACTTGCCGGTAACGAGATTGAACGAGGTATTGGGATATCGACAATCGTCGGGCAAGTAAATACCGATTGACAAAGGGAATTGTATACGGGGTTGCTTGAATCCTCGACATCGTGGTTCATTCCAATGAGATCATCGGAGGAGCAATGTGGGAACCAACATGGGTATCTAGATCCCGCTGTTGGTTATTTACCGGGAGAAGCAAATCTCGGTCATGTCTACATGTTCTCCCGAACCCGTAGGGTCCTACACCACCTTAAGGTTCGGTGGACGCTAGGGTTGTAGGTATGTATATGCAGGTAACCCGAATGTTGTCGGAGTCCGGATGAGATCCCGGACGTCACGAGGAGTTCCGGAAAGGTCCGGAGGTAAAGAATTATATATAGGAAGTGCTATTTCGGCCGTCGGGACAAGTTTCGGGGTCACCGGTATTGTACCGGGACCACCGGAAGGGTCCCGGGGGTCCCACTGGGTGGGACCACCTATCCCGGAGGGCCCCATGGGCTGAAGTAGGAAGGGATCCAGCCAAAAGTGGGCTGGGGCGCCACTTCCCCCTAGGGCCCATGCGCCTAGGGTGGGGGAAACCCTAAAGGGGGCGCCCCCTTGCTTGGGGGGCAACCCGCCACCCCTTGGCTGCTGCCCCCCCTAGGAGATTGCATCTCCTAGGGCCGGCGCCCCCCCTAGCCCCCCCTATATATAGTGGGGGGGATGGAGGACTTCACCTCGCCTTTGTGCCTCCTCTCCTCTCCACACATCCTCCTCCTCCATAGAGCTTGCAAGCCCTGACCGGAGTACTGCCAGCTCCATCACCACCACGCCGTCGTGCTGCTGCTGGAGCCATCTTCCTCAACCTCTCCTTCCCCCTTGCTGGATCAAGAAGGAGGAGAACGTTACGCTGACCGTACGTGTGTTGAACGCGGAGGTGCCGTCCGTTCGGCGCTAGGATCTCCGGTGATTTGGATCACGTCGAGTACGACTTCCTCATCCCCGTTCTTTGAATGCTTCCGCGCGTGATCTACAAAGGTATGTAGATGCAATCGGATCACTCGTTGCCTAGATGAACTCCTAAGATGGATCTGGTGAAACCGTAGGAAAATTTTTGTTTTCTGCAACGTTCCCCAACAGTGGCATCATGAGCTAGGTCTATGCGTAGTTCTCTGCGCGAGTAGAACACAATTTGTTGTGGGCGTTAGATGTTGTCAACTTTTCTTGCGCTACTAGTCTTATCTTGCTTCAATGGTATTGTGGGATGAAGCGGCCCGGACCAACCTTACACGTACGCTTACGTGAGACCGGTTCCACCGACTAACATGCACAAGTTGCATAAGGTGGCTGGCAGGTGTCTGTCTCTCCCACTTTAGTTGGAGCGGATTCGATGAAAAGGGTCCTTATGAAGGGTAAATAGAAGTTGACAAATCACGTTGTGGCTTTCACGTAGGAAAGAAAACGTTCTTGCTAGAACCCTCTTGCAGTCACGTAAAACTTGCAACAACAATTAGAGGACGTCTAACTTGTTTTTGCAGCAAGTGTTCTGTGATGTGATATGGCCAAAGTTGTGATGAATGATGAATGATATATATGTGATGTATGAGATGTTCATGCTATTGTAATAGGAATCACGACTTGCATGTCGATGAGTATGACAACCGGCAGGAGCCATAGGAGTTGTCTTTATTTTTTGTATGACCTGCGTGTCATTGAGAAACGCCATGTAAATTACTTTACTTTATTGCTAAACGCGTTAGCCGTAGTAGTAGAAGTAATAGTTGGCGATCAACTTCATGGAGACACGATGATGGAGATCATGATGATGGAGATCATGGTGTCATGCCGGTGACAAGATGATCATGGAGCCCCAAGATGGAGATCAAAGGAGCTATGTGATATTGGCCATATCATGTCACTATTATTGTTTGATTGCATGTGATGTTTATCATGTTTCTGCATCTTGTTTACTTAGAACGACGGTAGTAAATAAGATGATCCCCCATAATAATTTCAAGAAAGTGTTCCCCCTAACTGTGCACCATTGCGACAGTTCATTGTTTCGAAGCACCACGTGATGATCGGGTGTTAGATTCTAACGTTCACATACAACGGGTGTAAGACAGATTTACACATGCAAACACTTAGGTTGACTTGACGAGCCTAGCATGTACAGACATGGCCTCGGAACACAGAAGACCGAAAGGTCGAGCATGAGTCGTATAGAAGATACGATCAACATGAAGATGTTCACCGATGTTGACTAGTCCGTCTCACGTGATGGATCGGACACGGCCTAGTTAACTCGGATCATGTTATACTTAGATTACTGAAGGGATCCCTATCTAAGTGGGAGTTCATTGAATAATTTGATTAGATGAACTTAATTATCATGAATTTAGTCTAAATTTTTTACAATATGTACTATAGATCAAATGGCCAACGTAGTCCTCAACTTCAACGCATTCCTAGAGAAAACCAAGCTGAAACATGATGGCAGCAACTACACGGACTGGGTCCGGAACCTGAGGATCATCCTCATAGCTGCCAAGAAAGATTATGTCCTACAAGCACCGCTAGGTGACGCACCTGTTCTCCCTGCAGAACAAGACGTTATGAACGCTTGGCAGGCACGTACCAATGACTACTCCCTCGTTCAGTGCGGCATGCTTTACAGCTTAGAGCCGGGGCTCCAAAAGCGTTTTGAGAGATACGGAGCATATGAGATGTTCGAAGAGCTGAAAATGGTTTTCCAAGCTCATGCCCGGGTCGAGAGATATCAAGTCTCCGACAAGTTCTTCAGCTGTAAGATGGAGGAAAACAGTTCTGTTAGTGAGCACATACTCACTATGTCTGGGTTGCATAACCGCTTGACTCAGCTGGGAGTTAATCTCCCGGATGATGCGGTCATTGACAGAATCCTTCAGTCGCTTCCACCGAGCTACAAGAGCTTTGTGATGAACTTCAATATGCAGGGGATGGAAAATACCATTCCTGAAGTATTTGCAATGCTGAAATCAGCAGAGGTAGAAGTCAAAAAGGAACATCAAGTGTTGATGGTGAATAAAACCACTAAGTTCAAGAAGGGCAAGGGAAAGAAAGCTTTCAAGAAGGACGGCAAGGGAGTTGCCGCGCCCGGCAAGCAAGCTGCCGGGAAGAAGCCAAAGAATGGACCCAAGCCCGAGACTGAGTGCTTTTATTGCAAGGAAAATGGTCACTGGAAGTGGAACTGCCCCAAATACTTAGCGGACAAGAAGGCCGGCAAAACGAAAGGTATATGTGATATACATGTAATTGATGTGTACCTTACCAGTACTCGTAGTAGCTCCTGGGTATTTGATACCGGTGCGGTTGCTCACATTTGTAACTCAAAACAGGAGCTGCGGAATAAGCGGAGACTGCCGAAGGACGAGGTGACGATGCGCGTCGGGAATGGTTCCAAGGTCAATGTGATCGCCGTCGGCACGCTACCTCTACATTTACCTTCGGGATTAGTTTTAAACCTTAATAATTGTTATTTAGTGCCAGCTCTGAGCATGAACATTGTATCAGGATCTCGTTTAATTCGAGATGGCTACTCATTTAAATCCGAGAATAATGGTTGTTCTATTTATATGATAGATATGTTTTATGGTCATGCTCTGATGGTGAATGGTTTATTCTTAATGAATCTCGAGCGTAATGCTACACATGTTCATAGTGTGAGTACCAAAAGATGTAAGATTGATAATGATAGTCCCACATACTTGTGGCACTGCCGCCTTGGTCACATAGGTGTCAAACGCATGAAGAAGCTCCATGCTGATGGACTTTTAGAGTCTCTTGATTACGAATCATTTGACACGTGCGAACCATGCCTCATGGGTAAAATGACCAAGACTCCGTTCTCAGGAACAATGGAGCGAGCAACCAACTTATTGGAAATCATACATACTGATGTGTGCGGTCCAATGAGTGTTGAGGCTCGCGTTGGCTATCGTTATGTTCTCACCCTCACTGATGACTTGAGTAGATATGGGTATGTCTACTTAATGAAACACAATCTGAGACCTTTGAAAAGTTCAAGGAATTTCAGAGTGAGGTTGAGAATCAACGTGACAGGAAAATCAAGTTCCTGCGATCAGATCGTGGAGGAGAATACTTGAGTCACGAGTTTGGCACACACTTAAGAAAATGTGGAATAGTTTCACAACTCACGCCGCCTGGAACACCTCAGTGTAATGGTGTGTCCGAACGTCGTAATCGCACTCTATTAGATATGGTGC
Source organism: Triticum urartu (assembly GCF_003073215.2). Taxonomy (NCBI): domain Eukaryota; kingdom Viridiplantae; phylum Streptophyta; class Magnoliopsida; order Poales; family Poaceae; genus Triticum; species Triticum urartu. Next base: position 455,423,778 of record NC_053022.1, read on the forward strand.
GATCTATCATGTCTCTTACCGATTTACCGCTATCTTTTTGGGGCTATGCTTTAGAGACTGCCGCAATTCACTTTAAATAGGGCACCATCGAAATCCGTTGAGACGACACCGTATGAATTATGGTTTGGGAAGAAACCTAAGCTGTCGTTTCTAAAAGTTTGGGGATGCGATGCTTATGTCAAGACTTCAACCTGAAAAGCTCGAACCCAAGTCGGAAAAATGCGTCTTCATAGGATACCCTAAGGAAACCATTGGGTATACCTTGTACCTCAGATCCGAAGGCAAGATCTTTGTTGCCAAGAACTGGTCCTTTCTGGAGAAAGAGTTTCTCTCAAGAGAAGTAAGTGGGAGGAAAGTAGAACTTGATGAAGTATTACCTCTTGAACCGGAAAATGGCAACTCAAGAAAATGTTCCTGAGGTGCCTGCACCGACTAGAGAGGAAGTTAATGATGATGATCAAGATACTTCTGATCAAGCTCCTACTGAAATTCGAAGGTCCACAAGGACACATTCCGCACCAGATTGGTACGGCAACCCTATCTGGGAAATCATGTTGTTAGACAATGGTGAACCTTCGAACTATGAAGAAGCGATGGCGGGCCCGGATTCCGACAAATGGCTAGAAGCCATGAAATCCGAGATAGGATCCATGTATGAAAACGAAGTATGGACTTTGACTGACTTGCCTGTTGAGCGGCGAGCCATAGAAAATAAATGGATCTTTAAGAAGAAGACATACACGGATGGTAATGTGACCATCTATAAAGCTCGTCTTGTCGCTAAGGGTTATCGACAAGTTCAAGGGGTTGACTACGATGAGACTTTCTCACCAGTAGCGAAGCTAAAGTCCGTCCGAATCATGTTAGCAATTGCCGCATTCTATGATTATGAAATATGGCAAATGGACGTCAAAACGGCATTCCTTAATGGTTTCCTTAAGGAAGAATTGTATATGATGCAGCCGGAGGGTTTTGTCGATCCTAAGTATGCTGACAAGGTATGCAAGCTCCAACGCTCGATTTATGGGCTAGTGCAAGCATCTCGGAGTTGGAACATTCGCTTTGATGAGATGATCAAAGCGTTTGGGTTTACATAGACTTATGGAGATGCCTGTGTTTACAAGAAAGTGAGTGGGAGCTCTGTAGCATTTCTCATATTATATGTATATGACATACTTTTGATGGGAAATGATATAGAACTTTTGGACAGCATTAAGGCCTACTTGAATAAGAGTTTTTTAATGAAGGACCTTGGAGAAGCTGCTTATATATTAGGCATCAAGATCTATAGAGATAGATCAAGATGCCTCATAGGTCTTTCACAAAGCACATACCTTGATAAGATATTGAAGAAGTTCAATATGGACCAGTCTAAGAAGGGGTTCTTGCCTGTGTTGCAAGGTGTGAAATTGAGCATCAACTCATTTCCGAACCACGGCAGAAGATATAGAAGAGATGAGTGTCATCCCCTATGCCTCAGCCATAGTTCTATTATGTATGCCATGCTGTGTACCAGACCTGATGTACCTAGCCGAGTTTTAGGAAGGAGTACAATTGGGTTACTTCGTATTTCTCTCCTTTGCCGTTACTTTGGTACCTCCTACCAAACTTACGGGCAAGGTTTACATCAGGTCTGGTACACAGCATGGCATACATAATAGAACCTATGGCTGAGGCATAGGGGATGACACTCATCTCTTCTATATCTTCTGCCGTGGTCGGACATTGAGCTGAGCTCAATTTCACACCTTGCAACACAGGCAAGAACCCCTTCTTAGACTGATCCATATTGAACTTCTTCAATATCTTATCAAGGTATGTGCTTTGTGAAAGACCTATGAGGCGTCTTGATCTATCTCTATAGATCTTGATGCCTAATATATAAGCAGCTTCTCCAAGGTCCTTCATTGAAAAACTCTTATTCAAGTAGGCCTTAATTGTCCAAAAGTTCTATATCATTTCCCATCAAAGTATGTCATCTACATATAATATGAGAAATGCTACAGAGCTCCCACTCACTTTCTTGTAAACAGCTTCTCCATAAGTCTGCGTAAACCCAAACGCTTTGATCATCTCATCAAAGCGAATGTTCCAACTCCGAGATGCTTGCACCAGCCCATAAATCGAGCGTTGGAGCTTGCACACCTTGTCAGCATTCTTAGGATCGACAAAACCTTCCGGCTGCATCATATACAATTCTTCCTTAAGGAAACCATTAAGGAATGCCGTTTTGACGTCCATTTGCCATATTCATAATCGTAGAATGCGGCAATTGCTAACATGATTCGGACGGACTTTAGCTTCGCTACCGGTGAGAAAGTCTCATCGTAGTCAACCCCTTGAACTTGTCGATAACCCTTAGCGACAAGCGAGCTTTATAGATGGTCACATTACCATCCGCGTCTGTCTTCTTCTTAAAGATCCATTTATTTTCTATGGCTCGCCGTCAACGGGCAAGTCAGTCAAAGTCCATACTTCGTTTTCATACATGGATCCTATCTCGGATTTCATGGCTTCTAGCCATTTGTCGGAATCCGGGCCCGCCATCGCTTCTTCATAGTTCGAAGGTTCACCGTTGTCTAACAACATGATTTCCAAGACAGGGTTGCCGTACCACTCTGGTGCGGAACGTGTCCTTGTGGACTCTGATTCAGTTAGCAGCTTGTCAGAAGTTTCTGATCATCTATCATTACTTCCTCTCTGTCGGTGCGTACTCAGGAACATTTTCTTGAGTTGCGCATTTTGTTCAAGAGGTAATACTTCATCAAGGTCTACTTTCCTCCCACTTATTCTTTCGAGAGAAACTCTTTCTCTAGAAGATCATTCTTGGCAACAAAGATCTTGCCTTCGGATCTGAGGTAGAAGGTATACCCAAGTAGTTTCTTTAGGGTATCCTATGAAGACGCATTTTTCCGACTTGGGTTCGAGCTTTTCAGGTTGAAGTTTCTTGACATAAGCATCGCATCCCAAACTTTTGAAACGACAGCTTAGGTTTCTTCCCAAACCATAATTCATACGGTGTCGTCTCAACGGATTTCGACGGAGCCCTATTTAAAGTGAATGCGGCAGTCTCTAAAGCATAGCCCCAAAAAGATAGCGGTAAATCGGTAAGAGACATCATAGATCGCACCATATCCAATAGAGTGCGATTACGACGTTCGGACACACCATTACGCTGAGGTGTTCCAGGCGGCGTGCGTTGTGAAACTATTCCACATTTTCTTAAGTGTGTGCCAAATTCGTGACTCAAGTATTCTCCTCCACGATCTGATCGTAGAGAACTTGATTTTCCTGTCACGTTGATTCTCAACCTCACTCTGAAATTCCTTGAACTTTTCAAAGGTCTTCAGACTTGTGTTTCATTAAGTAGACATACCCATATCTACTCAAGTCATTAGTGAGGGTGAGAACATAACGATAGCCACCGCGAGCCTCAACACTCATTGGACCGCACACATCAGTATGTATGATTTCCAATAAGTTGGTTGCTCGCTCCATTGTTCCTGAGAACGGAGTCTTGGTCATTTTACCCATGAGGCATGGTTCGCACGTGTCAAATGATTCGTAATCAAGAGACTCAAAAGTCCATCTGTATGGAGCTTCTTCATGCGTTTGACACCTATGTGACCAAGGCGGCAGTGCCACAAGTATGTGGGACTATCATTATCAACCTTACATCTTTTGGTTCACACTATGAATATGTGTAGCATTACGCTCGAGATTCATTAAGAATAAACCATTCACCATAGGAGCATGACCATAAAACATATCTCTCATATAAATAGAACAACCATTATTCTCGATTTAAATGAGTAGCCCATATCGTATTAAACGAAATCCTGATTTGTGGGGTGATTCGCGACGATCCAGGCTCTTTGTTTTGTATCCTACTGGATTGATACCTTGGTTCTCAAAAACTGAGGGAAATACTTACGCTACTTTGCTGCCATTATTCTCGGATTTAAATGAGTAGCCATCTCGTATTAACGAGATCCTGATACAATGTTCATGCTCAAACTTGGCACTAAATAACAATTATTGAGGTTCAAAACTAATCCCGTAGGTAAATGTAGAGGTAGCGTGCCGACGGGATCACATCGACCTTGGAACCATTCCCGACGCGCATCGTCACCTCGTCCTTCGCCAGTCTCCGCTTATTCCGCAGCTCTGCTTGAGTTACAAATGTGAGCAACTGCACCGGTATCAAATACCCAGGAGCTACTACGAGTACTGGTAAGGTACACATCAATTACATGTATATCACATATACCTTTGTTTTGCCGGCCTTCTTGTCTTAAGTATTTGGGGCAGTTCCGCTTCCAGTGACCACTTTCCTTGCAATAAAAGCACTCAGTCTCGGGCTTGGGTCCATTCTTTGGCTTCTTCCCGGCAGCTTGCTTGCCGGGCGCGGCAACTCCCTTGCCGTCCTTCTTGAAGTTTTTTTACCCTTGCCTTTCTTGAACTTAGTGGTTTTATTCACCATCAACACTTGATGTTCCTTTTTGATTCTACCTCTTCTGATTTCAGCATTGCAATATACCTCAGGAATGGTCTTTTCCATCCCCTGCATATTGAAGTTCATCACAAAGCTCTTGTAGCTTGGTGGAGCGACTGGAGGATTCTGTCAATGACCGCATCATCCGGGAGATTAACTCCCAGCTGAGTCAAGCGGTTGTAACCCAGACATAGTGAGTATGTGCTCACTGACAGAACTATTTTCCTCCATCTTACAGCTGAAGAAATCTTGTCGGAGACTTCATATCTCTCGACCCGGGCATGAGCTTGGAAAACCATTTTCAGCTCTTCGAACATCTCATATGCTTCTCTCAAAACGCTTTTGGAGCCCCGGCTTCTAAGCTGTAAAGCATGCCGCACTGAACGAGGGAGTAATCGTCATCACGTGTCCTGCCAAGCGTTCATAACGTCTTGGTTCTGTGGGACGGGTGCGTCACCTAGCGGTGCTAGTAGGACATAATCTTTCTTGGCAGCTATGAGGATGATCCTCAGGTTCCGGACCCAGTCCGTATAGTTGTTGCCATCGTCTTTCAGCTTGGTTTTCTCTAGGAACGCGTTGAAGTTGAGGACAACGTTGGCCATTTGATCTACAAGACATTGTAAAGATTTTAGACTAAGTTCATGATAATTAAGTTCATCTTATGAACTCCCACTCAGATAGACATCCCTCTAGTCATCTAAGTAACATGATCCGAGTCAACTAGGCCGTGTCCGATCATCACGTGAGACGGACTAGTCAACATCGGTGAACATCTTCATGTTGATCGTATCTTCTATACGACTCATGCTCGACCTTTCGGTCTTCTGTGTTCCGAGGCCATGTCTGTACATGCTAGGCTCGTCAAGTCAACCTAAGTGTTTGCATGTGTAAATCTGTCTTACACCCGTTGTATGTGAACGTTGGAATCTATCACACCCGATCATCACGTGTGCTTCGAAACAACGAACTGTCGCAACGGTGCACAGTTAGGGGGAACACTCTCTTGAAATTATTATGAGGGATCATCTTATTTACTACCGTCGTTCTAAGCAAACAAGATGCAAAACATGATAAACATCACATGCAATCAAATAATAGTGACATGATATGGCCAATATCACATAGCTCCTTTGATCTCCATCTTGGGGCTCCATGATCATCTTGTCACCGGCATGACACCATGATCTCCATCATCATGATCTCCATCATTGTGTCTCCATGAAGTTGCTCGCCAACTATTACTTCTACTACTATGGCTAACGCGTTTAGCAATAAAGTAAAGTAATTTACATGGCGTTTCTCAATGACACGCAGGTCATACAAAAATAAAGACAACTCCTATGGCTCCTGCCGGTTGTCATACTCATCGACATGCAAGTCGTGATTCCTATTACAATAGCATGAACATCTCATACATCACATATATATCATTCATCATTCATCACAACTTTGGCCATATCATATCACAAAGCACTTGCTGCAAAAACAAGTTAGACGTCCTCTAATTGTTGTTGCAAGTTTTACGTGGCTGAAGTAGGGTTCTAGCAAGAACGTTTTCTTACCTACGTGAAAGCCACAACGTGATTTGTCAACTTCTATTTACCCTTCATAAGGACCCTTTTCATCGAATCCGCTCCAACTAAAGTAGGAGAGACAGACACCCGCCAGCCACCTTATGCAACTTGTGCATGTTAGTCGGTGGAACCGGTCTCACGTAAGCGTACGTGTAAGGTTGGTCCGGGCCGCTTCATCCCACAATACCGTTGAAGCAAGATAAGACTAGTAGCGGCAAGAAAGTTGACAACATCTACGCCCACAACAAATTGTGTTCTACTCGCGCAAGAGAACTACGCATAGACCTAGCTCATGATGCCACTGTTGGAGAACGTTGCAGAAAACAAAATTTCATCAGTTGTAAGTTCACCAAGAACCATAGGAGCGTAAAACAAAATTTTCCTACGTTTCACGGCCAAACCTCTCCTCAAATAAAAGACTTCCATCAGTAATGACGAGGTACAGGGATGCGGAAAGAGCAATTCTGATCTAGAACAGAGCGCTGGATTCGGTATTGCATGTGCAACTCTCTCTATTGTCTTTCGAGAAGTTCCACGTATCTCGCCGCAGAGGGTTGACGATAGAACGTTGGTGGCCAGATGGGATACCGGGTTGATCTCGAGACGTGTGATCCAAATCGACCGGCAGTACTAGCGCCGGAACGGACGGAGCCACAGGTTCTCGCGCTTCAACGTGGCCGGCAGTTCTGGTCTGAAGGACATTGTACGGTCTGCTGCGTCTTTCTTGATCAGAAGGGGAGGAGAGGTTGGGTGTGACGGCACGATAGGGGTCCTCCTTTATTTACGTGAGATGTGAATCCCGAGGCGAGGCACGACGGGCGTGGCAGTGTGGTGATGGGAGCTTATAGGGAGCTTGAGCCTCTGTTTCCTACAGGCTCGGGGGCTTTTGCGAACGCAATGCTTTCACAGGCATATCGCGTTATGCTTCTACAGGGCTTCCGCGGGCTCCTTTTTCCAAGCTCTACTGGGGGATGTGGACGGATGGAGTTGAGCTTTACAGGCGAGTGTGAGCTTTCGTTGACACGGCTAGCCCAAAGGGTTTTTGGGAGGACGGATCTTTCTCCTATTGCCCCCACTGTTGTCAGTGTGTCGGAGGGTTTTCCGCATAGTTTTTGCGAGGGCGGCCGCGCTCCTGAGGCGCTTTCCAAAAAGTCTCTGGGGCGGGTGGCGTTAAGGGTAGGAATATCCGCCTCTCACTCGCGCAATGACTATATGGCGAGGTTGCTCTTTCCACTGTGGACTCTTCCTCTCTGACTCTTAGGCTCGTATTTGGGTTTTCTTCTGGTTGGCTCGCGCTTCCCTTGGCCCTATGGTAGCGCACAGCAGCGCACCCTACAGCTGTGGCTCCCGGCAGGTGGCCGCACCGGTGTGACCCGGGATCGCCTCGGTTTCCGACGAGGGATCAGTGACAGGGTGACTCGCTAGAATATGTCAGGCGGATGCACGAATTAGCACCTGTCGTGATAGCTATATATTCTTTAACCTCGCGACGCCGATTCTTCGAATCCTCGGCGTTCTGGGATTGATCAGGGATCCAGGAAGCCAGACATTCGGTTCGGCATGCGTACTCTGTGCATGATCCATAGCAGCGACCTAGGTCCGCATCATTTCTGGCGTATGACGAGAGTCGTGTGACGCCTGCGGGGTTCTGGAGGTCGTCGGTGACTATGATCGAGAGATTGCTGCAGGTCATGCCTCCGCGCAGGCGGTGGTCGGTAGCAATGATGTGGCTCCACAATGGCTCCGATGATCTCATGGAATGAACCTCACGCGATGCGATGTTGTTTGAAACGGATACTATATTCCTTTGTCGCAGTCTCTGTATGTTGAGCCTTGCCGAATGTGCCGCTCGCGTCGGAGGCTGTTATCGCAATACCTGAGATATAGAATGCTGATGCTGTTGTCGGTCATTGGTCCGACTTTTTCTGCGTAACGATATGAGTGATCCGTGCCCGAGGAGACTCTGAGTCACTTGGTAATTTATTAGGATGTAAGGGTGGTCCAGTGATACCTCTCGTTCGGAGGTGGGACAGCCAAACGCCCGGCTCTTTTTGGTGTCCGTGTCAACAGATAGAGTATTTCGTCGCGAGGTGCTACCTTCTTCTAGCGTGCGTACTTTATTAGATACACGCGGGAGTGACGTTGCTGTGTGATATTGTCCGCCCGGACACCAAGCCCCATGTACTCGGGTACCGCGCGAGTTACAGGATCTCTGGTTGGTCTAAAGTAAGAGATCCATGTGGTCTGTCCTTGGAACTCTAGCCAAGTCGCACTGATATGATCTTATGCTATGTTTAGGATGGGTGTGTCCTAGTACTATTTGTCCTCATCGATGTGACCGCTTTATCAATGGACAGTCAGATGAGTTCGATCGACTAGATTACGGTGCCGTCAGGGCTTTTCAATTTGCTTTCGCGTGCTGTAGTGATTGCGAGTTCCTTCATTCGTACGTTCTTATGGTTTGTATCAATTCGTGTGTCATAGTATAGTGTTGTACTACGGGGGCTCGTTTTGTGTGTGTGATTGGTTATTCCTTTCCATCGTATTTTTATCTGACGTTCTTCCGGTATACATCGATTTTCTTTTGCGCATGCTGTGAAAGACAGGTTACTTTCGCGAAGAGCGAAGGAGGGCAAGTATACTCGAAGTCTGGCTGCTTTTGACTTTTGCCTTAGGGTGATAGTTCATCCTCCTCTCTCATCTCTCGCGGCCTGTTAATCTATTCAAAGAGGAATCGCCCGGTTTGATACCCCTGACCTAGAGCGCGCTACACTCCGGTCGCCGCTCAGCGTTGCATTTAACTTATGCTCCTGCGGGACAGGCATCCTCAGCGTCCCGTTGCTCTACCCGCGTGCCACCTCGCGACGTCCGAAAAGGGCCATGCCTTCGTACCGAGGCGGCAAACCAGCGTGCCCAACCCTCTCCGTCGCACCAAATCAGGCCTTCCAACGACGTGTCGCAGAGAACACCGCGGGCATCATCCACTTTACGGTATGAGGATCTGTCGCTTGATCTGGTTGTCCGCGGTTTCAGCCATCCAGTCTCAGCCTCAGGAGTTCCGATGTTCCTTCGTTTTTTTACCTCATTCCCTACGCCGTTCACCTGCCCTCGGGAGATTTTATCATCACCGATTTCATCGATGAAGCTGCGGTAGATCGGCGCACAAGAGGTTGGTACCCTATCGCGCTTTTTTCTCGACTTGATTCATCGGGTTGCTGCGGCGCTCGGTACCAGTCGAGACGCGGCGCCGGCTCATTCCACGGCGGCTTGGGCCGGATTCCTCCCGGGTCGCTCGTCGCGGCGGGACTCTCAGCTGTGTGAGGTCCGTGCCTCGCCTTTAGTTTGGCGCGTCCGCGTGCTGGTTAGCTATGCCATCGGGGTTGGTCGGCGTATGCGCCGACTGTGGTCTGTACCTGTCAATTGCTCGTTATAGATACAACGTTGGCTAGTGTTCTTTCTGGATCTTTTAACGCAGTAACCAAACGTCCGCGGGGTCCACCGCGTATCTGCTCTTTTGTTATGTAAGAAAGGATGGAAAGGGACAATTGGTCGCAGCTCGCCTCACACGGCCACAGGAGTTGCCGAATCGCTTTTTGCGACGTTGCTTGCTCTCCGAGGTTGTGAGCTTACTCTCTCTACTGAGTCGACTCGTCTTATTTCGGGGCGGTGAGTTTCGCGCGTTTCAGTGGGCAGCGTTTGGTCGGAGCCGGTTATGACGCAAGCTAGAAGTACAGAGCCGGCGCGTGGGGGAGGGTGACGCGCGCGTGCCGTCACGCCGGAAGGATTAGACGTTGGCCAGACTATCTTTGTTATTTAGGGGTGTAGGGAACTCGGGAGGCGAGCTGGAAGTGAAACTGGAGATGCCGCAGCCTTGCGAGCGGGGGAGTCGTGGTGGATCGCCATGATAGGAATAGCTCTCGGGCGAGCTTGGGGGTATGGGTATTCCGGCGAGCCGTCCCCTCGGGGCACAGCTGCGCAGCGGGTCGCGATTCTGGTCGGCCACACTCGCGGTGTTAAGTGAGTTTGTGTGCGGAGTGTGCGTAGGAAGGCTTGGCGCAAGTCGCGTGGCTGGCGGGCAGCGGGGGGGGGCGTGCGTACCTATAGTACGGGTGGTCGTGCGCTTGGCGAGTCGGAGGCAAGGGTAGTGGGGTGTGCCTAGGAAGGTGGAGTGCGCATAGGAATGGGCCCTTGGGTTTCGTCTCGACTCGCGCTACAGGTCGAGACCTCCGTGGACGCGAATATTGAAGAAGAGTCGTGGCTGATGCAGCAGCGTCGGCTTGGGCAGAGCCGCCGGGGCGCACTGTGTACGCCTACCTCAAGTGAGGTTTCGTCGTCACGGAGAGGTAAGCTTCAGGTTATGAGACGCTAAGTTGTGTTAGGACGTTAGTTCGTGTTCGACAGGTTTAATTGGTTTTGGATTAGTGTCATCGCGACACGTGGCGTGAGAGGTACTCAGGTGCTATAGACTGTTCGGATTTCTGCCTGAGCTTATGTGACTTTTACGTCATCTATTGGAGATGCTAATTGATTCATATACGGGTTACGTGTCGTAGTGAGTGCTGATGTTCCTGCTTCTCCTCAAGTCGACAAGTGCGGCGACGGCGAGCTCGCCGCTCCAGCGAGAAGGAGCGTCGATCACGCGGCGCTAGGTACTCGGTCGCGTCATTCGCGCGGTTTAGCTGTTCTTGCTCTGTCTACGAGGTTGTCCAGAGTCAGCTCGCTCGGCCTTCACGCGCGCAGCAATACCGGAGTGCGGATGGCCCTATCGCGAAGTAGGGGGCTCTACGTGTGTGCATTGTGTGCTTTGCTTAATCTCACTATGCTGCTTTGGGCGCATCCCTGTGAATCTTGCGCCAACTTCGCATGGTGAGGGCAGAGACGAGCAGCGGAGCATCTTGGCTCGCGCGAGCCTTCCGGTTTTTAACGTATTCTCTTACTCCATTTCGGGTGCATTTAGTAGCACCTTCATCTCGTCGTGTGGTGTTTCCTATGCCAGCTTAGTAGAATCGTGGCGAAGACTTCAAGGGGCCTTACGACAATTTTCTGTTCGATATGTGTCCAAGAATAGGGTGTGTGCGCTCGCGGTACTGCTCTGCGGCTCCGCGTGGTTTCCCACCCTAGTTCTCTATCATAGGCTGCCTCCAGACTGAGTGGAAGGGTTCTAACATAGCCGGAGTGCCGCTCTCCCCGCAGCGTGCTCCGTCTCGCGTTCTATCTAGCATCTCTCCGTTTCTGCCGGTAGCGGGACAGTTAGTGATCACGGTTGCCGTTACGTCGCAGTCCTAACGCATGAGGCCTTAGGTAGTGATGGGTGCGCAGACGTCGAGAGGTCTCGATATTCCGTGTGTGCTCTGCGCGTGTCAGTGATCGCTCTAAGTGTGATTGATCCTTGGTCTCTTGTAGTCTGGGTTGTCAGGCCTGATTAGGGAGTTCTGTGGTGATTATTATCGTTATAGGCTGCAACATGTGCTTGGTTGCTGCTTGTTGCTCTGCGCGCCTTACCAGATCCTCTTGGTGCTCGCGCGAACAGTCCGGCGTGGTATCTAGGTGGCTCTGGGTGATATCTGTGCTCAGTGTCGTGGTGTGGTGGTCTTGATGGCGAGTACAGTGTTCTCGCCAGATCTTTTGCACTATGCTCGACGTGGGCTGGCCGAGTGTGTTGAGTTGTTTATCTACGCATAATTAATGGCCTGGTGGCTCTCGCTTGCGGGCTCTCTGGGTCTCCTGGTTTGCGCTCGACTTCCCATGCTTTCTGCTAGCAACTCTTAATCAAGTGTCCACTGGATGGTGTCTCAATCTTCGTCTGCTTTGCCATGTCGTTATTGTCACAATGAACTAAACATGTAGGCCATAGGACGGGCCTTGCTCTGGGCACGATAATTATCGCTAGGGCGCTCGCTCCATCGGCATCGCCGTGGGCGCAAGGGCTGTCGTCGCGCTCTGCCCTCACTTGTGAGGGAGAGCTCGGATGAATTATAGCAGGCGAGTCTCTCCACTAATGGTTGCTCGCAGGGGTGATCGGGCAAGCCATGGAGAAGACGACCTACCTAGTGTTCTAGACGGCCGTGTGGGCTACGTTCGCTGCCTCTCAACTTGGCATGGTGCTTGTTGTTCCTTATATCTTGCTTGGTGATAGTCGGTAGATTAAGATATTGGGCTTACTGGGCTATAAGCACTGCGCACGCGAGGTGTCATCTGCTTTAGGTTTAGGACCTGTTTGTGCAGCTCTGTTTAGATCTTGTATCTTATTTATGATTATGCCGAGCCATCTTGTTAGCCAGCATAGATAATGTGGAATTGTTGCATCCAAAGCTGGAATGTTATGCCGAGTCTCTTTTCATGGTCTCAGTGGGATTGCTCATTTTCTCATTCATGGCACCATAGAAGTTTATCTTATTTACGTGGAGACAGGAGGATACGAGCTTGAGGTGCAACGCGTGGAGCCAAGACGGCGTATCGCAGAGCGTTTGCGGCGGCGAGATACTTTTGTCAGGATAGCTGATACTAGCTGTCCCCCTTCAAATTAGCCCGCCAATGTTGGCTCCCTTCCCGCTCGATATTTGGGAAGAGGACCAGGGCCTCTATAAATAGGACCAGCCACCCACATAGAGAGGAGAGAGAGGAGAGGAAGAGAGAGAGAGAAGGTGACTGAACTCCTCCCAGCAGTTCATCGCCCTAGCCAAGAACAGACCCTCGCGAGGCTGTTCTTCCTTGTATTGTTCATCATCATCAGCCCAAGAGGCAATCCACCACACCACACACTGGAGTAGGGTATTACACCACAACGGTGGCCCGAACCAGTATAAACCCTGTGTCTCTTGTGTTGTTCTTTCCTTTGTTTAGATCCTAGTAAGGCGGAGGAGTGCAGGTAGGTAGGAGGCGAAATCTCCGCGCGCACCCCAGTGTTCGAACCTCAAGGGTCTGCCGGAACAAATGACTCTATATGAATGCCTCGGCGGTGTACCGGGATGTGCAATGACTTCATGAGTGACATGTATGAAAGAATTATGAACGGTGGCTTTGCCACAAATACGATGTCAACTACATGATCATGCAAAGCAATATGACAATGATGAAGCATGTCATAATAAATGGAACGGTGGAAAGTTGCATGGCAATATATCTCGGAATGGCTATGGAAATGCCATAATAGGTAGGTATGGTGGCTGTTTTGAGGAAGGTATATGGTGGGTTTATGGTACCGGCGAAAGTTGCGCGGTACTAGAGAGGCTAGCAATGGTGGAAGGGTGAGAGTGCGTATAATCCATGGACTCAACATTAGTCATAAAGAACTCACATACTTATTGCAAAAATCTATTAGTTATCGAAACAAAGTACTACGCGCATGCTCCTAGGGGGATAGATTGGTAGGAAAAGACCATCGCTCGTCCCCGACCGCCACTCATAAGGAAGACAATCAATAAATAAATAATGCTCCGACTTCATCACATAACGGTTCACCATACGTGCATGCTACGGGAATCACAAACTTTAACACAAGTATTCTCAAATTCACAACTACTCAACTAGCATGACTCTAATATCACCATCTTCATATCTCAAAACAATCATCAAGTATCAAACTTCTCATAGTATTCAATGCACTCTATATGAAAGTTTTTATTATACCCATCTTGAATGCCCATCATAGTAGGACTAATTTTATAACCAGAAATTATCCATGCTGTTCTAAAGACTCTCAAAATAATATAAGTGAAGCATGAGAGTTCATCTATTTCTTCAAAATAAAACCACCGCCGTGCTCTAAAAAGATATAAGTGAAGCACTAGAGCAAATGACAAACTACTCCGAAAAGATATAAGTGAAGATCAATGAGTAGTCGAATAATTATGTAACTATGTGAAGACTCTCTAACATTTAAGAATTTCAGATCTTGGTATTTTATTCAAACAGCAAGCAAAACAAAAAATAAAATGACGCTCCAAGCAAAACACATATCATGTGGTGAATAAAAATATAGCTCCAAGTAAAGTTACCGATGAACGAAGACGAAAGAGGGGATGCCTTCCGGGGCATCCCCAAGCTTAGGCTCTTGGTTGTCCTTTAATATTACCTTGGGGTGCCTTGGGCATCCCCAAGCTTAGGCTCTTGCCACTCCTTATTCCATAGTCCATCGAATCTTTACCCAAAACTTGAAAACTTCACAACACAAAACTTAACAGAAAACTCGTAAGCTCCGTTAGTATAAGAAAATAAATCACCACTTAGGTACTTGTTGTGAACTCATTCTAAATTTATATTGGTGTAATATCTACTGTATTCCAACTTCTCTATGGTTCATACCCTCCGTACTACTCATAGATTCATCAAAATAAGCAAACACGAAAACAGAATCTGTCAAAAACAGAACAGTTTGTAGTAATCTGGATCAAACGTATACTTCTGGAACTCATAAAATTCAAATAAATTTCTGGACTGAGTAATTTATCTATTAATCATCTTGCAAAAAGAATTAACTAAATCACTCTCCAAATAAAAATGGCAGCAATTCTCGTGAGCGCTAAAGTTTCTGTTTTTTACAGCATGATCAACAAGACTTTCCCAAGTCTTCCCAAAGGTTCTACTTGGCACAAACACTAATTAAAAGCATAACCACATCTAAAGAGGCTAGATGAATTATTTATTACTAAACAGGAGCAAAAAGCAGGAACAAAAATAAAATTGGGTTGCCTCCCAACAAGCGCTATCGTTTAACGCCCCTAGCTAGGCATGATGATTTCAATGATGCTCACATAAAAGATAAGAATTGAAACATAAAGAGAGCATCATGAGAATATGACTAGAACATTTAAGTCTAACCCACTTCCTATGCATAGGGATTTTGTGAGAAAACTTATGGGGACAATAATCAACTAGCATAGGAAGGCAAAACAAGCATAACTTCAAAACTTTAAGCACATAGAGAGGAAACTTGATATTATTGCAATTCCTACAAGCATATTCCTCCCTCATAATAATTTTCAGTAGCATCATGAATGAATTCAACAATATAACCAGCACCTAAAGCATTCTTTTCATGATCTACAAGCATATAATTTTTATTACTCTCCACATAAGCAAAATTCTTCTCAGAATAGTGGGTATCATAAGAAACTCGAATACTATAAATTGTTTCCACATTAAAAGAGTAATGTTCAGAAAGGGTAATCATAATCATGACAAGTTTTATAAATATAATCATCTTTTTATAGCATAAGTATCATCACAATAATCATCATAAGTAGCAACTTTGTTCTCATCATAATCATTGAAACCTCTTCCAAGATAGTGGAATCATTACTAAATAAAGTCATGACCTCTCCAAATCCACTTTCATCAATATAATCATCATAAAGGAGGCATGCTATCATCATAATAAATTTGCATATCAAAACTTGGGAGACTAAATATCATCTTCATTAAACATAGCATCCCCAAGCTTGGGACAAACATTAATTGCAGCAAATATATTCAAACTTGTCATTCTCATCAAACATAGCATCCCCAAGCTTGGGCCTTTTCATATCATAAGCATAATCACTCTCATCATTAATAGTATGGATAGCACCAATAGTATAGAATTATCATCATCACAATGAGTAATAGGAGCAACATCATTTGGGAGGGATACCTTTTACCTTCTTCTCCGTCTTTTCTTTTTCTTCTTCACATCATGTGTGGGTTTTCCCTCTTTTTTGAGCTCCTTATTAATGAGATTGGTTGAATAGAAGGCTCCTCCTCGTTACCTGATTCATCATAAGAAATAATAGGAGGATATTGGGAAGCCTCTTCCCTTTCATTAGTATTCTCTTCATCCTCTATTTGTTTTCTTTTCTTTATGTAATTGGCAATATAAGGATTTTCAATGCAATTCACCGCACAATACATAAAAATTTCTTCTAGATCAATATCGAGGAATTTCTCAAGGTTATATTCTGGAATATGCTTAGTTATACGTTTCATTTCTTCATAACCCAAAAGCAAACTAAGTTCATTATGATGTGCAAGGGAAATCAAATCATCACAATTTTTGGACACGATACGATCATGAAACAATTTGCATTGGAGATTTAAATGACCATGTTCATTGCAAAGTTCACAAGTATGGCGAAGAAATTTTAAATTTTCAGCACAAACATCTAGCCTCTCTTGCAACCATTTAGTTTCCAAATACTTATGCCTCTTGCAAAATCTATTTTCCCTAATTGGTGTGTACTTGCAAGCTCTATGTATTCCACAAAAGTTGACATGCTTATAAGAGACATTTTCATCATGACTAGTGCAATCATCATTAGTACTATGGATATTCAAAGGAGTTCATACTAACAACATTGCAATCATGCTCATCATTCAAAGATTTAGTGCCAAACATTTTAATGATTA
>NC_053022.1:455441229-455455787 GCF_003073215.2 Triticum urartu
ATTACCATCAGCGTCAGTCTTCTTCTTGAAGATCCATTTATTCTCAATTGCTTGCCGATCATCGGGCAAGTCAACCAAAGTCCATACTTTGTTCTCATACATGGATCCCATCTCAGATTTCATGGCTTCAAGCCACTTTGCGGAATCTGGGCTCACCATCGCTTCTTCATAGTTCGTAGGTTCATCATGATCTAGTAGCATGACTTCCAGAACTGGATTACCGTACCACTCTGGTGCGGATCTTACTCTGGTTGATCTACGAGGTTCAGTAGTATCTTGTTCTGAAGTTTCATGATCATTATCATTAACTTCCTCACTTATTGGTGTAGGTGTCGCAGAAACAATTTTCTGTGATGTACTACTTTCCAACAAGGGAGCAGGTACAGTTACCTCGTCAAGTTCTACTTTCCTCCCACTCACTTCTTTCGAGAGAAACTCCTTCTCAAGAAAGTTTCCAAATTTAGCAACAAAAGTCTTGCCTTCGGATCTGTGATAGAAGGTGTATCCAATAGTTTCCTTTGGATATCCTATGAAGACACATTTCTCCGATTTGGGTTCGAGCTTATCAGGTTGAAGCTTTTTCACATAAGCATCGCAGCCCCAAACTTTCAGAAACGACAACTTTGGTTTCTTGCCAAACCATAGTTCATAAGGCGTCGTCTCAACGGATTTTGATGGTGCCCTATTTAACGTGAATGCGGCCGTCTCTAGAGCGTATCCCCAAAACGATAGCGGTAAATCAGTAAGAGACATCATAGATCGCACCATATCTAGTAAAGTACGATTACAACGTTCGGACACACCATTACGCTGTGGTGTTCCGGGTGGCGTGAGTTGCGAAACTATTCCACAATTTTTCAAATGTACACCAAACTCGTAACTCAAATATTCTCCTCCACGATCAGATCGTAGAAACTTTATTTTCTTGTTACGATGATTTTCCACTTCACTCTGAAATTCTTTGAACTTTTCAAATGTTTCAGACTTATGTTTCATTAAGTAGATATAACCATATCTGCTTAAATCATCTGTGAAGGTGAGAAAATAACGATATCCGCCACGAGCCTCAATATTCATCGGACCACATACATCTGTATGTATGATTTCCAACAAATCTGTTGCTCTCTCCATAGTACCGGAGAACGGTGTTTTAGTCATCTTGCCCATGAGGCACGGTTCGCAAGTACCAAGTGATTCATAATCAAGTGGTTCCAAAAGTCCATCAGTATGGAGTTTCTTCATGCGCTTTACACCGATATGACCTAAACGGCAGTGCCACAAATAAGTTGCACCATCATTATCAACTCTGCATCTTTTGGTCAACATTATGAATATGTGTATCACTACTATCGAGATTCAATAAGAATAGACCACTCTTCAAGGGTGCATGACCATAAAAGATATTACTCATATAAATAGAACAACCATTATTCTCTGATTTAAATGAATAACCGTCTCGCATCAAACAAGATCCAGATATAATGTTCATGCTTAACGCTGGCACCAAATAACAATTATTTAGGTCTAATACTAATCCCGAAGGTAGATGTAGAGGTAGCGTGCCGACCGCGATCACATCGACTTTGGAACCGTTTCCCACGCGCATCGTCACCTCGTCCTTAGCCAATCTTCGCTTAATCCGTAGCCCTGTTTCGAGTTGCAAATATTAGCAACAGAACCAGTATCAAATACCCAGGTGCTACTGCGAGCATTAGTAAGGTACACATCAATAACATGTATATCACATATACCTTTGTTCACCTTGCCATCCTTCTTATCCGCCAAATACTTGGGGCAGTTCCGCTTCCAGTGACCAGTCTGCTTGCAGTAGAAGCACTCAGTTTCAGGCTTAGGTCCAGACTTGGGTTTCTTCTCTTGAGCAGCAACTTGCTTGCCGTTCTTCTTGAAGTTCCCCTTCTTTTTCCCTTTGCCCTTTTTCTTGAAACTAGTGGTCTTGTTGAACCATCAACACTTGATGCTCCTTTTTGATTTCTACCTCCGCAGCTTTCAGCATTGCGAAGAGCTCGGGAATAGTCTTGTTCATCCCTTGCATATTATAGTTCATCACGAAGCTCTTGTAGCTTGGTGGCAGTGATTGGAGAATTCTGTCAATGACGCAATCATCTGGAAGATTAACTCCCAATTGAAAAGTGATTATTATACCCAGACATTTTGAGTATATGCTCACTGACAGAACTGTTCTCCTCCATCTTGCAGCTATAGAACTTATTGGAGACTTCATATCTCTCAATCCGGGCATTTGCTTGAAATATTAACTTCAACTCCTGGAACATCTCATATGCTCCATGACGTTCAAAACGTCGTTGAAGTCCCGATTCTAAGCCGTAAAGCATGGCACACTGAACTATCGAGTAGTCATCAGCTTTGCTCTGCCAGACGTTCATAACATCCGGCGTTGCTCCTGCAGCAGGCCTGGCACCCAGCGGTGCTTCCAAGATGTAATTCTTCTGTGCAGCAATGAGGATAATCCTCAAGTTACGGACCCAGTCCGTGTAATTTCTACCATCATCTTTCAACTTTGCTTTCTCAAGGAACGCATTAAAATTCAACGGAACAACAGCACGAGCCATCTATCTACAATCAAACATAAACAAGCAAGATACTAATCAGGTACTAAGTTTCATGATAAATTTAAGTTCAGTTAATTAAATTAATTAAAGAACTCCCACTTAGATAGACATCCCTCTAATCCTCTAAGTGATTACGTGATCCAAATCAACTAAACCATGTCTGATCATCACGTGAGATGGAGTAGTTTCAATGGTGAACATCATTATGTTGATCATATCTACTATATGATTCACACTCGACCTTCCGGTCTCAGTGTCCCGAGGCCATATCTGCATATGCTAGGGTCGTCAAGTTTAACCTGAGTATTCCACATGTGCAACAGTTTTGCACCCGTTGTATTTGAACGTAGAGCCTATCACACCCGATCATCACGTGGCATCTCAGCACGAAGAACTTTTGCAACGGTGCATACTCAGGGAGAACACTTCTTGATAATTTAGTGAGAGATCATCTTATAATGCTACCGTCAATCAAAGCAAGATAAGATGCATAAAAGATAAACATCACATGCAATCAATATAAGTGATATGATATGGCCATCATCATCTTGTGCTTGTGATCTCCATCTCCGAAGCACCGTCGTGATCCACCATCGTCACCGGCGTGACACCTTGATCTCCATCGTAGCATCGTTGTCCTCTCGCCAAGTTTATGCTTCCACGACTATCACTACCGCTTAGTAATAAAGTAAAGCATTACATCGCGATTTCATTGCATACAATAAAACGACAACCATAAGGCTCCTGCCAGTTGCCGATAACTCGGTTACAAAACATGATCATCTCATACAATAAAATTCAGCATCATGTCTTGACCATATCACATCACAACATGCCCTACAAAAACAAGTTAGACGTCCTCTACTTTGTTGTTGCAAGTTTTACGTGGCTGCTACGGGCTTAAGCAAGAACCAATCTCACCTACGCATCAAAACCACAACGATAGTTTGTCAAATAGACTCCGTTTTAACCTTCGCAAGGACCGGGCGTAGCCATACTTGGTTCAACTAAAGTTGGAGAGACAGTCGCCGCAAGCCACCTATGTGCAAAGCACGTCGGGGGAACCGGTCTCGCGTAAGCGTACGCGTAATGTTGGTCCGGGTCATCTCGTCCAACAATGCCGCCGAACCAAAGTATGACATGCTGGTAGGCAGTATGACTTATATCGCCCACAACTCACTTGTGTTCTACTCGTGCATATAACATCAACATAAATAACCTAGGCTCGGATGCCACTGTTGGGTTTCGTAGTAATTTCAAAAAATTTTCCTACGCACACGCAAGATCATGTGATGCATAGCAACGAGAGGGGAGAGTGATGTCTACCGTACCCACGCAGACCGACTGCGGAAGCGTTGACACAACGTAGAGGAAGTAGTCGTACGTCTTCACGATCCAACCGATCAAGCACCGAAACTACGGCACCTCCGAGTTCGAGCACACGTTCAGCTCGATGACGATCCCCGGACTCCGATCCAGCAAAGTGTCGGGGAAGAGTTTCCGTCAGCACGACGGCGTGGTGACGATCTTGATGTACTACAGCAGCAGGGCTTCGCCTAAACTCCGCTACAGTATTATCGAGGAATATGGTGGCTGGGGGCACCGCACACGGCTAAGGAATAGATCACGTGGATCAACTTGTGTGTTCTAGGGTGCCTCTGCCTCAGTAGATAAAGGACTAGAGGGGGGGAGGCTGGCCGGCCAAGCTGTGGCGCGCCAGGAGAGTCCTACTCCCTCTGGGAGTAGGATTCCCCCCCAATCCTAGTTGGAATAGGATTCGCGGAGGGGGAAAAGAGAGAGAGGGGGCCGGCCACCTCTCCTAGTCCTAATAGGACTAGGGGAAGGGGGAGGCGCGCAGCCCATGTAGGGCTGCCTCTTCTCTTTTCCACTAAGGCCCATCATGGCCCATTTAGCTCCCGGGGGGTTCCGGTAACCTTCCCGGTACTCCGGTAAAATCCCGATTTCACCCGGAACACTTCCGATATCCAAACATAGGCTTCCAATATATCAATCTTTATGTCTCGACCATTTCGAGACTCCTCGTCATGTCCGTGATCACATCCGGGACTCCGAACAACCTTCGGTACATCAAAATGCATAAACTCATAATATAACTGTCATCGTAACCTTAAGCGTGCGGACCCTACGGGTTCGAGAACAATGTAGACATGACCGAGACACGTCTCCGGTCAATAACCAATAGCGGGACCTGGATGCCCATATTGGCTCCTACATATTCTACGAAGATCTTTATCGGTCAGACCGCATAACAACATACGTTGTTCCCTTTGTCATCGGTATGTTACTTGCCCGAGATTCGATCGTCGGTATCCAATACCTAGTTCAATCTCGTTACCGGCAAGTCTCTTTACTCGTTCCGTAATACATCATCTCACACTAACATATTAGTTGTAATGCTTGCAAGGCTTATGTGATGTGCATTACCGAGAGGGCCCAGAGATACCTCTCCGACAATCGGAGTGACAAAACCTAATCTCGAAATACGCCAACCCAACATGTACCTTTGGAGACACCTGTAGACTCCTTTATAATCACCCAGTTACGTTGTGACGTTTGGTAGTACCCAAAGTGTTCCTCCGGTAAACGGGAGTTGCATAATCTCATAGTCATAGGAACATGTATAAGTCATGAAGAAAGCAATAGCAACATACTAAACGATCGGGTGCTAAGCTAATGGAATGGGTCATGTCAATCAGATCATTCAACTAATGATGTGATCCTCGTTAATCAAATAACAACTCATTGTCATGGTTAGGAAACATAACCATCTTTGATTAACGAGCTAGTCAAGTAGAGGCATACTAGTGACACTTTGTTTGTCTATGTATTCACACATGTATTATGTTTCCGGTTAATACAATTCTAGCATGAATAATAAACATTTATCATGATTATAAGGAAATAAATAATAAATTTATTATTGCCTCTAGGGCATATTTCCTTCAGAAATAGTTATTATTACTAGAAGATTTTATGATAAGTTCCACATCGGGTCCATGGGCATGAACACAAAGTCCAAGGTCAACTTCCACTTCTCCAATGCATAACCTTTCATTCACTTCACATTTTCGCAGAGGTTGTAGTGTTGAAATTTTACCTAGTGAAGCACCAGAAGAGTATGACTCGTGAAAACTTTTGGGTTCACACGGTGTAGAAAAGGCATAGGTTCAACCCATAGGGGCTTCTTAGAAACATATACCACAAGTTTCAAGAGTAAATATCTCCAGCTCAAAAGCAGAGCATGGTTGAGAAAACAGAGGGTACAATTTTACCAAAGGCTTTATATATCCGTGGAAAGGCTCAGAAGGTTATTTGAATATGAAGGACACTGTAGGATAATAATCCAACAAGAGGTCTGGTGGTCTACGACGGAGCTGATGTGAGTATCGGTACTCTATCAAAGGAAGAATGAATGCATGGAGATCAGATTATAGAAACAACTGACTAACTCAAAGCTCAAATGCAAAGGAATTAATATTTCCAAATCATGGGATCAGGAGCAAGGTCTCTGATTAAGGATGGGTAAGCCGAGTAGGCTTAGGGGAATAATCGATGGCAATTTGATTGGTCAAGATCCAGCTCATGTTTAAAATGTCGTTTGAGCCAGAAGGATGAATTCTAGGATCTGATTGAGGATGGAAAGCATTCATAAAATATTGAATGAAGGGACTCGAGATGACAGTGACAAAGGGTGTCAATGGAGATTGCTAGAAATATGGAATTAACCATAGTGCCGAAAGGCAAGGAATTCAGGAGCAATAGGCTACTGAGGATTTTTAGAAAACCGAATAGTATTTCGAAGACTTTTATCAAATACATGAATCAACTGGGATGAGAGGATACTCGATAAGTGCGAGGAATTATCCGTAAGGGTATTCATGTGGCAAGAACTGCAAGGCAGTGGGCACAAAGTACTTTCGGAACAATAGAGAGAATTTCGGGGTATCTTGTAATAACAAGATTAACTGGGAATAAAAGTAAAAATTATAGGTGTAGGTATTTATCCATATGGATATTTCGGTGGTAGGGGATGGCAAAAGCCATGGGCACAACGTCTTAGAAGAACAACATAGAGTATCCTCGGAATCTTCTAGTGCAGCAGTCGACCATCGGTAATAACATGATCTCCGGTTGAAAGTGATCACGAGATCCTAATGTTAGATTAAGTAAAAATCATTTCACCCAAATAGAAGAGAGAGCAGAATCCCAGAGTATAGACGAGGAATAAAAGATCTGTAGGATCTAGAAGTAGATGTGGTCTAGAGGGGGGGTGATTAGACACTTAGTGCTAAAGTTGCAATTTTTAAGCTTTTTCGGTTTAAGTGGAGTTTAGGCACAAATTCAATACACACAATACATTTCAAGCAAGCATGCAAAGAGTATATGAGCAGCGGAATGTAAAGCATGCAACTTGCAAGAATGTAAAGGGAAGGGTTTGGAGAATTCAAACGCAATTGGAGACACGGATGTTTTTCCCGTGGTTCGGATAGGTGGTGCTATCCTACATCCACGTTGATGGAGACTTCAACCCACGAAGGGTAACGGTTGCGCGAGTCCACACAGGGCTCCACCCAAGGGTAACGGTTGCGCGAGTCCACACAGGGCTCCACCCATGAAGGGTCCACGAAGAAGCAACCACCCACAAAGGGTCCACGAAGAAGCAACCTTGTCTATCCCACCATGGCCATCGCCCACGAAGGACTTGCCTCACTAGCGGTAGATCTTCACGAAGTAGGCGATCTCCTTGCCCTTACAAACTCCTTGGTTCAACTCCACAATCTTGTCGGAGGCTCCCAAGTAACACCTAGCCAATCTAGGAGACACCACTCTCCAAGAAGTAACAAATGGTGTGTTGATGATGAACTCCTTGCTCTTGTGCTTCAAATGATAGTCTCCCCAACACTCAACTCTCTCTCATAGGATTTGGATCTGGTGGAAAGAAGGTTTGAGTGGAAAGCAACTTGGGGAAGGCTAGAGATCAAGATTCATATGGTAGGAATGGAATATCTTGGTCTCAACACATGAGTAGGTGGTTCTCTCTCAGAACATATGAGTTGGAATTGTGTATGTGTTCTGATGGCTCTCTCACGAATGAAGAGGAGGTGGAGGGGTATATATAGCCTCCACACAAAATCCAACCGTTACACACAGTTTTCCAATCTCGGTGGGACCGAATCAACAAACTCGGTCGGACCGAAAAGGTAAACCTAGTGACCGTTAGAGATTTTCGGTGGGACTGACATGCAACTCGGTAGGACCGATATGGTTAGGGTTTGGGCATAACGTAATCTCGGTGAGACCGATTACACAAACTCGGTGAGACCGAATTTGGTAATAGCTAACCAGAGAGTTGGTCAGGCAAACTCGGTGGGACCGATTTGCTCTTTCGGTGAGACCGAAAAGTTACAAAAGGGAAACACTGAAGAGTTTACATTGCAATCTCGGTGGGACCGATTCTCTCTTTCGGTGAGACCGAAAAGTTACGAAAGGGAAACAGAGAGTTTGCAATCCCATCTCGGTGAGACCGAGATCCCTATCGGTAGAACCGAATTGCTAGGGTTTGGCAGTGGCTTATGACAAGTGAAACTCGGTGGCGCCGGATAGAAAGAATCGGTATGACCGAGTTTGGCTTAGGGTTTAGGTCATTTGTGGAAGTGGGAAAGTAGCTGAGGATTTTGGAGCATATCATTAAGCACATGAAGCAAGAGGCTCATTAAGCAACACCTCATCCCTCCTTGATAGTATTGGCTTTTCCTATGGACTCAATGTGATCTTGGATCACTAAAATGTAAAATGAAGAGTCTTGAGCTTTAAGCTTTAGCCAATCCTTTGTCCTTAGCATCTTGAAGGAGTTCCCACAACCTTTAGTCCATGCCACTCCATTGTTGAACTTATCTGAAACATGCTAGATAGAAATGTTAGTCCAACAAGAGATATGTTGTCATCAATTATCAAAACCACCTAGGGAGCACTTGTGCTTTCAATCTCCCCCTTTTTGGTAATTGATGGCAACATACATCAAGCTTTAGATAAGATATTAAAGAACAGCAGTAAAGGCTTTTGGAAGGACATGTTACAGCATAGCTCCCCCTACATGTATGCACTCATGTAAATATGAAATATAGAGCATGTTGAGAGCCATAACCATGACAGAGTAGCAATGTGTTACATGTATCTTGCCATATGCATCAGAGCAAAAGATTATCAAGGAAAATACCTTCATGCTCATGATCCTTCTTGCAAAAACAGTATGTGTACATAAGCAAGAACTCCTTCATACTCATGATTTTGATTGCATAATACTTACCTTGTGTGGTCTTGAGTGGCTTTAGGATGGAATGAACCTACACAAACAAAGTTAGATAACACAGGTACATCCACTAGCCAGAGCAAACAAAAGAAACCACAAGAATACCAAGACTGGGATGACATGTAGAGAGTGAGGTACAAGGTACCACATTGGATTCAACATGTCCCAAGAATAAAGATATGCAAATGAATTTGACTGATTTCTTTCCCTTAGGTGTCTTGCTCCCCCTGATCTTACATTGGGATATTAGGAGAAGATAGGGACAGAAAATCAGAGCTGAAAGATACAAATGGATAGAAATTAATTGCAAATACATGTCTTCCCCAAAAAGGCAATGTGACATCTCTCCTCTTGAACATCAGCATCTGGGATCCTTGAGTATTCTCTCCCCCTGGGAAATTCTCTTTCTCCCCTTAATACCTTTCTCTCTGTAGGTTTAGTTTTTAGTTTCTGAGACTTTTTCTCCCTTGATGTGATTCTCTCTCTCCTACAAGCTTTGATGTGATCTCTCTCTCCCCTTTGACATCATTTCCAAGAAGGGCTTTCTGGAATCCGTCGTATAGGTTTGGTCCTTGAGACTCAGCACAAAGCAATGGATAAAACTGTGATGCTTGAAGAGGACAAGATTCATTGAGTAGAGCTGGATCAGAAGAAATATAGAACAAGTGGCAAATTGTTTTTCCTGTTGCGAAGTCGGTGGCACCGAGTGGAATGTTTCGGTGGTACCGAAAGGATTCGGTTGGACCGAAAATTACAAGTCGGTGAAACCGAGTTTACACAGAGAAAAACATTTGTCACCTCAGCTCACTAGACATGTAGGGATCTCACAAAGATTTGCAATGAATTACCTGAAGGATGCAAGGAATTGAATGCAGAAAATGCAGAACAAAAACAAAGAGAAAAGAGAAAGAAACTGAAAGATCTAGATGAGTTTTTTGAAAAAGAGAAAGGAAAATAAAACATGCATGAGACAAATGCAATAACACAGAAAAAGAACACAAGAGAACTTCATCTAGAGTTGGGCGGTGACATAGTCACCTATGTTAGAGTATATTGACTTAGGAGTCAAGTGAGAACACTTGATCATAGGTCATACTCATCGTTTAAGCTCAAAATGGGGTTACCATTTTTCATTTAAGCATCTTGATGTATTCACATCTTGTTGAGTTGCTTTGACTCATGTCTTGGAGTAAAGCTTCTCTAAGATGGAATAACATACCTTGGGTGGTGGTGTGGTTCTTGCTCATGTAGTTGAACTTGTGTGGGTGCTCAAGGTTGATGTAGCTCATCAAGAATTGGGAGCACCACTTGGAGTTTGAGTTCATCTACCTACATGGGTTAGTTCTTGCAAGGAAGAGCACTTGTGTATCCAAAAATGACAATCATGAAGCTCAACATAGAATTTGTCAAAGGATATGTTTGAATGGTTTTGTGCTTCCTTGTCTTCAACCACCATTGTGTAGAGTCTTGGTGATGTAGAGATTGCTCAAGATGTGAGTGAGTCGCAATCTCACGGAATTAGATTCAACCAAGCACCTACATGGGTTAGACAACATGCAAGGTGCAAATATATCCAAGACATAAGATAGTTATCATAAGAGATATATCATGGATTAGTCATAAGCTCATGTCTTGCATGTATCCAATGGAGTTTCTACTCCAAGTTCGAAGCATCAATGATATTCAATTCTCCTCTCAACCTGCAAAACACTTTCTCATCAAGAGGTTTAGTAAATATATCCGCTAATTGCTTATCGGTACGAACATGCTTAAGATTAATGTCACCCTTAGCAACATGATGTCGAATGAAATGATGACGAACTTCAATATGCTTAGTTCGAGAATGTTGTACAGGATTATGACCAATTTTTATAGCACTTTCATTGTCACAAAGCAGTGGAACATGTTTCACATAAATCCCATAATCTTTAAGAGTTTGGGTCATCCAAAGTAATTGAGCACAACATGAACCAGCGGCAATGTATTCCGCTTCGGCGGTGGATAAGGATACCGAGTTTTGTTTCTTGGAAGACCAAGACACAAGAGATCTACCAAGAAATTGACAAGTACCCGAAGTGGACTTTCTATCAACCTTGTCTCCGGCATAATCCGAGTCGGAATAGCCAACAAGATCAAAAGAAGACCTCTTAGGATACCAAATGCCAAAATTTGGTGTATGGATTAAATATCTCACTATCCTTTTCACAGCCTTAAGATGACATTCTTTAGGAGCAGCTTGATATCGTGCACACATGCACACACTTAGCATAATATCGGGACGTGAAGCACATAGGTATAACAATGAACCAATCATAGAGCGATAAACCTTTTGATCAACCGGTTCACCATCTTTGGTCAAATCATTATGTCCACTAGTAGGCATGGGTGTAGACATACCTTTGCATTCTTGCATATTGAACTTCTTGAATAAGTCCTTGGTGTACTTTGTTTGAGAGACAAA
This sequence comes from Triticum urartu, assembly GCF_003073215.2. NCBI lineage: Eukaryota > Viridiplantae > Streptophyta > Magnoliopsida > Poales > Poaceae > Triticum > Triticum urartu. Next base: position 455,452,613 of record NC_053022.1, read on the forward strand.
TGTACCTTCCTTAGTTTGCTTGATTTGCAAACCGAGAAAGAATTTGAGTTCACTCATCATAGACATCTCAAACTTCTCTGACATTAGCTTTCCAAACTTTTCACTAAAGAGAGGGTTAGTTGAACCAAATATGATATCATCAACATAAATTTGGCATACAAATAGTTCTCCATTAACCCTTTTAGTAAAAAGAGTAGAATCAATTTTACCAATTTCAAAACCACTTGTAGTAAGGAACTTGGTCAAGCATTTATACCATGCTCTAGGAGCTTGTTTAAGACCATAAAGAGCTTTGTGAAGTTTGTAAACATGATTTGGTTTCTTAGGATTGATAAAGCCGGGAGGTTGTTTGACATAAACTTCCTCCTCTATTTCACCATTTAGAAAAGCACTTTAATGTCCATTTGGTACAAGGTGATATTATGGTGATTAGCATAGGCAAGTAAGATGCGAATGGACTCAAGTCTAGCAACGGGAGCATATGTCTCACCATAGTCCATACCTTCGACTTGTGTGTACCCTTGGGCGACGAGACGTGCTTTGTTGCGAACCACTTGTCCATCTTCATCTTGCTTGTTGCGAAACACCCATTTGGTACCAATGATGTTGTGGTTGTTGTCGGGCTTCTCAACCAATGTCCAAACTTGGTTTCTCTCAAAATTGTGTAGCTCTTCATGCATAGCGTTTATCCAATCCGGATCTTCCAATGCTTCTTCAACCTTCATAGGTTCAATGCTAGAGATGAATGAATAGTTTTCACAAAAGTTAGCTAAACGAGTTTTTGAGCGAGTGATTCTCCCGGTTTGTATATCATTGAGGATTTGCTCGACGGGATGATCTTTGGCAATTCTTGCTCGAACTCGTGAGAGCTTTTGCTTGGGTCTTCGTTGAACATCTTCTTCATCTTGTTCTTCTTCTTGGCCTTCTTCATTGTTGACGTCGTCGTTCTCTTGTCGTGGTGGAGAAGGAGGTTGTTGATGTTCGTCTGTGCATTTCCTCGTTTTCTTCATCTTGGTGTCCCACTTGTGGATGCTTCCGTGTCGATTCTTGGTTCACCTTGTCGTGAAGTAGAAGCTTCCACTTGGACGGATGAAGTACTCTCCTTCACCTCCGTTGGACGAATTTTGCCAATGGACAAGTCTTGGAATTGCTTCTGAAGGGTCTTTGTCTCCTACATCAATTGGCAATTGCTCTACTTGCGAGCCATTAGATTCATCAAACTTCACATCTACCGTCTCTTCAACCTTTCGGGTGAAATTGTTGTAGACACGGTAAGTGTGAGAGTTTGAGCCATAACCAAGTAGAAAACCTTCATGAGATTTAGGAGCAAACTTTGAACGACGATGCTTATCAAGAATGTAGCACTTTGAGCCGAATACTCGAAAGTATCCAACTTGGGGTTTGTTACCGGTGAGGAGCTCGTATGCCGTCTTGCCGAGTAGCTTGTGAAGATACAAGCGATTTGTTGCGTGACAAGCTGTCTCAACCGCTTCTGCCCAAAAGTGCTTCGGCGTCTTGTATTCATCAAGCATCGTTCTTGCCATTTCGATGAGCGTCCGGTTCTTCCTCTCAACAACTCCATTTTGTTGAGGTGTGTACGTAGCCGAGAACTCGTGTGAAATCCCTTCTTCATCAAGAAAGGTGTCCACATTTGCGTTCTTGAACTCCGTTCCGTTGTCACTCCGAACCTTCTTGATCTTCACATCAAACTGATTTTGGGCCTTCCTAGCGAAGTTTCTGAAGATCTTCTGGACCTGCGACTTGTCATTAAGAAAGAACACCCACGTAAATCTTGAAAAATCATCAACTATAACTAGACCAAAAGAATTTCCACCGAGACTCTTGTAGGCGTTGGGACCAAAAAGATCCATATGAAGTAGCTCGAGTGGCCTCCTTGTGGTCATGATGTTCTTCACGGGATGTCTTCCTCCAACCTGTTTACCTGCTTGACAAGCACTGCAAAGTCTATCCTTATCAAATATGACATCGTTAACTCCAAGGATATGATTTCCTTTAATAAGCTTGTCAAGGTTTCTCATGCCAACGTGACCTAGTCGTCTATGCCACAACCAACCTTTTGAGGATTTAGCAATAAAGCAAGTTTTAGGTTGTGCCTTTTTAGAGAAATCAACAATGTAAAGATCACCTCTATGCATACCGGTAAAGACCATTTTATGATTGTCTCGACGAAATACTTGGCACTCTACCTCAGTAAATAGGACATTCAAACCGAAATCAGCAAGTCTAGATACTGAAAGTAAGTTGTAGCCAAGAGATTCAACGAGCATGACATTTTGAATGGAACTATCATGTGAGATGGCCACCTTACCAAGGCCAACCACTTTATCCTTTGAATTATCACCAAAGGTGACATATTTTCGAGGGCCGTCATTTTCAGCAAGCTCACGGAACATCTCTTCATCTCCGGTTATATGATCAGTACATCCACTATCAAGAAACCCATTCCTTTCCTCCTGACTCATATCCCCGAAGATTTGCCATAAGACCAAATGTCTCATTGCATCATCAAGATCGAAGTCCACTATCATCATCATCATCATCATCATAGTATCCATGTTCATCATGATCTTGTGACTCATCATTTCCTAGAGAGGGTAATTCATTAGATAAATGATCATCAAAGTGGTCACTTTTATGAATTCTTATAGCTTCGAATATGATATCACTAATGATTCGAACATCTCCTTTAGCATGCTTAAGATTGGTAAGTTCAACTAGACAATTACCAAAACTAGGATCACTAGAGTTCATCTTACTCAAGGCAATAGATTTATGGAGAATTACATCCAAAGTTTTCAAGGAATGATCGGGAAATCGTTCCTCAAGAAATTTCCATATAGTATAGGCACAATTAAGAGTAGGCAAACTAGCAATCAAATTTTTGGGCAATCCTCTAATGATGAGCTCAATAGTTCTAAGATTGCGAATCATGTCAATATCTTCATCTAGGGTAGGATGCAAAGGATCAATATGAGGTGCACAAGGGCTAGCAATATACTTGTTCAAATGATATTGATTGAAGATTACAAGCATCTCATTTTTCCACTCATGAAAATACTCTCATCAAGAATAGGCACTCTATGTCTAAGACTCCCTAAGTAGACACATCCATCTTCCTCCAATGGTGATTAAACCAAGGCAATGGAGACCTCTC
>NC_053022.1:455456787-455472226 GCF_003073215.2 Triticum urartu
ACTCTATGTACTCCACAAAAATTGACATGCTTATAAGAGACATTTTCATCATGACTAGTGCAATCATTATTAGTATCATGCATATTCAAAGAGTTCGTACTAACAACATTGCAATCATGCTCATTATACAAAGATTTAGTGCCAAACATTCTAATGCATTATTCTTGTAACACTTTGGCACAATTATTGGAATCCTTATTTTCATGAAAGACATTAAAAAGATGAAGCATATGAGGTACCCTTAATTCCATTTTGTTGTTGTTTTCTTTTATAGACTAAACTAGTGATAAAACAAGAAACAAAAAGATTCGATTGCAAGATCTAAAGATATACCTTCAAGCGCTAACCTCCCCGGCAACGGCGCCAGAAAAGAGCTTGATGTCTACTACACAACCTTCTTCTTGTAGACGTTGTTGGGCCTCCAAGTGCAGAGGTTTGTAGGACAGCAACAAATTTCCCTCAAGTGGATGACCTAAGGTTTATCAATCCGTGGGAGGCGTAGGATGAAGATGGTCTCTCTCAAACAACCCTGCAACCAAATAACAAAGAGTCTCTTGTGTCCCCAACACACCCAATACAATGGTAAATTGTATAGGCGCACTAGTTCAGCGAAGAGATGGTGATAGAAGTGCAATATGGATGGTAGATATAGGTTTTCGTAATCTGAAAATATAAAAACAGCAAGGTAGCAAGTGGTAAAAGTGAGCGAAAATGGTATTGCAATGCTAGGAAACAAGGCCTACGGTTCATGCTTTCACTAGTGCAAGTTCTCTCAACAATAATAACGTAATTGGATGATATAACTATCCCTCAACATGCAACAAAGAGTCACTCCAAAGTCACTAATAGCGGAGAACAAACGAAGAGATTATTGTAGGGTATGAAACCACCTCAAAGTTATTCTTTCTTATCGACCTATTCAAGAATCCGTAGTAAAATAACATGAAGCTATTCTTTCCGTTCAATCTATCCTAGAGTTCGTACTAGAATAACACCTTAAGACACAAATCAACCAAAACCCTAATGCACACTAGATACTCCAATGTCACCTCAAGTATCCGTGGGCATGATTATACGATATGCATCACAAAATCTCAGATTCATCTATTCAACCAACACAAAGAACTTCAAAGAGTGCCCCAAATCTTCTACCGGAGAGTCAAGACGAAAATGTGTGCCAACCCCTATGCATAGGTTCTCGAGGTCACGAAACTCGCAAGTTGATCACCAAAACATACACCAAGTGGATCACGTGATATCCCATTTTCACCACAGATAAGCACATGCAAGACATACATCAAGTGCTCTCAAATCCTTAAAGACTCAATCTGATAAGATAACTTCAATGGGAAAACTCAATCCATCACAAGAGAGTAAAGGGGGAGAAACATCATAAGATCCAACTATAATAGCAAAGCTCGCCATACATCAAGATCTTGCGAATCAAGAACACGAGAGAGAGAGAGAGAGATCAAACACATAGCTACTGGTACATACCCTCAGCCCCGAGGGTGAACTACTCCCTCCTCGTCATGGAGAGCGCTGGGATGATGAAGATAGCCACTGGAGAGGGATTCCCCCTCCGGCAGGGTGCCGGAACGGGTCTAGATTGGTTTTCGGTGGCTATAGAGGCTTGTGGCGGCGGAACTCCTGACCTAGGTTTCTTTCTGGAAGTTTTGGGTTATATAAGAGGTGTTGGTGTCGAGAACAAGTCAGGGGGGTCCCCGAGGCTGCCACGAGGTAGGCGGGCGTGCCTAGGGGAGTGGGGCGCGCCCCCACCCTCGTGGTGGCCTCGGCACTCTTATGGCCCATAGCCAGTACTCTGTGGGCTTCTTCTGGTCCAAAAATGATCTCCGTGAAATTTCAGGTCAATTGGACTCATTTTGGTTTTCCTTTTCTGCGATACTCAAAAATAAGGGAAAAAAATGGCACTGGGCTCTAGGTTAATAGGATAGTTCCAAAAATCATATAAAATAGCATATAAATGCATATAGAACATCCAAGGTTTGATAATATAATAGCATGGAACAATCAAAAATTATAGATACGTTGGAGATGTATCACGGTTTAATACCCTACTCCAGTGTGGTGTGGTTTGCCTCATGGGCTGAGGATAAACAGTTACAAGGGGAAGAACGGCCTCCTGAGGAGAGGTGTTCTTGTGCTTGGCGAACTTGTTTGCTGTCTGGTGGTCTGAATGATCCTCTCCCCTTGCTAAGGTGGTGGCTAGTCCTATTTATAGAGGCCCTGGTCCTCTTTCCAAATATTGAGCGGGAAGGGATCCCACAACGGCCAGGTTTGAAGGGGTACAACTAGTACAAGTTATCCTGACAAAAGTAGTCTTGGCCCGCCAAAGGCTCTAGTGGTGAAGATGTCTTGGGCTCCATGGTGACCTCCGTCCTGCCGTCCTGCTGGTCTTGGTCTTATTGCACCGATATGGAAACTTTTGATTGATTCCTCAGGACTCCGCGCCTGAGCTTGCCTCTTTTGCACCAAAGAGGAAACGAGGACACTACGCTCTGGCGCCTGCCTGGTGCCCGCCTGGCCTTGGTCATCATGGCTTACGTCATGGGGACCTCGCGAGGTCTCCCTTGCCTTGATCTCTCTGCTCCTCGCGAGCCAGCCTGGTGATGTTTCCCCCCCGAGGAGGTCTTGCGTCGTCCGCCTCATGAGGCTTGGCCCCTCGCGAGGGTCTTGAGTGCTTGCTGGTGAAGATGGGCCGCACAGGGGCATTGGGGGAGCCACGTCGTGGGCCGCAGGCAGGCAAGTCTGGACTCCCATCCTAGGACACTGATAGTTGCCCCCGGGCCCAAGCGGGCTCAGACTTGGCTTCGAGGCGAAACCAAGGGGCAAGTGCAGGGCATCGCGGGCCCTAACAGCCTGCAGCCTCGGTTGACGTGTGGCGGTTGATTGGACGCGGGCGTCCTCGCTTCCTCATGCTGCCTCGGCAACTGCGCGCCTGACAAAATGCTGGAGTGGGCTACATCTTCCTTCATTGCTTTCCTTTGTCTTGCTCCAGATCCCCTTCCTTGCCCTTCGCTTGCAGAGACTCCAGATCCACCCAGACCTTCGATCTTGCCGTCAATGTCGCCCAAGAAAGCCCGGGTTACCCCGTCGCCATCCTGGTACGAGCCGGCACTTGTGGCGCCGAGCGTGCTGGAGAAGAGCCTGGACACCGTGCGCTTGATGATGGCGGAGGGTGACGAGAAGAGGAAGACTGTGCTCTGGGCCGGCCCCGCCAAGCCTGAGGACTCTAGTAGCACCTTCTACACCTTATTCATGAGTAGCATCGTCGCCGGGTTGGTTCCCCCCTTCTCCGACTTCTTCTACTCCGTCCTCAGTCACTACAAGATCCACACCCTTCATCTTCATCCCAACTCCGTCCTTCTTTTGTCGATTTTTGCCTTCTACTGCGAGGCGTACGTCGAGGGTGATGCCGTCCGTGGTGCTGTTGCGCCACTTCTTCTTTGTCCGGCTTAAGGAGGGCCCCTGCTGGGGGTGTGTTGGCTTCGTCGCGGCCAACAAGACCAATGCCATCTTGAAGGCCGGGAAGAAGGCTGAGGGATTTAGGAGCAAATGGGTCCTGATGGACGCCAAGCGCGTCCACCCCTGGTTGGTGCTGCCATCGGAGATGCCTGTGTCCCACGAGGGGTGGCTTCAAGGGAAGCTCACCGACCCGCGGGCGACGGTGCTAGAGAGGATGACCGCCGACCTATAGCCCGGCGATTCAAGGACAACGAAGCTGACGTCACAAAGCGTGGCTCCCCTCCAGTCGCGCCCGCGCCCACTGTGGCTTGGAGAAGGAGGGGACCCCCTCCAGTCCTTTCGCGCCCGCGCCTTGTTCCCCTGTACCACTGTGAAACTTTGGAGAAGGAGGGACGAACCTCCGCCTGCGCCTGGAGTCCTTTCCGATGAGGATTGCGCTCTGCTCTTTGTTCCTTGGTCCGGGGACGACAAAGGGTACCCGCCTGATGGCCTTGTTCCCCTGTACCAAGCATGGGCTCGTGCCGCCTGGGCCCACCGGCATCCTGGTGACAACAACTCCGATGGTCATGTCTTCGGGTGAGTCTCGTGAGGAGGGTGAGGAGGAAGAAGAGGGAGAGGAGGAGCGTCTCGGAGGCGACCCGCGAAGGGGCGGGGGAGACCTCCCCCTTATGCAAGGCCGACATCCTCCACACCCTGCCTGATGATGATGACGAGGCTGATGTCCCCCCGGCGAGGGAGGAGCCACCCGTGGCTGGGGCTCCTCGAGGCCCAAGGCAAGCCCCGGAGGAGGTCACCAGTCAACGTTCCGACGAGGGGCAGGTCAGTGCTGATCTCCCGAGACGATGCTCCTGCCCCGCTTCCGCTCCTGGAGCCAATGCGCCTGCGCCTTAGGCTATGAGGCTTTTAGGCTTCAAGCTTAAGAAGCGGGGGGAACTATGCTGCAGTGGACCAGTATGTGTTCTTGTCCTGTCATGTTCTTGCTTCTGCTGCTTATCCTTTACACTTCTCTGCTGCTTGATTAGGCCGTCGCCCACGGCAAAGAAGAGGAAGGAGGAAGAGGCGGTGCTGCTCAGGACCAGATCGCCTACGGTGCCGCACCCTTCTCCGTGGACAAGGGCTGCGATGGCGCTCGCTCTTCTCTGGCCCGATCATCCTCGGAGGCTTGGGAGAGCATCCTCGGGAGGAGTCAGCCCCTGTGGCCCCGCTGGCTCCAGAGGGTGCCAACGTTCGGCCCGGGCGCTGGGGTCTCGAAGCTCAGGAGCTTCTGGCCTCTAGGCCATGGTGACGACGTCGCCTCCTCCTGCCGGACCGCAAATCTCCGTGTCCTTTCGCCTCCCCTGACATCCTAGAGCGCGCTCTTTTTGCGACAGCCCTGCTGCAAGAAGATCTTCAGGGCCGCCGACTCCCGCCTGGTAGCCGGGCGCCTGGAGTTGGTCTCTGGCTGGCTTCACTTCACGACGGTCCGTTCGGGCGGCACTGAGCAAGGCGGAGGCAACCTCCTAGAAGGACAAGCAGGCCGCCACTCAGGCCGCGGCCGGCCCGCGAGGTGGGCGCTGAAGATGTTGTGCCGCCCAGGATCACTGCCAGTTGCTGGAGGCCGAAATGAAGACTCTGCGCAATGAGCGCGTGCGGAAGAAGCTCGTGCTGCAAGGGGAGGAGGAGAGGATGAAGGCCCGAGAGGACGCTGTCAGGGGTCGCAACACCGAGCTGGAGCAGTTGGGGAAGGCACAAGACGCGGAGCGCAGCCTGCTGGAGAAGCTGAAGCGGGAGATGGAAGCGGAGAAAGCCGAGCTTGATGCCAAGGCGAAGGTCCTGGCCGAGGACCGTGCGGCCTTCAAGATCCTAAAGGAGGGGTCCCGCAAGGCGCTGCGGTCGCTCTACGAGAAGGGTTTGGAGGAGCCGCTGGCCACCGCCAACGAGGGACCCACCCAGCTGCTTCCTTATTTGGTCGAGGCGCTTGAGGAAGTCGTGAGTGGTGTCGGCCCCTTGGCGGAGTAAGAAGCCCACATTCTTTCTTCAGATGCATTGATGCGCGTCTTCAGCCACCTCCATCTTCGCGATCCCATCGCCAACCTTGACGACCTGCAGGAACTTGTGGATGCTGAGCACTACGCAGCTGCTGCCGAAGCCGTGAAGAGCCAGGTGGAGGCCCTGCTGAAGAGGTTCCACGCCTTCGATCCGGTGCCTTCAACTGGCGGTGCTGCTGATCTTGCAACTCTGGCGGGTGGTGTAGGTGAGGGCAACACAGCTACAGGAGAAGCATCCCTTGTGGCGACGGCGGCGTCCGGGAATGACTTGCTGACGGCTCCTTTCCTGTTTACTTTCTGCGATACACACCATGCCTCGTGGAGGCGTTAAACTTGCATTTGGTTCAGGAGAACAATATGTCTTGTAATATTTTCTTTGAAATTGTGAGATTTCCTTTCCATTTTCTTTACGTTCTACATCGGCAGGGCGACCACGCACATACCTCAGCCGCCTTGGGCTGTCCGGATCACCAGGACGGACCAAGGAGTGAGGGGCTACGTGGTCAGTTAGCCTCCTGAGTCGCGATGCTCAGGAGTCCCCCTTGACACGCAAACAGCCTATAGAAAGGAGATCTGGGAGTAGGCCTAGTGTTCTATGTCGGCGAGGCCCGACCCCGCGCATACCTCAGCGCCATTGGGCTGTCCGGATCACCAGGACGGACCAAGGAGTGAGGGGCTACGTGGTCAGTTAGGCTCCTGAGTCGCGATGCTTAGGAGTCCCCCTTGACGTTCAAACGACCTTTGTACCTTGGCTTCGCTTGGGTGGGCACGCGACGACCAGGTCCGAGGGACCTGGCAGGGTGCCGTATGCTTGGGCGTGACCCGAGCGCAGCCCCCTTGCCCAGCCCCCTCGAGGGACTCTCCCGAGGGGAGGTATTATGATGAGGCCATACACTGAGCTTGGAGGCTCCCTGAGGTTGATACGGCCGTGAGGCCACCCTTAGTTGTTTATCACCAGCGCGGAGTATAGCGCTTCCGCACTTGCACGGGCATAGCCGCTCCTCGGCAGTGTCGACTGCCAGCGTGGAGCATGGTGCTTCCACTGGCACGTGGGAGGTGACTCCCTACTACGGAGAGCCCCCAGGGCGTGTACAGCCCCGCCCTGACAGGTGGCTTGCATGGTAGGGCTAGACGAGGTGTGTCTGGGCACTCGTGAGCCAGCGCGGGATTCATGAGGCCCTACCTCAAGGCGGGTTGCGCCTGGTCTTGGTTCTTGTTGATTGCGGTGGTCCTGCGAGATGGTTAGACAACCTGCCTCGATCGAATCTCCTGAGGTTATCGCACGAGAAGGCCAAGCACCAACGACCCCAGGAGGTGACGTGAACGGGGCGGCCCGCCAGACAGAGCTTCGTTGGATTTATCAATGTTGCAGGGACGGACCCGAGCACAAACGTCGTGCGTAGCCTTCTTATGCGAAGGATCCTAAAGAAAGACGATCGGCGCGCCGCTCCAGCGGTGGGCGGCAATCAAGAAGGTAGTGACGATAGGTAGCTTATGCATGGAAAGCAAACTAGCTGAGGTAAATGCAAGAACGATACATGCCACTGGGTCGGACCCGAGTGGCCTAGGGAAGGTGCAGCCCGGGGGGCGCCCCCAGCATGGTAAACTAAAGATGCAAGTGGATACATGCCACAGGGACAGGCCCATGCGACCTGGGAATAATGCGGCCCGAGGGGCGCTCCCAACTGAATGAACTTGGAAAATGTCACCTAGTTTGGTTGTCGAAGGAGTGTTTGGGTAGCTGAAGGCGTGCGTTGTAGAAGTCGCTACTCACGAGCTGTCGAGACCCTGAGGCTCGGGAGGCTCTAGTGGCTCAGGTGGCCTCCTGAGGACCGTCTCATCTCCGCCAGGACCGCATGATGCCTGGCTTCCTGGGTCACCAAGACGCTTCATAGATTGCGCTGGAAGGCGGATGCGGCGCTCGGCAGGCCGAACGGCATGTGCACATAGCTGTGAGGTGGACCCTCACACCGACCAGCATGCGAAGGCTAGAAGCGCTCCTGAGACGCGGCCCTCTTGATCCCTAGGATGTCGATGCAGACGCGTAGCTCACCACCCTCGCCTGGGTGGGGAGCTACACCAGGTGGGCGGTGGTCTCCGCGCATTGCCCTTGCTTCATGAAGCTCCTGAGTGGTCTTCACAATGAACTCCTTAGCGCCGGGCGCTCCTCGCCCGGTGCCCTCCTAAGGGAAACGTGCCGCAAAGCATGCCTCCACGTGGTGCCCGAGCACCTCCGCCGTGATCTTAGCCAGGTCTGAGGCCCTCCAAAAGAGAGCCCCCGTGCCCTGCCCCAGGAGGGCGCCGGGCGTGCCTTCCTATGCGAGGGAGGGAGGCACCTGAAAGCACAAGTGCTCCCTAAGTGGTTTTGATAATTGATGACAACATATCTCTTGTTGGACTAACACTTCTATCTAGCATGTTTCAGATAAGTTCAACAATGGCATGGCATGGATGTGAAAGTGGAAACCTCAAAATGCTAAGGACAAAGGATTGGCTCAAGCTCAAAAGCTCAAGACTCTTCATTATATATTTTAGTGATCCAAGATCACATTGAGTCCATAGGAAAAGCCAATACTATCAATGAGGGATGAGGTGTTGCTTAATCAGCCTCTTGCTTTATGTGCTTAATGATATGCTCCAAAATCCTCAACTACTTTCCCACATCCACATATGACCTAAACTCTAAGCCAAACTCGGGTCCTACCGATTTTTCCTATCCGGCGCCACTGAGTTTCACTTGTCATTAGCCACTGCCAAACCCTAGCAATTCGGTTCTACCGATAAGGATCTCGGTCCCACCGAGATGGGGTTGCAAACTCTCTGTTACCCATTGCACTATTCTCGGTCCCACCGAGTTTGTGTAATCGGTCCCACCGAGATTGCAATGTAAACTCAGTGTTTCCCCTTTGTAACTTTTCGGTCTCACCGAGTTCCACTCGGTCTCACCGAAAGAGCAAATCGGTCCCACTGAGTTTGCCTGACCAACTCTCTGGTTAGCTAATTACCAAACTCGGTCTCACCGAGTTTGTGTAATCGGTCTCACCGAGATTACGTTATGCCCAAACCCTAACCGAATCGGTCCTACCGAGTTGCATGTCAGTCCCACCGAAATTCCTAACGGTCACTAGGTTTACCATTTCGGTCCGACCGAGTTTTCTGATTCGGTCCCACCGAGATTGGTAAATTGTGTGTAACGGTTGGATTTTGAGTGGAGGCTATATATACCCCTCCACCTCCTTCTCATTCGATGAGAGAGCCATCAGAACACACACACCATTCCTACTCATATGTTCTGAGAGAAACCACCTACTCATGTGTTGAGACCAAGACATTCCATTCCTACCATATGAATCTTGATCTCTAGCCTTCCCAAGTTGCTTTCCACTCAAATCTTCTTTCCACCAAATCCAAATCCTATGAGAGAGAGTTGAGTGTTGGGGAGACTATCATTTGAAGCACAAGAGCAAGGAGTTCATTACCTACACACCAAAATCCTCAACGACTTTCCCACATCCACATATGACCTAAACTCTAAGCCAAACTCGGTCCTACCGATTTTTCCTATCCGGCGCCACCGAGTTTCACTTGTCATTAGCCACTGCCAAACCCTAGCAATTCGGTTCTACCGATAAGGATCTCGGTCCCACCGAGATGGGGTTGCAAACTCTCTGTTACCCATTGCACTATTCTCGGTCCCACCGAGTTTGTGTAATCGGTCCCACCGAGATTGCAATGTAAACTCAGTGTTTCCCCTTTGTAACTTTTCGGTCTCACCGAGTTCCACTCGGTCTCACCGAAAGAGCAAATCGGTCCCACCGAGTTTGCCTGACCAACTCTCTGGTTAGCTAATTACCAAACTCGGTCTCACCGAGTTTGTGTAATCGGTCTCACCGAGATTACGTTATGCCCAAACCCTAACCGAATCGGTCCTACCGAGTTGCATGTCAGTCCCACCGAAATTCCTAACGGTCACTAGGTTTACCATTTCGGTCCGACCGAGTTTTCTGATTCGGTCCCACCGAGATTGGTAAATTGTGTGTAATGGTTGGATTTTGTGTGGAGGCTATATATACCCCTCCACCTCCTTCTCACTCGATGAGAGAGCCACCAGAACACACACACCATTCCTACTCATATGTTCTGAGAGAAAACCACCTACTCATGTGTTGAGATCAAGACATTCCATTCCTACCATATGAATCCTGATTTCTAGCCTTCCCAAGTTGCTTTCCACTCAAATCTTTTTTCCACCAAATCCAAATCCTATGAGAGAGAGTTGAGTGTTGGGGAGACTATCATTTGAAGCACAAGAGCAAGGAGTTCATTACCTACACACCATTTGTTACTTCTTGGAGAGTGGTGTCTCCTAGATTGGCTAGGTGTCACTTGGGAGCCTCCGACAAGATTATGGAGTTGAACCAAGGAGTTTGTAAGGGCAAGGAGATCGCCTACTTCGTGAAGATCTATCACTAGTGAGGCAAGTCCTTCGTGGGCAATGGCCATGGTGGGATAGACAAGGTTGCTTCTTCGTGGACCCTTTGTGGGTGGTTGCTTCTTCGTGGACCCTTCGTGGGTGGAGCCCTTCGTGGACTCGCGCAACCGTTGCCCTTGGGTGGAGCCCTGTGTGGACTCGCGCAACCGTTACCCTTCGTGGGTTGAAGTCTCCATCAACGTGGATGTAGGATAGCACCACCTATCCGAACCACGGGAAAAACATCCGTGTCTCCAATTGCGTTTGAAATCTCCAAACCCTTCCCTTTACATTCTTGCAAGTTGCATGCTTTACATTCCGCTGCTCATATACTCTTTGCATGCTTGCTTGATATGTATTGTGTGTATTGAAATTGTGCCTAAACTCCACTCAAACCGAAAAAGCTTAAAAATTGCAACTTTAGCACAAAGTGTCTAATCACCCCCCTCTAGACACATCTACTTCTAGATCCTACAAGTGGTATCAGAGCTTTGGTCTCCATTGCCTTGGTTTAATCACCATTGGAGGAAGATGGATGTGTCTACTCTAGGGAGTCTTAGACATAGAGTGCCTATTCTTGATGGAAAGTATTTTCATGAGTGGAAAAATGAGATGCTTGTAATCTTCAATCAATATCATTTGAACAAGTATATTGCTAGCCCTTGTGCACCCCATATTGATCCCTTGCATCCTACCCTAGATGAAGATATTGACATGATTCGCAATCTTAGAACTATTGAGCTCATCATTAGAGGATTGCCCAAAAATCTGATTGCTAGTTTGCCTACTCAAGATTGTGCCTATACTATATGGAAATTTCTTGAGGAACGATTTCCCAATCATTCCTTGAAAACTTTGGATGAAATTCTCCATAAATCCATTGCCTTGAGTAAGATGAACTCTAGTGATCCTAGTTTTGGTAAATGTCTTCTTGAACTTGCCAATCTTAAGCATGCTAAAGGAGATGTTGGAATCATTAATGATATCATACTCAAAGCTAGAATTCATAAAAGTAACCACTTTGATCATTTATCTAATGAATTGCCCTCTCTAGGAAATGACGAGTCACAAGATCATGATGAACATGAATATTATGATGATGATGATAGTGACTTCGATCTCGATCATGCAATGAGACATTTTGGTCTTATGGCAAATCTTCGGGGATATGAATCAGGAGGAAAGGAATGGGTTCTTGATAGTGGATGTACTGATCATATGACCGGAGATGAAGAGATGTTTCGTGAGCTTGCTGAAAACAACGCCCTCGAAAATATGTCACCTTTGGTGATAATTCAAAGGGTAAAGTGGTTGGCCTTGGTAAGGTGGCCATCTCACATGATAGTTCCATTCAAAATGTCATGCTCGTTGAATCTCTTGGCTACAACTTACTTTCAGTATCTAGACTTGCTGATTTCGGTTTGAATGTCCTATTTACTGAGGTAGATTGCCAAGTATTTCATCGAGACAATCATAAAATGGTCTTTACGGTATGCGTAGAGGTGATCTTTACATTGTCGATTTCTCTAAAAAGGCACAACCTAAAACTTGCTTTGTTGCTAAATCCTCAAAAGGTTGGTTGTGGCATAGACGACTAGGTCACAGGCATGAGAAACCTTGACAAGCTTATTAAAGGAAATCATATCCTTGGAGTTAACGATGTCATATTTGATAAGGATAGACTTTGCAGTGCTTGTCAAGCAGGTAAACAGGTTGGAGGAAGACATCCCGTGAAGAACATCATGACCACAAGGAGGCCACTCGAGCTGCTTCACATGGATCTTTTTGGTCCCAACGCCTACAAGAGTCTCGGTGGAAATCCTTTAGTCTAGTTATAGTTGATGATTTTTCAAGATTTACGTGGGTGTTTTTTCCTCAATGACAAATCGCAGGTCTCAGAAGATCTTTCAGAAACTTCGCTAGGAAAGCCCAAAATCAGTTTCATCTGAAGATCAAGAAGTTCGGAGTGACAACGGACAGAGTTCAAGAACGCAAAATGGACTCCTTTCTTGACGAAGAAGGGATTCACACGAGTTCTCGGCCTACATACACACCTCAAACAAAATGGAAGTTGTTGAGAGGAAGAACCGGACGCATTGAAATGGCAAGGACAATGCCTTGATGAATACAAGACGCCAAAGCACTTTTGGGCAGAAGCGGTTGAGACAGCTTGTCACGCAACAAATCGCTTATACCTTTCCAAGCTACTCGGCAAGACGGCATACGAGCTCCTCCCGGTAACAAGCCTCAAGTTGGATACTCGAGTATTCGCTCAAAGTGCTACATTCTTGATAAGCATCGTCGTTCAAAGTTTGCTCCTAAATCTCATGAAGGTTTTCTACTTGGTTATGGCTCAAACTCTCACACTTACCGTGTCTACAACAATTTCACCCGAAAGGTTGAAGAGACGGTAGATGTGAAGTTTGATGAATCTAATGGCTCGCAAGTAGAGCAATTGCCAATTGATGTAGGAGACAAAGACCCTTCAGAAGCAATTCAAGACTTGTCCATTGGCAAAATTCGTCCAACGGAGGTGAAGGAGAGTACTTCATCCGTCCAAGTGGAAGCTTCTACTTCACGACAAGGTGAACCAAGAATCGACACGGAAGCATCCACAAGTGGGACACACCAAGATGAAGAAAACGAGGAAGTACGTCAAGATGAACATCAACAACCTCCTTCTCCACCACGACAAGAGAACGACGACGTCAACAATGAAGAAGGCCAAGAAGAAGAACAAGATGAAGAAGATGCTCAACAAAGACCCAAGCAAAAGCTCTCACGAGTTCGAGCAAGAATTGCCAAAGATCATCCCGTCGAGCAAATTCTCAATGATATAAAAACCGGGAGAATCACTCGCTCAAAAACTCGTTTAGCTAACTTTTGTGAAAACTATTCATTCATCTCGAGCATTGAACCAATGAAGGTTGAAGAAGCATTGGAAGATCCGGACTGGATAAACGCTATGCATGAAGAGCTACATAATTTTGAGAGAAACCAAGTTTGGACATTGGTTGAGAAGCCCGACAACAACCACAACATCATTGGTACCAAATGGGTGTTTCGCAACAAGCAAGATGAAGATGGACAAGTGGTCCGCAACAAAGCACGTCTCGTCGCCCAAGGATACACACAAGTCGAAGGTATGGACTATGGTGATACATATGCTCCCGTTGCTAGACTTGACTCCATTCGCATCTTACTTGCCTATGCTAATCACCATAATATCACCTTGTACCAAATGGACATTAAAAGTGCTTTTCTAAATGGAGAAATAGAGGAGGAAGTTTATGTCAAACAGCCTCCCGGCTTTGTCAATCCTAAGAAACCAAATCATGTTTACAAACTTCACAAAGCTCTTTATGGTCTTAAACAAGCTCCTAGAGCATGGTATAAATGCTTGACGAAATTCCTTACTACAAGTGGTTTTGAAATTGGTAAAATTGACTATACTCTTTTCACTAAAAAGGTTAATGGAGAACTTTTTGTATGCCAAATTTATGTTGATGACATCGTATTTGGTTCAACTAACCCTCTCTTTAGTGAAAAGTTTGGAAAGCTAATGTCAGAGAAGTTTGAGATGTCTATGATGAGTGAACTCAAATTCTTTCTTGGATTGCAAGTCAAGCAAACTAAGGAAGGTACATTTGTCTCTCAAACAAAGTACACCAAGGACTTATTCAAGAAGTTCAATATGCAAGAATGCAAAGGTATGTCTACACCCATGCCTACCAGTGGACATAATGATTTAACCAAAGATGGTGAACCAGTTGATCAAAAGGTTTATCGCTCGATGATTGGTTCATTGTTATACCTATGTGCTTCACGTCCCGATATTATGCTAAGTGTATGCATGTGTGCACGATATCAAGCTGCTCCTAAAGATTGTCATCTTAAGGCTGTGAAAAGGATAGTGAGATATTTAATCCATACACCAAATTTTGGCATTTGGTATCCTAAGAGGTCTTCTTTTGATCTTGTTGGCTATTCCGACTCAGATTATGCCGGAGACAAGGTTGATAGAAAGTCCACTTCGGGTACTTGTCAATTTCTTGGTAGATCTCTTGTGTCTTGGTCTTCCAAGAAACAAAACTCGGTATCCTTATCCACCGCCGAAGCGGAATACATTGCCGCTGGTTCATGTTGTGCTCAATTACTTTGGATGACCCAAACTCTTAAAGATTATGGGATTTATGTGAAACATGTTCCACTGCTTTGTGACAATGAAAGTGCTATCAAAATTGGTCATAATCCTGTACAACATTCTCGAACTAAGCATATTGAAGTTCGTCATCATTTCATTCGAGATCATGTTGCTAAGGGTGACATCAATCTTAAGCATGTTCGCACCGATAAAGCAATTAGCGGATATATTCACTAAACCGCTTGATGAGAAAGTGTTTTGCAGGTTGAGAGGAGAATTGAACATCATTGATGCTTCGAACTTGGAGTAGAAACTCCATTGGATACATGCAAGACATGAGCTTATGACTAATCCATGATATATCTCTTATGATAACTATCTTATGTCTTGGATATATTTGCACCTTGCATGTTGTCTAACCCATGTAGGTGCTTGGTTGAATCTAATTCCATGAGATTGCGACTCACTCACATCTTGAGCAATCTCTACATCACCAAGACTCTACACAATGGTGGTTGAAGACAAGGAAGCACAAAACCATTCAAACATATCCTTTGACAAATTCTATGTTGAGCTTCATGATTGTCATTTTTGGATACACAAGTGCTCTTCCTTGCAAGAACTAACCCATGTAGGTAGATGAACTCAAACTCCAAGTGGTGCTCCCAACTCTTGATGAGCTACATCAACCTTGAGCACCCACACAAGTTCAACTACATGAGCAAGAACCACACCACCACCCAAGGTATGTTATTCCATCTTAGAGAAGCTTTACTCCAAGACATGAGTCAAAGCAACTCAACAAGATGTGAATACATCAAGATGCTTAAACGAAAAATGGTAACCCCATTTTGAGCTTAAACGATGAGTATGACCTATGATCAAGTGTTCCTCACTTGACTCCTAAGTCAATATACTCTAACATAGGTGACTATGTCACCGCCCAATTCTAGATGAAGTTCTCTTATGTCCCTTTTCTGAGTTATTGCATTTGTTCCTTGCATATTTATTTCCTTCTCTCTCACACTTCATCTAGAAACTTTCACTCTTTTCCTTTTTGCTCTTGTTCTGCATATTTCTGCATCAAATTTCTTACAAATCCTTCAGCTAATTCATTGCAAATCTTTGTAAGATCTTACTTGTCTAGTGAGCTGAGGTGACAAGTGTTTTTCTATGTGTAAACTCGGTTTCACCGACTTGCAAATTTCGGTCCAACCGAATCTTTTCGGTACCACCGAAATATGCCACTCGGTGCCACCGACTTTGCAATCAGAAAGCCACTTGCCACTTATTCTACATCTCTTCTCTTTT
>NC_053022.1:455473226-455486754 GCF_003073215.2 Triticum urartu
CCGGGTAATTTTTTTGGCGTTTATAGCGGCGGCTCTAGCCTTCTTGGCGGCTCCATGGTCATACTTGGCTTTCCAGAAGTCAGATTTCACCTGTGAACAAGTAAACAAGGTCATGCATGTATTTAAAACTGTTGAGGAAAATACAAAGAGAAAGAGGTCAGGGGTTTCTTACCTCTGGCGCCGGGTTAAGTTTGCAGAAGGGGTTTAACCCGACTTTACTGCAGTCTTCATATTTGCCGTTCACTAGAAGGGTCGACATTGAAACAATATCTTCTTCAGTTAGTTGAACGGAGCTGTGACGAAGAGAGTCATCTGGGCCTCCACCATATTCATACATCAATTTGGATCGGCGGCTTTGAGGGATGACCCGCCACGAGACCCAGCAACGAGTCAAATCAACTCCGGTTAAGCCGTTCCCCAGTAAGGCGTTAATCCTTGTAATTGATGGAATAAGCTTTTTGCGTTCGGCGGCAGTAAGCTTGTCAGGGAGGGCAAACTTGGAATCTAGACGATCCGCGCGATAACCCGGCAGTGGTTTCTCATTGGCTGGTGTAGTGTCTTGACAGTAGAACCAGGTCTGATTCCAGTCTTTGGGATGACTCTACAAGACTATTAGGGGGGAAACGGCGCCCTGTCGGGGCTGAATTGAGATGCCTCCAAGTTCCAAGCTGGGGCCATTGGTACACTTGTTCTGGCGGTTTAGATAAAAATACTCTCTAAAGAGTTCCACGGTCGGTTCTTCTTGAAGGTACACCTCACAGAGAACTTGGAAATTGCAGATATTGGATATGGAATTGGGCCCGAGATCTTGAGGGTGGAGTTTGAAAAAATGGAGAACATCTCTGAAGAACTTTGAGCCGGGTGGTGAAAAGCCCCGATTCATGTGGTCAGAGAAGACAATAACTTCACTATCTTTGGGTTAGGCGTTCCTCGTCCGGGTCAGGTGCATGGTAAGACATAACATTCTTCCCTGGCAAAAAACCTATGGTGAAGAATTCCTTCAAGTTGTCATCAGTTACTGTGGAAGGGACCCAGTTGCAGACTGTCGGTGCTTTTGACGGCATGATGATCAAAAGATGAACTGAAAAGAAAGTAACGTGCCGGTTCAATTCAATGGTGAAATTAATAGTTAAATGATGATGGTGCAAATAGGTAATGGCGCTTAAGTAAGGGCTAATGTCATATAAGGGAAAAGTAAGCCGGCGTCATAAGCCGCCATGACTACAGACATTTGAAGGAAACAGAAACAGAATTGGCTAAGTGTTGAGGCAAACAAGTTTCCTAAATTCTTGATATTATTCTGGATCGAGTGGTCGTTCAAAATGGAAAATATTCTAGACCTAAAAGTCTGGCACAAAAGAGTTCGTGAGCTCTATTGAAACCCTTTTTACTAGAAGAAGGAATCTACTAGTATCAAGGAAGGCCACAAAACAACTACCGTACGATTATATGTTTCTTTTTGGATCAAGAAGAAGCTGTAGTGGAAGAACTACAACAAACCCGTGACGAACTGTGAAGAACACGCAGGAAACTTAGAAACCCTAATGCGGATATGAGGAGCAGGAAGGTGAAAACTTACAACCACGGATCTTTTGCGGAGGTCGCCACCGTTCTATGGACCGATTCAGGTTGATGCAGCGGCCAAGGTCTACGGAGACGAGGAGCTCTGCGACGGCGGCGGAGCTCGAGCGGTGGTAGGGTTGCGAGAGGAAGAAGATGGAGAAAGCGAAGAATGAGAAAGACTGGGGCGTGCCTATTTATAAGGAGATAAGCGAACAGGCGGGCACGAAAATCGAGGAAGACCCAAATAATGACTATCCAACTAAACGGAGCCTTGATTCTCGGAAGACATTAAAAGATAAAGACCCGTTGAGGATGATGTCATAACAGTTTTTTGTGTTTTCAGAAGATGACGTCACGATGAGTTACAGAATTTTTACAGAGAGAGGAAGATGGATTTCATCTAAGTATTGAAGATTGACAAGGAACAAAGTTCAAAGTCAACCTGGGGCCTAATGTTGGGAATATAGATACCAGGTAAGACCCGCCTAGGAGGGGCCGGGTCAGCCCCAATGGCGGGTTACAAAAGAAGCCCAGTCACATTCAAGGCGATAGTTTATTAAGACTTATAGAAGGCCTAAGCCCATAGGCGGCTTAAGATCCAATATTGTAAACCGCCATTTTAAGGAAAGGCTTGTTGTCGGTGTCAAAACCGGCGGATCTCGGGTAGGGGGTCCCGAACTGTGCGTCTAAGGCGGATGGTAACAGGAGGCAGGGGACACGATGTTTTACCCAGGTTCGGGCCCTCTTGATGGAGGTAAACCCTATGTCCTGCTTGATTATTCTTGATAATATGAGTAGTACAAGAGTTGATCTACCACGAGATCAGAGAGGCTAAACCCTAGAAGCTAGCCTATGGTATGATTGTATGTTGTCCTACGGACTAAAACCCTTCGGTTTATATACACACCGGAGGGGGCTAGGGTTACACAAGGTCGGTTACAAAGGAGGAGATATACATATCCGTATTGCCTAGCTTGCCTTCCACACCAAGGAGAGTCCCATCCGGACACGGGATGAAGTCTTCAATCTTTTATCTTCATAGTCCAACAATCCGGCCAAAGGATATAGTCCGGCTATCCGGAGACCCCCCCCCCTAATCCAGGACTCCCTCAGTAGCCCCCAAAACAAGCTTCAATGACGTCAAGTCCGACACGCAGTATTGTCTTCGGCATTGCAAGGCGGGTTCTTCTCCAAATTTCGAATGTTTGTTAAGCAGTGTCCGGCCCCATAAATGTTGGACCTCTTGGCTTCTGCGCCCAATAAGGTCTATCTTCCACGCGTCGAATGAATACGAGGAGCCAGGGCATTTTTACATTCGCCCCCCAAGCCAGATAAATAAATTGTCTATTAAAGGGATGGGGATTCTTAGATCCAATCCATATCATCCTCCCCCAGCGAGAATCCATCGGAGCGCGCTTCGAAAAAATCCACTCCAGCATGGCCGACAACCGCGGCTCCTCCTCCCGCCCCCGTAGCCCCAAGCCCGATGATTGGGAGAGGTGTTCTGTCCCACACAGTTGATTAGTCAAACTACAGACTAAGGGATTTCTCCCTCCAGCGTATATGGTTCCCGTCCGAGCCGGGCTCGCCACCTACAATGGCGGGGAGCAAGCGGAGAGCTTCCCCAGTCCCTCTAAGGGGGAGCGGTATGCCTTGTTCCTTACTTATTAAGGGGGCTCGGATTTCCAATTCATCCGGTCCTCCGCGGGCTCCTGGAGTTTTACGGCCTCCAACTGCATAATTTCACCCCTGCTTCCATATTACACATCGCCAGCTATGTTGCCCTCTGCGAGTTATTCCTGGGATGTGAGGCTCATTTCGAGCTGTGGAAAAGGTTATTTTGCCTTGTCCCCCGCACATAGATGGGGTCACTTTATCAAGTGGGCGGAGTCGAAATATGGTGCATCGCCAAAACCGGATACCTGTCCGGTACTCCGAAGAAGACGTCCGAAGACTAGCCTTCGGAATGGTTTTATATGGAGGACGTCCCCCTTCCGGACCCTGTTCGGCGGGGTCTTCTCGAGTTCAACAATGCTCCTCTGAAGAAACGCCGAAGTTGGCGCCCACGGAGCCCCCAAGAGGAAGACAACGGAGAAGTCATTTACCTGATGAACCGGATTAAAGCGCTGGCTCAAGCAGGATTGACAGCAATCGAGGTTATGTCAATATGCATAATGCGGGGAGTGCAGACACTTCAATATCGAGGGCACCCCCTGTGGTGTTTTAACGGGGAGGATGACGCCACCCGTTGCAGGCGTAAGGGTCTGGACAATGCTGCTGCTTTAGCAAAAATTCTGTCCGAGTTGTTCAAGGGAGAGGAAGAGGAGTTCATCCGCATCAAGCCACGGGATGGATTCTCCATGTACAACCCTCCAAATTGGGTGAGTTATATCTCCTTACTCCCATTCTTCCCGCATTGTTTGTCGTAGGTACTCACCTTGCCATTTTGCGGCAGGAACTGCGAAAAGCCATAAGGGAGGTCACAGCCCATCTCCACAACCAGAGGACCCTGACCGGGCCCTCGGTCCCGGACTCGAAGAAGATCCGGACATATTCGTGGAGCTGATAGACCGGCAGTTCTATCAATTAAGCTTGTGATGACGCCATGGTGGCCATTACGGCCGACTATCCCGGACTGCTTCCTGCGTCGCACGTAAGAAAACAAAAATCCCAACTCCAAAAACTAGGATCCCCTTTTAGACACTTCACCTACCATATACATATGGTGTTTTTACAGGGAAGGCATTCGGGACGCCATGCCGAACCCGCAGCAACTCGCCAACAAGAGGCACCGAGGCCGGGCAGGCCAAAAAGGAAGGCGGTCAGGACGGAGACGCCGGTGCAGAGGTATGACAAAAACCCCGCTCCGTGGTTGTCGTCTTTCTCAAAATGTAATGACGTCCATGTTACTTTAACATAAAAAACGCTCGCCGGAATATGTCCGGTGAGGCTGCCGATCATGCTTCCACCAGTCGGGCTCCAAGACCGAACATAGAGGCGGAAGCTGACATGGGGCGGACGCCGGATACTCCCCCTACAGAGGATGCGGATAGACTATTCGCTACAAATTCAGAAGTGGAGAGCGCCATGAATCATAGGTGTCGCCGGGCCGTACTCCGCGACGCTTGCTTCTCACCAGAGGCATTTGATGCCTTCAATTCTAGAGAGGCGTACCTCCGTTCTGCTCAAAATGGTCTAGCCAGAGCCATGGACCAGTATGTAAGGGATGTACGGGTAAGCAAATCTGACGATTATATGTATCAGTAGCCCCTGAGACTTGAAACAGTTAGCAGAACTGATTTAAGGATCATCTATTGTGTAGGTTCTTACAGAGAAGAATACTCGACAATCACAGGAGCTGGAGGAATGCAAGACCCAACTTCGGGCTGCTGTTGCCACATTGAAGGAACCTAAAAAGTCCCCAGCTGGTAACATTTCTTTCAAAGAATGATAGGTACCACATAGCGTGCGGCATGGCTACAGATCTAACAATAGATGTTGCAGATGAATACAGAGAGAATCCGGAGGACCAGCATGTCGTACGACAGCTAAAGGCTGGCGAACGCATGCTGACTGAGGTCAGGCGGGAGAAAAACAATCTCCAAGACACCAATACCAAGTTGAGCATGGAACTGAAAGATGTTCGAGCCCAGCTTGCGGACTTCGAGAAGGAGAATAAGCGGCTTCGATGCGGCATTTTCAGTGAGTGCTTGAACGAACCCTTAAAAAAGGGGCGGCGGAGAAGCCAGCTAACAGAGTTATGTTTGAAGGTATGCTGACGGGTCGTCCCGCGGAGGAGATGCCTGGGTCTGTGGGTGGTCTTCTATTCGATCTCTCAGAACTGCACAAACAAGTTCGGCAGGTGATGCAAGGTATTGCCCAGGCCTTGTGGCCATCCGTTTCCCTGCCAGAAGGCATTGGAGAGCTTGCAGAGAAGCTCAAGGGAGCACGGCGGCGCTTCCGATTATGGAAGATATCGGCCTGCCGTCAAGGTGCTAGGGAAGCCTAGGCCATAGTGAAGACGTGGTATACCAAGGCTGACCCAAACCACATGGCCGAGGTCGGACCTGTGGGGCCCGATGGGAAAGAGATCCCCGTTAGCTTAGTCTATGGCCAAGTAGAATTAGCCGCAAAGTATTCCCAACAGGATTGTAGGCTAGACCGCCTGTTGGATGGTATAGAAGAGGAATTTAGTCAGTCTACATGACTATGTAATTAAAGTGACATGTATAATGCCTTCTAGACGGATTGTAAATCATTTGTCATGGCGGACCTTTTCGCTTCAACCTCGGGACCCGATAGTCTGGAGTGTGTCCGAATACCCGCTCAGTTATATAAGAACGGGGGTATGCGTGAAAACCAGGCGTAGGGGTCATTAGTGCTTGAACAGACAAGTACCCAACTAGTTATGTTATATTACATGGGTAGTAAGAAACATCTTCCAGGGAAAATAGTTCCGTTAGGGGTTCCTTTCCCTGGGTACGCATGCCCTAAAGTGCATGTCCAGATAACGAGCGGAGACGCAGGCAAAAACATCTGGGGGCATATATGGAAAATAAATAAAAATCATCTTTTGTCCGCCGACCAAATATTCCCTTAAGAACGCTAGCTTTCGGCTTCACCCAGTCTGAGGTACACATCCGGCTGACCCGGCAGTAACAATCGCGGAGGTGCTCCCCTTATGCCCTAGCCGAATTAATGGGAATGTAGGGCATAAATACAAGAGCCAGGCAACCCAGCTTGGCCAAAACTTAAGTCATATCGATGCATATAATGGCGAAGAAAAGGTACATGCGGAAGAATAACACATGTGCGGGGCATGATGCCCAGATAGATAATTAAGCTTCTATGTAAGAAGCTCCCAGGTATAATGAGCGCGGTTAGCGCATCTATAGTGTGCAAGCGAGGCACAAGTTGGCCCTCGAAGGCCTTGAGAAAGAATAAAGAAAGAAAGAGAAAAAAGACAGATAATGTATATGCAAAAAATGGGCAGAGGAAGGAGACAAACATAGAGTCCGGCGCTAGGCGTAGAATCTTCGGAGCCTGGCTGCGTTCCATGGGTTCGGCTCAAGTCGATATTCGATGCATCCCGCAGACGGTACGCTCCACCGGTCAGAACTTGGTCAATAATGAAGGGACCTTCCCATTTGGGCTCGAGCTTGGTCTTTTTCTTCTCCGGCATGCGTAGAACTAACTCGACAACGTCATAAGTTTTGGCCCATACTTCTCTGCTTTGGTATATGCGAGCCTGTTGCTGATAGAATGCGGAACGGGCTTTTGCCACGTCGCGCTCCTCCTCCAGGGTGTCCAGACTGTCCTGTCGGTCGAGCTCGGTTTCTCTTTCTTTGTACATGCGCACTCGAGGTGAGTCATGAATTATGTCGCAGGGCAGAACTGCCTCTGCGCCGTACACCATAAAGAAGGGTGTATATCCGGTAGTACGATTCGGCGTGGTCCGCAGCCCCCAGAGTACGGAGTCGAGCTCCTCTACCCAGTGCGTGTTAGACTACTTTAAGGACCGCACTAATCTGGGTTTAATGTCGCTCATGACAAGACCATTTGCTCGCTCAACTTGGCCGTTGGTTTGTGGGTGGTAGACGGAAGCACAATCGAGCTTGATGCCCATGTTGCTGCACCAGAGTTTTACCTCGTCGGCCGTGAATTCGTGCCGTTTGATACAACCATTTTGCATCATGATTTTATTTCAATATTTATTGCATTATGGGCTGTTATTTCACTTTATGTCACAATACTTATGGCTATTCTCTCTTATTTTACAAGGTTTACATAAGGAGGGAGAATGCCGGCAGCTGGAATTTTGGGGTGGAAAAGGAGAAAATATTATAGACCTATTCTGCGCAACTCCAAAAGTCCTGAAACTCCACGGAACATCTTAAAATAAATAAAGAAAAATCCTCGCCAAAGATGAAGGCCAGGGGGCCCACACCCTTCTCACGAGGGTGGGGGCGCCCCCCTAGGGAGCGCCCCCTACCTCGTGGGCCCCCTGGTGGCTCTCCGCCGTCCATCTTCTCCTATATGAGGTCTTTTGATGAGAAAAAAATAAGAAGGAACTTTTCGGGACGAGACTCCGCCGCCACGAGGCGGAACCTTGGCGGATCCAATCTAGAGCTCCGACAGAGCTGTTCTGCCAGGGATACTTCCCTCCGGGAGGGGGAAATCATCACCATCGTCATCACCAACGCTCCTCTCATCGGGAGAGGGCAATCTCCATCAACATCTTCACCAGCACCATCTCATCTCCAAACCCTAGTTCATCTCTTGTATCCAATTCTTGTCTCAAAGTCCGGGATTGGTGCTAGTAGGTTGCTAGTAGTGTTGATTACTCCTTGTAGTTGATGCTAGTTGGTTTAATTGGTGGAAGATCATATGTTCAGATCCTATATGCATATTATTACCCCTCTGATTATGAACATGAATATGCTTTGTGAGTAATTACGTTCGTTCCTGAGGACAAGGGAGAAGTCTTGCTATGAGTAGTCATGTGAATTTGGTATTCGTTTGATATTTTGATAAGATGTATGTTGTCTAGCCTCTAGTGGTGTTATGTGAACGTCGACTACATAACACTTCACCATTATTTGGGCCTAGAGGAAGGCATTGGGAATTAATAAGTAGATGATGGGTTGCTAGAGTGACAGAAGATTAAACCCTAGTTTATGCGTTGCTTCGTAAGGGGCTGATTTGGATCCATATGTTTCATGCTATGGTTAGGTTTACCTTAATACTTTTGTTGTAGTTGCGGATGCTTGCAATAGAGGTTAATCATAAGTGGGATGCTTGTTCAAGTAAGAACAGCACCCAAGCACCG
Source organism: Triticum urartu (assembly GCF_003073215.2). Lineage (NCBI taxonomy): Eukaryota > Viridiplantae > Streptophyta > Magnoliopsida > Poales > Poaceae > Triticum > Triticum urartu. Next base: position 455,481,619 of record NC_053022.1, read on the forward strand.
GTCCACCCACATATCAAATTATCAAAGTATCGAACGTGAATCATATGAACGTGATGAAAACTAGCTTGACGATATTCCCATGTGTCCTCGGGAGCGCTTTTCCTATTATAAGAGTTTGTTCCGGCTTGTCCTTTGCTACAAAAGGATTGGGCCACCTTGTTACACTTTATTTACTTTTGTTACTTGCTGCTCGTTATAATCTATCTTATCACAAAACTATCTGTTACCACTTATTTCAGTACTTGCAGAGAATACCTTGCTGAAAACCGCTTATCATTCCTTCCGCTCCTCGTTGGGTTCGACACTCTTACTTATCGAAAGGACTACGATAGATCCCCTATACTTGTGGGTCATCACCGTTGTCAGTGATGATGCTGTGGGGGACGCCATAATGGTGTACAACCCCGGATATGAAGTCTATCACCGGTCCGGATTCGGCTGTTTTAACAGGTTTGGCTTCTGTCCATTTGGTGAATTTATCAACCATGACCAGTAAGTATTTTTTCTTATGGATTCCCCCTTTAAGGGGTCCAACCATGTCAAGCCCCCAGACCGCGAAGGGCCAGGTAATGGGGATTGTTTGGAGGGCGGTGGGTGGCATGTGGCTTTGGTTTGCAAAAAGCTGGCAACCGACGTAGCGTTGGACCAAGTCCTGTGTGTCTACCTGGGCCGTCAGCCAATAAAACCATGTACGGAAGTCCTTGCTTACAAGGGCCCGGGCTGCGGTGTGGTGGCCGCCGAGTCCGGCGTGAATTTCTGCCAAAAGCTTCCGCCCTTCCTCTTCGGAGATGCACCTTTGAAGGACTCCGGTAGTGCTTTTTTTATACAGCTCTCCCTCGTGGACCCTGTAGGCTTTAGATCGCCGCACTATGCAGCGTGCCTCATTTTGGTCCTCGGAAAGTTCCTGCCTAGTTAGGTAGGCCAAGAATGGTTCTGTCCACGGGGCAATGATGGCCATTATTATGTGGGTTGAAGGTGTTATTTCAGTGGCAGAGCCTTCGATTATGTTAGAGTGTTCGGTATCAGGCATTTTGGCCGGGTCCAGACTATTGTTACCGGTGTCCCCTTCCCATACCACGGATGGCTTAAACAACCTCTCCAAAAAGATTTGGGGGACCGCATCGCGTTTTGCGCCGATGCGGGCGAGGATATCCGCCTCCTGATTGTTTTCCCAAGCCACATGGTGAAATTCGAGCCCCTCGAACCGAGCTGACATCTTTAGGACGGCGTTTCGATAAGACGCCTGTAACATCCCATTTTCAATTTGGAATGTTATACATTAGATCATCATGCATATCATATTTTATTTTGCTTTTTGGTTGATCCTAGAAATTCTCGCGCAACTCAATGACCCACGGAGAGAGTTGGGGATTTCGTTATTTTCATATTTGAGTTCTCTCAAATTTTGAGAATAGGATCATTTGATTTTATTTATTTTATCATCAATTATTTCTATTACAAAAATATGAGAGAGGGAATAAAATGACATTCCCAAAATAAATAAATATTGAGGATTTAATCAAATAATCAAATAAGATTTTATTTCGGAGTTTTTCGGTGTTTTATTTGAATTTAGGAAAAAAATGTGTTTTTTAAATTTGCATTTAGGGCCTAAATAAATGTTCACCTTGTGCGGCTTGATTTTATAAGCTCGTGAAAATTTATTTCGGAATTTTTGGAGTCCGTTTAGTATTTATTTTTATTTTTCTTCCGAGCAGAATAATTAAAAAAACGAACCGACTTCGGGCCGTACCCGAGCGGGACACCGCCCGGGGGCAGCCTTTAAATAGCGCCGCCCCGAGCCGCCCCAGCCCATCAGCCTCGCCTTGATCCGCGCACGCCGCCGGAGCCGCCGCCGCCGACGATGACGATCCCGCCACCCGAGGTTCGTCGCGCCTCGTTTTCCGTGCCGAAAAAAATCGGCGTTCGTCGTTTTTCTTTTTCTCAGATTAAATCTGTGATTTTTCTGATCGCGATTCCAGATCTGATTTTCGTTTTAGTTTAACTTTTCGCTCGTTTATCGGAATCAGGCGATTCAAGCGCCTAGAGTTTCGTCTCGAAACCCTCTATCCATTTAACCAACTTAAACAAGATTTTGCTACTCTAAAATTTGCCCTAGATCCAGATTACTAGAACAAAGTTGTTTCTTTCGCCGTTTGATTTTCGTTGCTTCGTTCGATTTGATTCTTTTTGCCAACCGGAGTTCTTAAGTTGAACCTTCTGGTTAGATCTCTTATTTGAGTTTTACCTATGCATTAGATGAGTACTTATTGTATGCTTGTTCGTTTGTCTGTGATAGAGTACCCGGAGTGCGCCGCTTGTTACTTCGAATCGTTAGGTTTCGCGGATCATCAGCAAGGCAAGTAACACTTTGATCATACCTTTTCTACTACCCAGTTTTATTGCATTAGATCAAATCCTCACACATTGCATGATTAGGATCTAATTAAATTGTGGGATGGGAAGTAGATGTGGTAGTACCTATTACCTGTTATTATCAAACCTTTGGGAGTTACTTCTACGTTTGCTTATTATGCCATGCTATGCTAGTAGACGTGGATTGGGTGAGTGATATCCATGATAGATGTGAGATTGTTAATTAATGGTTTATCTAAGGTGGCAACTTAAACACACATCTGGCTGGATTGAGGCATCTGGGTATTCCAGGACTTGCCTGCTTTCTTTTGGACCGCCACCCAGGCTCAAAGGGATCATGAGACTATTCATACTAGAAACTTCCGTGTGCAGCCACAAGCTATTATGGGCTCTAGCATAGTTGACTAAGTCGTGCGAACTCTTACAGTGGTAGACAAGCAGATGTAGGGGATGTAGGTGGTACGGTCTACCCGATCGTAAGGTGCTAGCGCTTCTGAAAGACTATGTCTCGGTCATCCGTCTTCTCAAACACCATGTAGTGCGAGAAACCAAACGGAGGCGATCGAGTCTTGTGGGGAAAAGTGCGCAAACTTCTGCAGAGTGTAATAAACTAATCATGGTTAGCCGTGTCCCCGGTTATGGACATCTTGAGTATCCAGTACTTGGATTTTCATGTGAATCTCAACATGTTACCCTAAATTAATTTTGTTGGGTTATGTTTAATGATGATGCTTAATTGGGATTGAGAATGCTGTCAACCATTCTCAATGTTTAACAACCACCATGATAGTAATTAAATTTATTCCTTTGAAGTAGGGAAAAATTGGCTTTACGCAAAACTGTAACCATTCCCTTGAAGGCCTTGAGAAAGAATAAAGAAAGAAAGAGAAAAAAGACAGATAATGTATATGCAAAAAATGGGCAGAGGAAGGAGACAAACATAGATTCCGGCGCTAGGCGTAGAATCTTCGGAGCCTGGCTGCGTTCCATGGGTTCGGCTCAAGTCGATATTTGATGCATCCCGCAGACGGTACGCTCCACCGGTTAGAACTTGGTCAATAATGAAGGGACCTTCCCATTTGGGCTCGAGCTTGGTATTTTTCTTCTCCGGCAGGCGTAGAACTAACTCGACAACGTTATAAGTTTTGGCCCGTACTTCTCTGCTTTGGTATATGCGAGCCTGTTGCTGATAGAATGCGGAACGGGCTTTTGCCACGTCGCGCTCCTCCTCAAGAGTGTCCAGATTGTCCTGCCGGTCAAGCTCGGTTTCTCTTTCTTCGTACATGCGCACTCGAGGTGAGTCATGAATTATGTCGCAGGGCAGAACTGCCTCTGCGCCGTACACCATAAAGAAGGGTGTATATCCGGTAGTATGATTCGGCGTGGTCCGCAGCCCCCAGAGTACGGAGTCGAGCTCCTCTACCCAGTGCGTGTTAGACTACTTTAAGGACCGCACTAATCTGGGTTTAATGTCGCTCATGATAAGACCATTTGCTCGCTCAACTTGGCCGTTGGTTTGTGGGTGGTAGACGGAAGCACAATCGAGCTTGATGCCCATGTTGCTGCACCAGAGTTTTACCACGTCGGCCGTGAATTCGTGCCGTTTGATACAACCATTTTGCATCATGATTTTATTTCAATATTTATTGCATTATGGGCTGTTATTTCACTTTATGTCACAATAATTATGGCTATTCTCTCTTATTTTACAAGGTTTACATAAGGAGGGAGAATGCCGGCAGCTGGAATTCTGGGCTGGAAAAGGAGCAAATATTAGAGACCTATTCTGCGCAACTCCAAAAGTCCTGAAACTCCACGGAACATCTTAAAATAAATAAAGAAAATCTTCGCCAAAGATGGAGGCCAGGGGGCCCACACCCTTCTCACGAGGGTGGGGGGCGCCCCCCCCTAGGGCATGCCCCCCTACCTCGTGGGCCCCCTGGTGGCTCTCCAACGTACATCTTCTCCTATATGAGGTCTTTCGATGAGAAAAAAATAAGGAGGAACTTTTCGGGACGAGACTCCGCCACCACGAGGCGGAACCTTGGCGGATCCAATCTAGAGCTCCGGCAGAGCTGTTCTGCCGGGGATACTTCCCTCCGGGAGGGGAAAATCATCACCATCGTCATCACCAGCGCTCCTCTCATCGGGAGAGGGCAATCTCCATCAACATCTTCACCAGCACCATCTCATCTCCAAACCCTAGTTCATCTCTTGTATCCAATTCTTGTCTCAAAGTCCGGGATTGGTGCTAGTAGGTTGCTAGTAGTGTTGATTACTCCTTGTAGTTGATGCTAGTTGGTTTAATTGGTGGAAGATCATATGTTCAGATCCTATATGCATATTATTACCCCTCTGATTATGAACATAAATAAGCTTTGTGAGTAATTACGTTCGTTCTTGAGGACAAGGGAGAAGTCTTGCTATGAGTAGTCATGTGAATTTGGTATTTGTTTGATATTTTGATAAGATGTATGTTGTCAGCCTCTAGTGGTGTTATGTGAACGTCGACTACATAACACTTCACCATTATTTGGGCCTAGAGGAAGGCATTGGGAAGTAATAAGTAGATGATGGGTTGCTAGAGTGACAGAAGCTTAAACCCTAGTTTATGCGTTGCTTCGTAAGGGGCTGATTTGGATCCATATGTTTCATGCTATGGTTAGGTTTACCTTAATACTTTTGTTGTAGTTGCGGATGCTTGCAATAGAGGTTAATCATAAGTGGGATGCTTGTCCAAGTAAGGACAGTAACCCAAGT
>NC_053022.1:455487754-455525229 GCF_003073215.2 Triticum urartu
TAAGTAGCAAAAGATTCACTGAAAGAAGCTACTATCTCAGAGTCAAGTCCATATTTAGTTCTAAATTTACGAAAAATATTGGTATCCATAAAAGATTTAACACAATCAAAACTAGGTGTCATACCTGACTCCTTACCATTGTTGAGGTCCCAATCTTCAGAGTTACGTTTAATTCTTTCCAATAAATCCCATTTGAATTCAATAGTCTTCATCATAAAAGAGCCAGCACAAGAAGTATCAAGCATGGTGCGATTGTTACCAGAAAGCCGAGCATAAAATTTTTGAATAATCATTTCTCTTGAGAGCTCATGATTGGGGCATGAATATAACATTGATTTAAGCCTCCCCCAAGCTTGAGCGATGCTTTCTCCTTCGCGGGGCCAAAAATTATATATATAATTGTGATCACGATGAACAAGATGCATAGGATAAAACTTCTGGTGAAATTCCAATTTCAATCGTTTGTAATTCCAAGACCTCATATCATCACATAGCCTATACCATGTTGATGCATCTCTCCTCAAAGATAAGGGAATGACCTTCTTCTTAACAACATCTCCGGGTACACCTGTAAGCTTAAAAAATCCACAAACTTGATCCACATATATAAGATGTTCATCAGGATGTTTTGTTCCATCTCCTAGAAAAGGATTAGCTAGCAGTTTTTCTATCATACCCGAAGGAACTTCAAAGCAAGCATTTTCGTTTTCATATTCAGTTTCAGTAGGTTCAGTAGGTTGAGGAGCAACTCTTTGCTCTACTGGTCGGGGTGAAGATACCCCGAACAAGCCCCTCAGAGGATTACCTTCCATGGTAACAAGTGACGGTAAATTTCAGCACACTATATAAATTTTTCCTTACCAAATTCCACCTACCAAAGGCGCTTCACTCCCCGGCAACGGCGCCAGAAAAGAGTCTTGATGACCCACAAGTATAGGGGATCTAACGTAGTCCTTTCGATAAGTAAGAGTGTCGAACCCAACAAGGAGCAGAAGGAAATGATAAGCGGTTTCCAGCAAGGTATTATCTGCAAGTACTGAAATAAGTGGTAACAGATAGTTTTGTGATAGGATAATTTGTAACGAGCAACAAGTAACAAAAGTAAATAAAGTGCATCAAGGTGGCCCAATCCTTTTGTAGCAAAGGACAAGCCTGGACAAACTCTTATATGATGTAAAGCGCTCCCGACGACACATGGGAATATCGTCAAGCTAGTTTTCATCACCTTCATATGATTCGCGTTCGGTACTTTGATAATTTGGTATGTGGGTGGACCGGTGCTTGGGTGCTGCCCTTACTTGGAAAAGCATCCCACTTATGATTAAACTCTATTGCAAGGATCCGCAAATACAACAAAAGTATGAAGGTAAACCTAACCATAGCATGAAACATATGGATCCAAATCAGCCCCTTATGAAGCAACGCATAAACTAGGGTTTAAGCTTCTGTCACTCTAGCAACCCATCATCTACTTATTACTTCCCAATGCCTTCCTCTAGGCCCAAATAATGGTGAAGTGTCATGTAGTCGACGTTCACATAACACCACTAGAGGAGAGACAACATACATCTCATCAAAATATCAAACGAATACCAAATTCACATGACTACTAATAGCAAGACTTCTCCCATGTCCTCAGGAACAAAAGTAACTACTCACAAAGCATAAACATGTTCATAATCAGAGGGGTATTAATATGCATATAGGATCTGAACATATGATGTTACACCGATTAAACCAACTAGCATCAACTACAAGGAGTAATTAACACTACTAGCAACCTACTAGCACCAATCCCGGACTTGGAGACAAGAATTGGATACAAGAGATGAACTAGGGTTTTGAGATGAGATGGTGCTGATGAAGATGTTGATGGAGATTGCCCTCTCCGGATGAGAGGAGCATTGGTGATGACGATGGCGATGATTTCCCCCTCCGGGAGGGAAGTTTCCCCGGCAGAACAGCTCCGCCAGAGCCCTAGATTGATTCCGCCAAGGTTCCGCCTCGTGGCGGCGGAGTTTCGTCCGAGAAGATGGCTTATTATTTTTTTCCCATCGAGAGACTCCATATAGCAGAAGATGGCCACCAGAGGGCCACCAGGGGGGCCATGAGGTAGGGGCGCCCCCCACCCTCGTGGACAGGGTGTGGCCCCCCTCGTGAGTTTCTTCCGATGAGTATTTTTTATATATTTGGAAAACATCATCCGTGAAGTTTCAGGACTTTTGGAGCTGTGCAGAATAGGTCTCTAATATTTGCTCCTTTTCCAGTCCAGAATCCCAGCTACCGGCATTCTCCCTCTTTATGTAAACCTTGCAAAATAAGAGAGAATAGGCATAAGTATTGTGACATAATGTGTAATAACATCCCATAATGCAATAAATATGATATAAAAGCATGATGCAAAATGGACGTATCAATGGCATAAAGCTAGAACCATGAATCTTCGAGAGAATGGACAAGATTGAGAGAAAAATCCTCTTCGGTCTTCAAATCCGAGAATGACGACGAGAAACACCACCATGAATTGTTGAGATACTCCGGGATGACGAATAGAAAGGTTGAACGAACGATGAAAAGAATTTGAAAACGATATTGGAGAAGGCAATTGACTGATGAAAATTCATTCTTACGTCAAACTTTAGAAGATTTGAGAATAACTCCGGAAAAATAGAAGAGTCAGTTAAGATCCTAGGAAAAGACATGTGGTTTAGGGCCCACTCAAAAGATACACCGTTGAACGATTTAAAAGAGAGATTGCGCCGGTTGAATTAAATGGCTTGAATGATATAACAACCTTGAAACAACTTGAATAGATCGAGAATGGAAATGTGCATCTTCTGATATATCTTCGGCACTCCGGAACAATTGAATAGCAAGAGGTGAATAAATAAGAGAGACTTCGATAAGAACTTCCAACATGGAAAGCATGTGAACCAATGAAAATGACATGATCAACACCGAAAGCTTGATTTGAATCCACCGGAGAAGATAAAAGAAACGAAGAATGATGAACTTGTAGAGCAGCTTCAAAAGAACCACCGGGTAAGAACATTGAAGGAAAAGAATAAAGAGACTTCGCATGAATAAAATGGATACTTGATTAAGAATTCTGAGTCCCTAATGAAAAAGGGTGGGAGGGCGGGAAAAACAAAGGAACTTGGGACGGATGAAAACAAATAACGTTGAGAAGACTTTGAGTTGATCTTGCGGATGTTGAAAATGATCGGATCCACTTGAAGAGAAACACGCCGGTTGAAAATAGAATTGAGATGACAACCTTGATGAAGAAGGATTAATACTCTCATAGAAATATGAGAGCATCGCTTAGGAAAGGTATGGAATCAACACTTGACATTGAAGAAACTCGAATAGCACAACTCAAAAACAAAACAAAGGATTGACTAGCAGAATAAGCCGGAAACAAACATATGACAGATCCCATACCGTATCATGTGTCTGTTGGAAAGATATCCTATGAGATACTTGAATTCCCACTTATAAACTCCCGAAACTTTCTGTTTATGCAATCAGGTGTTGGGGATACAGGGGAAGCATAATATCTCACCCAAACTAACATCCTACATCCAGCTGTATCCATCCTTCAACACATAACCAAGAAACTCGAATCATGTACCTCAACCTTCGAAAAGCATCCGTTATACGAGTTATGGCAATACTCCCGAACTCCCCAGTACTGGGTGGCGTCGAGGTTATCTCACCAACAACTGCATAAAAGAGATTTTCGATGTCGGCGAACTCAGGTATTCCAGAACTGCAACGATAAAATTGTGACGACAACACCTCGGAGCTCAACTCCCCGGGACACTCCACAACCCCTAAATGTTAGGAGGCACCAAGAACAATGTTCTTGTCACAAGAATATCGGAACGATTCCAAGATACCCGCGTGATCCTAAAAAAATCGTGAAACTTTAGGAGAGAAAAGTCAAAACTTCTACGTCAGGAGGCCTCACCGGAGCGACGAAGGGACTGAGGAGTAAAAAGAATCCTACTCTCCGATATATATAATCCTAAGACTCAAAACATTTTGTTCTAGACTCAACAACGTCAGCGATTCGATCAAGCAGGGGGCTCCTAAGTCGGGGATGGCTCTGATTACCAACTTGTAACACCCACAATGCGGCTATATCTCCCACGTGTCGGGGCACGACTTAGAGGCATAGCCGCATGGTAGTTTTGTCGTAAGAAGGGTAATCCTAACACAATCCCATGTACTGGATAAGAAAGGGATAAAGAGTTGGCTTACAATCGCCACTTCACACAAATAACAAGTTAAACATACATCATCCAGAGTACAAACAAGATTCGACTACGGAACCAAAATAAAAGAAGACAAACCCCAAATGCTAGATCCCCGATCGTCCCAACTGAGCTCCACTACTGATCAACAGGAAACGAAACAAAACAATGATCAAAATCTTCATCAAGCTCCCACTTGAGCTTGGTTGCGTCACCTGCACTGGTATCATCGGCACCTGCAACTACTTGGAAGTATCTGTGAGTCACGAGGACTCAGCAATCTCACACCCGCGAGATCAAGACTGTTTAAGCTTATGGGTGGGATAGGATAATGGGGTGGAGCGACAGCAAGCACTAAGCATATATGGCGGCTAACTTACGCAAATAAGAGAGAGAAGAGATGCAACGCAATGGTCGTGAAGCTAGAGTGATCAAGAAGTGATCCTGAAACTACTTACGCACAAGCATAACACAAGACTGTGTTCACTTCCTGGACTCCGCCGAAAAGAGACCATCACGGCTACACACGCGGTTGATGCATTTTAATTAAGTCAAGTGTCAAGTTCTCTACAACCGGACATTAACAAATTCCCATCTGCCACATAACCGCGGGCACGGCTCTCGAAAGTTTATACCCTGCAGGGGTGTCCCAACTTATCCCATCACATGCTCTCACGGCCAACGAAGGATATTCCTTCTCTCGGGAAGACCCGACCAGTCTCGGAATCCTGGTTACAAGACAATTCGACAATGGTAAATCAAGACCAGCAAAGCCGCCCGATGTGCCGACAAATCCCGATAGGATTCGCAGTATCTCGTTCTCAGGGCACACCGGATGGGCCAGACGTCGGGTTGGCATAGACCTTGGTTACCCAGGGGGCGCCGGACATCGCCTAGGTTGGACCAACACTTAGAGGAGCACTGGCCCGGGGGCGTAAAATAAAATGACCCTCGGGCTCCGGAAAACCAAGGGGAAAAGGCTTAGGTTTTTAGGCAAATGTAAAACCAAGGTTGGGCCTTGCTAGAGGAGTTTTATTCAAAGCGAACTGTCAAGCGGTTCCCATAACACCCAACCGCGTAAGGAACGCAAAATCAAGGAACATAACACTGGTATGACGGAAACTAGGGCGGCAAGAGTGGAACAAAACACCAGGCATAAGGCTGAGCCTTCCACCCTTTACCAAGTATATAGATGCATTAATTAAAATAAGAGATGTTGTGATATCCCAACATATCCATGTTCCAACATGGAACAAACTTCAGCTTCACCTGCAACTAACAACGCTATAAGAAGGGCTGAGCAAAAGTGGTAACTTAGCCAAACAACGGTTTGCTAGGAAGGAGGGTTAGAGGCTTGACATGGCAATATGGGAGGCATGATATAACAAGTGGTAGGTAGCACGACATAGCGATAGAACGGACAACTAGAAAGCAAAGATAGAAGTGATTTCGAGCGTATGGTCATCTTGCCTGAAATCCCGCAAGGAAGAAGAACGAGTCCATGAAAAAGTCAAACGGACATAGTCGAACGAATCCTCACAACTCCGGAACGAAACCGAAGCTAACGAGAGAAGCAACCCAGAAAGAAGCAAACAACATGGTAAACCAACAAGCATAAACATGGCATGATGCACAATCAAGTATGATGCATGTCCGGTTTAATGAGGCATGGCATGGCAGAGTGCACAAACAATACTACAAATTAAGTGGAGCTCAATATGCAATGAGTTGCATAATGACGAAACACCACATTAGATTATTTAGTTCTCTCTCATTTATGTACCCAACAATATTAAATGTTGTTAAACATGGAAAGAGGTGAGGCATATGAAAACTACCTATCTAGGCAAGTTTAAATGAGGCCGGAACAACAAACAACAATTCCGGAAAATCCCCATGTGCATATTTTAAGGTTGGTAATGATCTGCCCTATACACAATTTTAGAGTTGTTAAACATGCAAAGTAATGCCACCATGTTAAAATAGGCATTTTCTACCCCATTTGCATATAAAGTTTATTTAAAATGGAGCTATGGTTAATTAGTTATGAAATAAAGCATTTCAACATGGCAATTAAGCAAAATATATGCAAACATCATTTTAAACATTTTTAACATGGATGAAAATTGCATATTGTGAAACTAGATGAAATTCTAGGCATTTTTCATATTTAAAGTTTTTACATATGATGCATAATTTGTGAGATATGAAATGCATGATCTAGAGGGACTTTTCTGCAAAACTGGCGTTCTCTGGAATAATAGAAAAATTCGCAGCAGGGAAAAAACACATGGGCCATATCTGAAGCACTCTGGGCTGGGGGAGCTGCTCACCATGGGCCAAGGCCCAGATCAGAGGGGAGGCCTCACAGATGGGGCCAGCTCGGCCTTGGAGAGCCTCGCAGCCCACGCAAGCAGGAACAGGGGAGGCGTTTCCTGACGAGTGGGACGGCGGAGAAATGCTCACCGGCGTGAAGGAGGTGGCAGGGCGACGTGGAGGAGGCCGGGGACGGCGAGGATGGGTAGATCCGGCGATGGGGATCCCGGATCCGGCCGGAGGAGGGGTTGGTGACGCGGCAACGACGACGACTACGAGCACGGCGGCGACGTTCATGGCGGCGGCGGCGTGCTACGAGAGAGAGAGAGAGAGAGAGAGAGAGAGAGAGAGCTAGTGAGGCAGGGAGAAGAAGGGCGGCGAGGTCGGGGCTCACCGGAGTTTGACGCTGGTGACGGTGTGCGTGCGGCCTCCGACGAGGCGGCGGGGCCGGGCAGGCGGCGCGGGGAGACGGGGTCGAGCGGGAGCTCAGGTCCCTGGCGGAGCGCTCGCATGCGGGAGCGGCGGTAGCGAGCGGGCTGGCTCGGACCGGTTCAGGCCCGGGGCGGGCTCGTGATGGGCCTCCAGGGCCGCGGCGGCGGGGAGCGGGCAGGACGATGCGTGGAGGAGCGGGAGTGGTGGAGGCCAACGGCTGCGGCGGCGCCAGTCAGTGGGGAAGCACCAAGTGGCGGCGGCGGGGTGGATCAGCGCTGAAAACAAGGAGGAAGCGACAGCTGGAGGTTAGGGGAGAGGGTAGGGGCTAGGTTTAGATAAAAAAGGAAGGGGGAGGCCGTCCATTTATAGGCGGGGGTCTAGGAGAGGGGGTTTTGCTCCGTTTCGGAGCCGTTCGATCGCCATCGGACGGTCCATCGGACGGTCCGGAGCGAAGGGGGTTAGGTAGATGGGCTAGGAGAGCTGAGTAGAGGGTTGGGCTGAGAGGAGAGGGAAGAAATGCAGCCCGGCATCGTTTCTCGAGACCGAAAACGTCCGACGAAAAGACCGGCTATAATGTTGCTATAGTTATCCGTTGGGGCATCAAACGAACTCCGAATGCGATGGAACTTGGCAGGCGGCCTACCGACAACATAAAAACACCGCATGCCAACTTTCAATCCATTACGAGAACATTTTCCAGCCACTTATAAAATACTATTTCGGACGTGCCGCGGGCGCGTGCAAGTGTGTCTCGGCTCAGAGCGGACAACGGAAAGAACGGGGAGACCGAGACGAATGCAAGTTTTGAAAACATGCAGATGCAATGCGAATGATGACATGGCGAGATGCAACATGCAAGCGAATGACCTGGCAACAACAGCGAGACACCTGGCGCATCAGACTCGGGTTTTACAAACACCCATGGAGTCTTGGTACTGATCATGTTTTGCTCGTCAGAAAGGTTTAGTCAACGGGTCCGCAACATTCAGATCCGTATGTATCTTGCAAATCTCTATGTCTCCCTCCTTGACTTGATCGCGGATGGAAGTGAAGCGTCTCTTGATGTGTTTGGTTCTCTTCTGAAATATGGATTCCTTTGCCAAGGCAATTGCACCAGTATTGTCACAAAAGATTTTCATTGGACCCGATGCACTAGGTATGACACCTAGATTGGATATGAACTCCTTCATTTGCTGCTTCCGAAGGAGCTATGTACTCCGCTTCACATGTAGATCCTGCCACGACGCTCTGGATGGAACTGCACCAACTGACAGCTCCACCATTCAATAAAAATACGTATCCGATTTGTGACTTAGAGTCATCCGGATCAGTGTCAAAGCTTGCATCGACATAACCGTTTATGACAAGCTCTTTGTCACCTCCATAAACGAGAAACATATCCTTAGTCCTTTTTAGGTATTTCAGGATGTTCTTGACCACTGTCTAGTGATCCACTCCTGGATTACTTTGGTACCTCCCTGCTAAACTAATAGCAAGGCACACATCAGGTCTGGTACACATCATTGTATACATGATAGAACCTATGGCTGAAGCATAGGGAATGACTTTCATTTTCTCTCTATCTTCTGAAGTGGTCGGGCATTGAGTCTGACTCAACTTCACACCTTGTAACACAGCAAGAACCCTTTCTTTGCTTGATCCATTTTGAACTTCTTCAAAACTTTATCAAGGTATGTGCTTTGTGAAAGTCCAATTAAGCGTCTTGATCTATCTCTATAGATCTTGATGCCCAATATATAAGCAGCTTCACCGAGGTCTTTCATTGAAAAATTCTTATTCAAGTATCCTTTTATGCTATTCAGAAATTCAGTATCATTTCCGATCAACAATATGTCATCACACATATAATATCAGAAATGCTACAGAGCTCCCACTCCACTTTCTTGTAAATACAGGCTTCTCCAAAAGTCTGTATAAAACCATATGCTTTGATCACACTATCAAAGCGTATATTCCAACTCCGAGAGGCTTGCACCAGTCCATAAATGGATCGCTGGAGCTGCACACTTTGTTAGCACCTTTTCAATCGACAAAACCTTCTGGTTGCATCATACACAACTCTTCTTTAAGATATCCAGTAAGGAATGCATTTTTGACATCCATTTGCCAAATTTCATAAGCATAAAATGCGGCAATTGCTAACATGATTCGGTTGGACTTAAGCATCGCTGCGGGTGAGAAGGTCTCATCGTAGTCAACTCCTTGAACTTGTCGAAAACCTTTTGCAACAAGTCGAGCTTTGTAGACAGTAACATTACCGCCAGCGTCAGTCTTCTTCTTGAAGATCCATTTATTCTCTATGGCTTGCCGATCATCGGGCAAGTCAACCAAAGTCCACACTTTGTTCTCATACATGGATCCCATCTCAGATTTCATGGCCTCAAGCCATTTTGCGGAATCTGGGCTCATCATCGCTCCCTCATAGTTCGTAGGTTCGTCATGGTCAAGTAACACGACTTCCGGAACATGATTACCGTACCACTCTGGTGCAGATCTTACTCTGGTTGACCTACGAGGTTCGGTAGTAGCTTGATCAGAAGTTTCATGATCATCATCATTAGCTTCCTCACTTAGTGGTGTAGGAATCGCTGGAACTGATTTAAGTGATGAACTACTTTCCAATAACGGAGCAGGTACAGTTACCTCATCAAGTTCTACTTTCCTCCCACTCACTTCTTTCGAGAGAAACTCTTTCTCTAGAAAGGATCCATTCTTAGCAACGAATATCTTGCCTTCGGATCTGTGATAGAAGGTGTACCCAATAGTCTCCTTTGGGTATCCTGTGAAGACACATTTCTCCGATTTGGGTTCGACCTTATGAGGTTGAAGCTTTTTGACATAAGCATCGCATCCCCAAACTCTAAGAAACGGCAACTTGGGTTTCTTGCCAAACCACAGGGATTTCGATGGTGCACTATTTAACGTGAATGCAGCTGTCTCTAAAGCATAACCCCAAAACGATAGCGTGAATCAGTAAGCGACATCATAGATCGCACCATATCTAATAAAGTGCGGTTACGACGTTCGGACACACCATGACGCTGTGGTGTTCCAGGTGGCGTGAGTTGCGAAACTATTCCGCACTGTTTCAAATGAAGACCAAACTCGTAACTCAAATATTCTCCTCCACGATCAGATCGTAGAAACTTTATTTTCTTGTTATGATGATTTTCCAATTCACTCTGAAATTCTTTGAACTTTTCAAATGTTTCAGACTTATGTTTCATCAAGTAGATATACCCATATCTGCTCAAATCATCTGTGATGGTTAGAAAATAACGATACCCGCCACGAGCATCAACACTCATCGGACCGCATACATCAGTATGTATTATTTCCAATAAGTCTGTTGCTCGTTCCATTGTTTCGGAGAACGGAGTCTTAGTCATCTTTCCCATGAGGCATGGTTCGCAAGCATCAAGTGATTCCAAAAGTCCATCAGCATGGAGTTTCTTCATGCGCTTTACACCAATATGACCTAAACGGCAGTGCCACAAATAAGTTGCACTATCATTATTAAACTTATATCTTTTGGCTTCAGTATTATGAATATGTGTATCACTACTATCGAGATTTAGTAAAAATAGACCACTCATCAAGGGTGCATGACCATAAAAGATATTACTCATATAAATAGAACAACCATTATTCTCTGATTTAAATGAATAACCGTCTCGCATCAAACAAGATCCAGATATAATGTTCATGCTTAACGCTGGCACCAAATAAAAATTATTCAGGTCTAAAACTAATCCCGAAGATATATGTAGAGGTAGCGTGCCGACGGCTATCACATCGACTTTGGAACCATTTCCCACGCGCATCGTCACCTCGTCCTTAGCCAATCTTCGCTTAATCTGTAGCCCCTGTTTCGAGTTGCAAATATTAGCAACATAGCCAGTATCAAATACCCAGGCGCTACTGCGAGCATTAGTAAGGTACACATCAATAACATGTATATCAAATATACCTTTCACTTTGCCATCCTTCTTATCCGCCAAATACTTGGGGCAGTTCCGCTTCTAGTGACCAGTCCCTTTGCAACAGAAGCACTCAGTCTAAGGCTTAGGTCTAGACTTGGGCTTCTTCACTTGAGCAGCAACTTGCTTGTTGTTCTTCTTGAAGTTCCCCTTCTTCCCTTTGCCCTTCTTATTGAAACGGGTGTTCTTGTTGACCATCAACACTTGATGCTCCTTCTTGATTTCTACCTCCATAGCCTTTAGCACTGCGAAGAGCTCAGGAATTGTCTTATCCATCCCTTGCATATTATAGTTCATCACTAAGCTCTTGTAGCTTGGTGGCAGTGATTGATGTAAGTGCATCTAGTGCCCCTTAGTAATTTTTTGGTGTATTGAAGACTTATAGGTTAAGGGACTAATGCGTGTGTGAGTGTACACAGGTCTATAAGTCTATGAGGAGTTTGATATTTACAGGAAAAGTCGACCCCTAAAAATGAATATCTTTGGACTGAAGATTTTGGTATTTCTGAAGACTTTCATGAAACTTTGAAAGTGAAGAAATTGGTGTGTCCATGAAGACTTGATATTCATGCGAGGAATATGAAGCTTGAAGACTTTCGTTTTCGTAGTTTGTTTTCTCTTTCTTGAGTCATAGGAAACACCATACTGTTAAAGGGGGTCGAGGAAATACTAAGGAAAATTTTCCATGTGATGCTCAACTCAAAATCCTACACCTACCAATCCCTTCGAGTGAAGCCATTGAAAATCTCATACAGTTCAGTCAATTTCTTCAGTGACAGAGACGAAGTTCTTCTGTCTCTGAGGAATTTTGTCCTGACTGAGGAGTTAGTAAAATTCCTAGTGCGGATTGCCTACACAGTGAGGAACATGATAGCCCTGAGGATTTTGCCACTCAAAATTCCGACCGTTGTTGTGCTATGCGCCAGCTGTTCCAAAATATCTATCCACCTAACGGTCATATCATTGAAGGGCATTTATGTCTTATCATGTCGGGCTGCTCCCTAGGCTATAAATAGCCGCCCCCTACAACCACTAGCTGGTTGAGGCTGCTCCGAGAGAAACCGACACTTGTCATTTGAGAGCAACCCATCCTCTCCGAGGACTTTGAGAAAAAATCATCAAGTGAGGAAAAACCAGAAACCCAAAACCCAAACACCTACAAGCCCAAGTGATTGAGCATCACTGAAGAGATTGATCCTGAGTGGATCCGATGCTTGTTACCTTTAAAGACTGTGCTTCTTACCAGACGGTTAGGCGTCATGGTCTAGAGCATCCAAGAGGAATTGTGGATCACTAGGGTGACCAAGTTTGTGAAGGTTTGGAAGTCGCCTGAAGACTTATCATGAGTGATTGGACGAGGTCCGTGTGACCTTAGTTCAAGGAGAATACTGTGAGGACTGGGTTCTTGGACTAAGTGTCCTTGACTGGGTGTCCGGGACTGTGTGTCCTCGAGTTTAAATACTCAGCCGCTCCAACCAGACGTACAACTGAGACAGCAGTTGGAACTGGTCTACCAAATCATTGTCTTCACCGAGCTTACTGGTTCTATTTCCTCAACTCTTTCATTTCCTCATAACTGTGTTGTATGTTTGTTCATATCTGTGTTTGAAGACTTTGACTGAAGACTTTCTCAATTTCCTCAGTTCAATTTCTTCAGTCTGTTTGTCTTCATCCTGTGTTATCCTGTGATTACGCTTCCTGTACTCTGTGCCTGTCTTCATTTCATCATGATGACTATGCTTGTATTCTGTTATGTTTACTTTTGAGTACTTATTCCGCTGCTAGTAGTTCTTCGCTAAGGAATTTCCTCACCGGCAAATTCCTCAGTGAAGAATTTCATAAAAATCGCCTATTCACCCCCCTCTAGTCGATATAACGCACTTTCAATTGGTATCAGAGCAAGGTACTCCCTTGTTCTATGTGATTTTGGTTTAACCGCCTGGAGTTTTAGTTATGTCGACCGCAGGTATGAAGAAAGTGACATGCCCCATCTTTGACGGTCATGATTATCCCAAGTGGAAGGCCATGATGAGGAAGCGCCTCATGGCAATGAACAGCAAGCTGTGGACTGTCACTGAGATTGGTCTTACCGATCTATGCAAGATGGCGGACACTGATGATATTCGCAAGTACACTCAACTTGACATCATGGCGAAGGATATCATTTGTTCCTGCCTATCCAGAGATGAATTCAGGCGCATTATGCATCTTTGCAATGCGAAGCTTATCTGGGACCGAATCTCTGACGTCTATGAAGGTCATCAAACTTGTCATGATCCCTGGTTTGAGGATTTCAAGGAATCACTCAAAATGAGACTTTTGAACCTGAACCATCATCTTCTGCACCATGCCTCATGGCAAAAGGTGCCAAGGTAACCGAATGTTCCTCATCCGAGTCTAGTGATGATGAATCTGATGATGATTTTGAACCTAGCTATTACTAAACTTGCTAAGATTGCTATATAAACAACAAAGGGCTTTAGAAAAGGTTCAAAACATGCTAAATAAAAGTGATGATATGTTGGGTGAAGAAATGGATCGCACTGAAACTTTGACTGAAAATCTTCAGAGACTTCAGTCCAAGCTTGACAAACTTCAAAGTCATCATAACACTCTCTTATCGGATCATGAGAAGCTTTCTTATGAATTTCTTCAAAGAAAGCAAGACCTTGAGAAGCTAAGAGTGAGTTATGAAGATCTTCAGAAGGAGCGCGATTCATTACTTGCTCAACAAATCAGCGCATCTCAGGAAGAATTTGTTCCTCCATGCTTGAAGTGCATTGAACGTGAATCTGCTAATTCTTCACCTGAATGTTCAAATGCTGCTAATGTTTCAAATTCTTCACATGCCTCTGCTATCACTAATTCCTCATCTGAGGACATTGCTAGTATCACTGACGATGCAGGGCTGAAGGAATTGTACACGACAGGCATGTACAAAAGCCTCAAAGGGCATCAGGCTCTTTGTGATGTGCTTAAAAAGCAGATCCTCAACAGGAACCCTAGGAAAGAGGGTATCGCCTTTGAGAGGAAACTCAATGCTGATGGTACATATTGGAAGCCTGAGCAGTACCCCAAAACTACATGGGTTGCTGCAAAGGGACCTCCAGTTGATCCATCTAACTTATCTGGATTTGCATGTGAATCTCCTCATTCTGATGATGAGTCAATTGACTCCAACTATAAACTGTTCAAAAATCAGAATGGTGAAGTATTTGCTAGATATGTTGGCACTAACTGCAGGAACGGCTCCCCTATGAAGAAAATCTGGGTTCCCAAAAGATGCCTTGAAAATCTTCAGGTGAATGTCATCATGACGCCACCTGTGAAGAATAGGAACCCCAGATCAAATTCTTCATATGGACCAAATTCCTCATATGGATCAAAGTCCTCATATGAACATCATCGTGCTAACCCGTCTGTTTCGCAGGGAAGATCTAAGGATTATGGATATGTGCATTATTCTTCAAATCATTATGTCCATAAGTCCTCGAAGAATTTCTCTGCTACTCTTATGCTTACTCTAACCCCTCTTATGTGAAACGAAATGGACTGGCTTCTATGCCATCCTTCTCGTATGGAGCTCGCAGAATGATGAACTCTTTGCCACCCCTTCAGATGTGGGTGGTGAAGAAAAAGAACTAATCTCTTCTGCAGGGTCAGGTCTCCAGACGCACGTAATCGTCTGAAGAATTTGCTGGAGACCTGAGCATGCCTGATAGGACGCAGGCTAATCATGAAGAAATGAACTTTCATTTCTCACGTCCTCATATTGCTTTATCAGTTCTTTTACTTGATGAAATTGATCTGATGAATTGATGTCATATTCTTCACTGATGAAGTATATGAGTTTGTAAGCTGCACTAATTCATCTGCAGGATGATCAACCCAAAGCCACTGAGTGGGTCCTCGATAGTGGATGTACAAACCACATGACTGGTGACAAGAATCTATTGATGGATGCTCCATTATCTCCGTCGCATCTGAAGCATATCATCTTTGCTGACAAAGGCAAAAGTCAGGTATTGGGTCTAGGTAAGGTTGCGATTACAAAGGATCGACACATGGACAAAGTCATGCTTGTTGAGTCCTTAGGATACAACCTTATGTCTGTCTCAATGCTTTGTGATCTTGATATGGTTGTTGTCTTTGGCAAGTACCGTTGTGTTGTGGTTATGGAAGCTGACAATTCCAAAGTCTTCGAAGGCTTTAGGAGAGGAGACCTGTATATTGTTGATTTCTCTACAGGACCACAACCAGCCGTGTGCTTACTTGCAAAAGCTTCAGAAGGCTGGCTCTGGCATCGACGACTTGGTCATGCAGGCATGAGGAATTTGCACACGCTTGCGAAGAAGAAGCATGTCATTGGCATCGAGAATGTCAAATTCCTCAAGGATCACCTATGCGGAGCCTGTGAAGCTGGGAAGATGACCAAGGCCAAGCATCCAGCGAAGACTATCATGACCACCACTCGCCCATTTGAATTGCTTCACATGGATCTCTTTGGTCCTAATCATTATTCTGCTATTCTCAAATGAAGCATCTCAATATGGCTTTGTTATTGTTGATGATTATTCTCGTTACACATGGGTACACCTTGTTACTTACAAACATGAAGTGCAGGAAGTCTTCAAACGATTTTCCTCGAGGGCTTCAACCAACTTTGGTGTGAAGATCAAGCACATCAGAAGTGACAATGGCACTGAGTTCAAGAATTCTGGTCTCGATGACTATCTTGATGAACTTGGTATTACTCATGAGTTATCTGCTCCTTACACTCCTCAGCAGAATGGCGTCGTGGAGCGCAAGAACAGGACTCTTGCTGAGATGGCTCGCACTATGCTTGATGAATACAAAACGCCTCGTCGTTTCTGGACTGAGGCAATTGATACTGCGTGCCACATCATCAACAGAGTATATCTTCACAAATTCTTCAAAAAGACTGCCTATGAACTCCTCACTGATAAGAAACCCAATGTAAGTTATTTCAAAGTCTTCGGTGCTAAATGTTGGATTAGAGATCCTCATCACAACTCAAAATTTGCACCGAAAGCACATGAAGGTTTTATGCTTGGTTACGGAAAGGACTCGCACACCTACAGAGTCTTCAACAACGTTCTTCACAAAGTTGTTGAAACTGTAGATGTGCGGTTCGATGAAACTAATGGCTCGCAAAGAGAGCACCTACCTACTGTGATAGATGAACCAGCACCTGAGGAAACTATCAAGTTCAAGGCTACTGAGGATGTCATTCCTACTGAAGAATCTGCTGAAGAATTCATTCCAGAACATGAAGAACATCGAGCTAATGCACCTGAAGAAAATGGTGCTGAAGAAAACGCTGATCAAACTCTTCAACGACAACCAGCTCATCCTCGCATTGCAAAAGAAGTGCAAGTTGAAAAGATCATCAATGACATCAAAGCGCCAGGTCCTCTCACACGCTCAAAAGCTTCACATTTGTCTAACTTTTGTGGGCAGTATGCTTTTGTCTCTATTACAGAGCCCACTAAGGTAGATGAAGCATTTCTGGAGCCTGAGTGGATTCAGGCCATGCAAGAAGAATTACATCAGTTCGAGCTCAACAATGTCTGGGAACTGGTCAAACGTCCAGATCCTCGCAAGCACAATATCATCGGCACAAAGTGGATCTACCGCAACAAGCAAGATGAAAATGGCCTTGTGGTGAGGAATAAGGCACGGCTTGTAGCTCAAGGCTACACACAGGTTGAAGGAATTGATTTCGATGAAACTTTTGCACCTGTTGCTAGACTTGAGGCTATTCGCATATTACTTGCTTATGCTAACCATCATGATATCACTTTATATCAAATGGATGTGAAAAGTGCATTCCTCAATGGTAAGCTTGAGGAAGAAGTATATGTTGCTCAACCCCCAGGTTTTGAAGATCCAAAGAATCCTGACAAAGTCTTCAGACTCAACAAGGCCCTCTATGGCCTCAAGCAGGCCCCACGGGCTTGGTATGATACTTTGAAGGAACTCTTCATGAAGAAAGGCTTCAAACCCGGTTCACTCGACCCTACTCTTTTCACTAAATCTTATGATGGTGAATTGTTTGTGTGCCAAGTATATGTTGATGATATTATCTTTGGCTGTACTGACCAACGTTATAGTGATGAATTTGCCTATATGATGAGTGAAGAATATCAAATGTCTAGTATGGGAGAGTTGAAATTCTTCTTAGGTCTTCAAATTCGTCAACAACACAATGGCATATTCATATCTCAGGAGAAATACCTCAAGGATGTACTGAGGAAATTCGGCATGCAAGATTGCAAAGGCGTCAAAATTCCTATGCCCACAAATGGCCATCTGTGCACTGATGAAAATGGTATTGACTTCGATCATAAGGTATACCGCTCCATGATAGGTTCCTTATTATACTTATGTGCATCTAGGCCAGATATAATGCTTAGTGTTTGCATGTGTGCCCGATTTCAAGCTGCACCGAAGGAATCACACCATAAGGCTGTGAAGCATATTCTTCGATATCTAGCTCACACACCAACACTTGGATTATGGTACCCCAAGGGCTCGGCTTTTGATCTTGTTGGATATTCTGACTCTGACTATGCTGGTGATCGTGTGGATCGCAAGTCAACATCTGGTACATGTCATTTCCTCGGACGATCTTTGGTCTGTTGGTCCTCGAAGAAACAGAACTGCGTATCACTATCTACTGCTGAAGCTGAGTACATTGCCGCTGGTTCTTGCTGTGCCCAATTGCTATGGATGAAGCAAACTCTCAAGGACTACGGCTCAACATGAAGAATGTACCTCTCTTCTGTGACAATGAGAGTGCCATCAAGATTGCTCACAACCCAGTTCAGCACTCGAAGACAAAGCACATTCAGATTCGTCATCATTTTCTTCGTGATCATGTGTTGAAGGGTGACATTTCTATTGAGCATGTGAAGACTGAAGAACAGCTAGCCGATATCTTCACAAAGCCCTTGGATGAGAAGAGATTTAGCAAGTTGCGGTGTGAGCTAAATATCCTAGAATCTTCGAATGTTCTTTGAAAAGGACACTCATCCTAACACTTATGCAAAATTGATGACTTAGATGTGCAACACATGAAGAAACGTTTTCTTCAATCAATGAAGAATGACACTCTTAGTGTGAAGAAATTAATGAAGAATTTGATTCTCAGAACCCTACGATAATTGTACGCGGTGTCTGAAATCATCATTCTTATACGGTGGGTCACGCCACCACCAAAAGTTGAAATTCCTCAAATTATTCATATTCTTCAACTTTGCATAGTCTTCACTGGTTCCTGTTTTTTTCATTGGCTATATATATATATATATATATATATATATATATATGAGTTTATGTCCTCTACAGCATTCACTTATTGCTATTTCTTCAAGTTGGTTTTCTGCTAAGTGAATGTGATCGGACCCTTCCCCTCTATGCTATACTCAACCCAATCTGTTCACAAATTCTTCATGTGCGTTCTATTTGAAACTCGTTCAAAATCTTCACTGTGTCCTTGTCAGCTGAAGAAATTGCGAACGGAACTTTAAAACTAATCTTATCAAATTTTCGGTTTTGCCGCTCAAATCGTTCCGCATCCCACGATAAATTTTTAATTCACCCACGATCTTACACGATCTCCACTACACAGTACGTGGGTGACACATGTCGTGCGAAGGAGAAGGGTCAGGGGCACGTTCGTCCCAAATCTTCGGGCGAACAGTTTTTCACTGCTACTATAAATACCCCCTCATCCCTTCCTCACTTCCTTTACTCCGCTCGATCTCTCTCTCCCACTCGAGCTTCCCAAACCCTAGCGCCGCCGCTACTCCATCGTCGCCGGTGAGGAAGAGCTTCACTGCCTCGACCTCGTCGTCGTACTCGCGCCGACCGCGGAAATCTTCACCTCCGCCGCCGCCGTAGACGTCTTCCTCCGCCAAGTTAGGGCGTGGAAGATCTACACCGACGAACTCCACTGTTTCACCTCACTGTTCGTCGTGTTCTTCATTCAGGGTAATTAAAAGTTACTTTTACTGCCCTCTTTGATTCGAAGTTTCTCTATAAAATCTTCAAAGGTGTTTTATTCTTCAAATCTTCACACACTAAACACCTCACATGTCATCTGTTCTTGATTCGTTTCTCTAAGCATCATTTTTCTTCAAGATTCCTCAATTGTGTGGATCTTCGATCTATACAACTCTGGAACCTAAGACAAAGAACGCTTAGTGAAAATCTTCAAGACTCATCTGGTCAAATTCCTCAAACTTGTTCTTTTTGAAAAACCTTCTGAGAACGCATATGACCTCTCCAAATTCCTCGCAACTATACTCTGTTCACAGGTACACATGTCAGCTGCTGAATCACTAGGTTCTCATCAACTTAACTCATTTGCAGCGTTCCTCGAAGAAAAGTTGCATACTTCTTCAGAGAATTCAATTGTTCAAATTCCTCAACTGAAGAAAATGGCTGATGGTAAGAAGCCACAGAAGGGAGGAAAGAGGCCTGAGGTAAATACAGCGTTTGAAATCCCTGATGACATATATGCTGGGTACTGCACACCTACTGAGGAAACCAAGAATGAGCGCAAAGTGCGCATTCAGAAGATAGAGAGGAGATGGGCAAGAGAATGGAGGGAGTACAGATATGTCACTCCTAAGTACATGAAGAAATTCGCACTCAATCCTCCATGCCCAAGAGCTCCATTGGCACCTGGCCAAATTGCTGATCCCACCAGCCTCAAGCGCGGTGAGGACTATCCTAATGAATGGGCCAAGCGCCAAGCCAAGTTGGCCAAGCAAGCCAGAGAAGCAGTGAGGAAATTCAATGAAGACTCTGCTGTGGCTGCTGCTGCCTCTGCTGAGGCCTCTGTCAAGCCGAGGAAATCCATGCCTAAGAAGCCTGCTCGTAAGACAAGTGCTTCACCAACAGTGCCCTCACGGCCAAGTTCCTCAGCTGCGCCCTCACGGCCAGACTCTTCAAGGTCCTCACGACCAATCCCTCAAGCTGCTCCTTCAAAATCCTCAGCACCTCCTCCAAAGTCCTCAGCTTGTTCCGACAAAGTCCTCAGCACCTGCGCATCTGGCCTCGTGCCAAAGGACTACAGGCATCTCCATTGCCTCTGGTGTCTCAGCAAGCTCCTCAGCTGCACCAAATTCTTCATCTGGCCCCACTCTGATGAAGACCAAGGCAACTGCTGGACGAGGTCCTCGGCCAAGTCCTCAAAAGAAGCAAGTCGCTTTCCAAGTGCCATCTGAAGAAGATGAAGCTGATGATGATGAACTTGCAGAAATCATCAGAGACAGACAAGTTAGGGCCGCTAGAGCCAAAGGCACACCTGTGCCACTGCTTTTGGATCCCAAGCTGATCCTCGACTACATTGATCTCTGGCACAAGGACCCAAATACTCCTATGCCTGACTTCAAGCTGACGCCTGGTCAAAATCACATGCTGACTCATTTCATCCAAGAGGAGAAATGGAAATATGATCAGGCCAGGCAGATCAAGAAGGCCCAGTACAGAAAGGAGAAATATCTGAAGAACAACATTGTCACTATGACAACTGATGAACTTGTAAAAATCCAATCTGAAATCAAAACCCTCAGCGATGACTTCAAGCCTACTATGCTGATTGGCAAGGAGCCAAAGTTAGATTTGTAAAGATAACTGAACAGTTCACTTCAAATGTTGCTGCCCCAACGCAACAGGAAATTCCTCAGGCTGAAGCATCTGCTCAGCCTGACTGAAGAACATGCCAGCACCGCTGATGACAATCAGGCTGCTGAAGAAAATGTGAGTTCCAGGGCTGATGACTGCATTCCAGCCACTGAAGAAATTGCCAGGGCACCCACTAGTGGTGCGCCTGAAGAAACTGAAGAAATCAGGGCAACTGCATCAGTTGTGCCTGAAGAAAATCAACCAGATTCCTCAGCTGCTCCTGCACCAACTTCAACTCCAATCCTTCCATCTGCATCAGATGTGAAGAAGACCAAGGCTGCAGAGCGTGCTGCAGTGAAGAAAAGGAAAGCATCAGCTGCTTCAGATTCTTCAGCTCCGAAGAAAATGAAGCCTATGACAAGCTCATTTGCACATCCGATTGATGATGTTCCCATCTCAACCAGGCCATCAAAGGACCTTGTTCCTTTTGATGAAGAATATGTGATCCCAGCGGATCTAATGAAGAAACTCCTTCTGCTGCTTCGTCTGAACCGTTGGATGAAGAAATTGAAGTGGATGCGATCCCTTCAACACCTATCATCTCCTCGCCCATGCCTCAGTTCACAGCAGAAGAGGCTTGCGTTGAAGAAATGGAAGATGAAGATGTGGACATTGGCTGCTCCACACTCGTAATCAGTGATGAATTCTGGGAAAGTCAGCATCCAAACTCTCCAATGTTCACCCCTCTACAGCAAATTCCTCAGTCCCCCACACAAACTGTTCACATGGGCTCTGAAGAAACTCATCCCACTACATCTGTCCATGAGGAAATTCCAGCCACTAGCGCTGAAGAAACTGCTGCTACTGAACAACCAACTACGCAGACGGCCACTGAGGAAGAACCAGAAATTCCTCAGCCTGAAGAACCTGCGATTGAGATTCCTGAGGTCGTGATGCAACTCACTGACACTCCTCTGCCAAAGCGAAAGGATCAACTCTCACGCAAGAAAAAGTTCAAGGCTGATGATTTCTTCGGCGAGCACGTATTCTTCGAAGATTATAACCCATATGACTCTGCTCGCATTAGGGAGAGGCGTTTCTGGACTGCTAGTCAAGCCAATTTCTATTCCTTAGTGTTGTTCAACAAGGGAGAAGATCTTCTACCATGAGCATATTCCTCACGTGGATATGGAATCTCTGCCGTGCTTCGCACCAGTCCTCAGTGTTCTTCACGACGCTGGACTGCTCTTTTGCTCTGACATCTGCGATTGGAATGAAGAACTGATTCTTCAATTCTATGCAACGCTGCACATCACCGGAGATGCTGAAGATGTGAATTCATGGGTGCTGGACTGGATGTCTGAAAACACTCACTACACTGCACCAGCCTCTGAATTGCTTCGTGCTCTACCACTCAGTCCTCCCCTTGAAGAAGCTCGCTGCA
This sequence comes from Triticum urartu, assembly GCF_003073215.2. Lineage (NCBI taxonomy): Eukaryota > Viridiplantae > Streptophyta > Magnoliopsida > Poales > Poaceae > Triticum > Triticum urartu. Next base: position 455,509,864 of record NC_053022.1, read on the forward strand.
TCTACAGTGAACCTGAGCTCACACATCATTACATGCAGGTGCTGATGAAGCCTTTGAACCAGGTCAGGCACCAAACGAACCAAATTCCTCGTGAAGGAATTGTTGTACGTGCCCAGAACTGTCTATCGTATTCTTACAGGACAATCAGTCCTATCAAAGGCCACGACTCATCTGATGAGGAAATTGTTGGCATCATGAAGAATCTGGTATTCAACATCGTTCATGGCATTCCTGTCAATTATCACGATTTCTTCATGAGGACTATGGCCAATGTTGCACTGTCTCCGTTTGAGCTGAAGCCTTATGCACCTTGGATCATGAGATTCCTCAGGACAAGGTCTTCACTCAACTACAAAGCTGATTTCCAGAATCATTCAGCTACTTGCCCCCAATTGAAGTCCTCAAGCAGACATATTCCTCAGTTGATGGAAAGGGCAAGGCACCAGCTGTAATTGATGAAGGCATTCGTCCATTGGATGGTCAGTTTCGCAAAGCTGCATCTTATTCCACCAATGATGACTCTGCCACACATGACTCTGCCAATGCTCCCAAGTCCACTCCTCAAGCCACTGCTCCGCGCGTGATGAGACCGTGAACTTCTGCTTAGTCTTCACCAGAAGGTGGATCGAAATCACAAATGGGTTAAGCGTCAGTTTGGTTCACTTCTTCACAACATGACTGCCACACACAATGCAGTGAAGAAAAACCACTACTACCTCCATCAAGTCTTCGGTCGCACCTGGGCAATCCTGTCACATCTGTATGGTGAAGAAGATCTGAAGAACATGGGTCTTAATGAAGATTTTGACTGGTCTGCACCTCCACCGAAGAAATTCAAGAAGGTCAAGGTTCCTTCTCTGGTGGCCAGCTCATATTCTTCATCGCGCGACACTGATGAACATGAAGATTTAGAGGACACTGCGGCAGGCCCTACATCAACCAACGACCCCAACAACGCTGGCGCTCCTTCATCAACTTGATTTTCTTCAGGGGTGTTAGTCCTCAGTTTCGATCCTTTTGGTCATTTGATGACAAAGGGGGAGAAATTTGAGTTAGTCTTCAAGCGGGTCTATTTTATCGCCCATATACAACGTTTTTTTGCTAAGTTACAACTCTCGTTCTTCTGAAACTTTATTGGATCGAGTTGTAATCTTAAACCCGATGGTGCTCTGATACTTTTGATGCACTATGCTCTGATACTCTTTTCTGCATGCTTATTCCTTGTTAATATTATTGCACGCATGCTGAATTTCATCAGGCACCATATTTCATCATGCATTTCAAATTCTTCATATTATATGTTAAATGCGTGTATGAATTACAATATATAGGGGGAGATCTCCATGATTCAACTCTTCAAGTGTGCATTGCTTCAAAAGCAAATTCCTCACTATGCACATCTTCAGGGGGAGTTCTTCTATATCTTGCAATCAAATTCCTTAATATCAGTATTTACACTTCATATGTTATCCCCGTTGAAAACTTAACCTATATTGTCATCAATCACCAAAAAGGGGGAGATTGTAAGTGCATCTAGTGCCCCTTAGTGATTTTGGTGTATTGAAGACTTATAGGTTAAGGGACTAATGCGTGTGTGAGTGTACACAGGTCTATAAGTCTATCTGGAGTTTTATATTTACAGGAAAAGTCGACCCCTAAAAATGAATATCTTCGACTGAAGATTTTGGTATTTCTGAAGACTTCCATGAAGACTTTGAAAGTGAAGAAATTGGTGTGTCCGTGAAGACTTGATATTCATGCGAGGAATATGAAGCTTGAAGACTTTCGTTTTCATAGTTTTGTTTTTCTCTTTCTTGAGTCATAGGAAACACCGTACTGTTAAAGGGGGTCGAGGAAATACTAAGGAAAAATTTCCATGTGATGCTCAACTCAAAATCCTACACCTACCAATCCCTTCGAGTGAAGCCATTGGAAATCTCATACAGTTCAGTCAATTTCTTCAGTGACAGAGATGAAGTTCTTCTGGTCTCTGAGGAATTTTTCCTGACTAAGGAGTTAGGAATTCGCCAGTGCGGATTGCCTACACAGTGAGGAACATGATAGCCCTGAGGATTTTGGTACTCAAAATTCCGACCGTTGCTGTGCTATGCGCCAGTTGTTCCAAAATATCTATCCACCTAACGGTCATATCATTGAAGGGCATTTATGTCTAATCATGTCGGGCTGCTCCCTAGGTTATAAATAGCCACCCCCTACAACCACTAGCTGCTTGGCTGCTCCGAGAGAAACTGACACTTGTCATTTGAGAGCAACCCATCCTCCGAGGACTTTGAGCGAAAATCATAAAGTGAGGAAAAACCAAAAACCCAAAACCCAAACACGTACAAACCCCAAGTGATTGAGCATCACCGAAGAGATTGATCCTGAGTGGATCCGACGCTTGTTACCTTTGAAGACTGTGCTTCTTCCAGACGGTTAGGCGTCATGGTCTAGAGCATCCAAGTGGAATTGTGGATCGCCGGGTGACCAAGTTTGTGAAGGTTTGGAAGTCGCCTGAAGACTTACCACGAGTGATTGGACGAGGTCTGTGTGACCTTAGTTCAAGGAGAATACGGTGAGGACTGGGTGTCTTGGACTAAGTGTCCTTGACTGGGTGTCTGGGACTTTGTGTTCTGAGTTTAATACTTCAGGCCGCTCCAACCAGACGTACAACTGAGACAGCAGTTGGAACTGGTCTACCAAATCATTGTCTTCACCAAGCTTACTTTTCTATCCTCAACTCTTTCATTTCCTCATAACTGTGTTGTTGTTTGTTCATATCTGTGTTTGAAGACTTTGACTGAAGACTTTCTCAATTTCCTCAGTTCAATTTCTTCAGTCTGTTTGTCTTCATCCTGTGTTATCCTGTGATTACGCTTCCTGTACTCTGTGCCTGTCTTCATTTCATCATGATGACTATGCTTGTATTCTGTTATGTTTACTTTTGAGTACTTATTCCGCTGCTAGTAGTTCTTCGCTAAGGAATTTCCTCACCGGCAAATTCCTCAGTGAAGAATTTCATAAAAATCGCCTATTCCCCCCCCCTCTAGTCGATATAACGCACTTTCATGTGTGACCTTAGTTCAAGGAGAATACGGTGAGGACTTGGTGTCCTGAGCTGCGTGTTCAGGACTGGGTGTCCGGGACTGTGTGTCCTCGAGTTTAAATACTCAGCCGCTCCAACCAGACGTACAACTGAGACAGTAGTTGGAACTGGTCTACCAAATCATTGTCTTCACCAAGCTTACTAGTTCTATTTCCTCAACTCTTTCATTTCCTCATAACTGTGTTGTGTGCTTGTTCATATCTGTATTTGAAGACTTTTACTAAAGACTTTCTCAATTTCCTCAGTTCAATTTTTTCAGTCTGTTTGTCTTCATCATGTGTTATCCTGTGCTTACGCTACCTGTACTCTGTGCCTGTCTTCATTTCATCATGATGACCATGCTTGTATTCTGTTATGTTTACTTTTGAGTACTTATTCCGCTGCTAGTAGTTCTTCGCTAAGGAATTTCCTCACCGGCAAATTCCTCAGTGAAGAATTTCATAAAAATCACCTATTCACCCCCCTCTAGTCGATATAACGCGCTTTCAACCGGTACGAAAGGGGGGCCTTTAGTGCCCACACTTTAGTGCCGGTTACCGAACCGGCACTAAAGGGCCTTACGAACCGGTGCTATTGCCCGATTCTGCACTAGTGTGTTGCACCTTATTTACCTTTATTACTTGTTACGCGTTATAAATTACCTTATCACGAAACTATCTGTTACCGATAATTTCAGTGCCTGCAGAGAATACCTTGTTGAAAACGGCTTATCATTTCCTTCTGCTCCTCGTTGGGTTCGACACTCTTACTTATCGAAAAGGCTACGATAGATCCCCTACACTCGTGGGTCATCAAGGCTCTTTTCGGGCACCATTTGCACCTAATCATGTGGATGAAGTTTGTGGATTATTTAAGCTTGCAGGTATGCCCGAGGATGTTATCAAGAAGAAGGTCTTCCCTTTATCTTTGAAGGGAGATGCATTGACATGGTTGAGGCTATGTGATGATATTGGATCATGGAACTACCAACGATTGAAATTGGAATTTCATCAGAAGTTTTATCCTATGCATCTTGTTCATCGATCGTAATTATATATATAATTTTTGGCCTCGCGAAGGAGAAAGCATCGCTCAAGCTTGGGGGAGGCTTAAGTCAATGTTATATTCATGCCCCAATCATGAGCTCTCAAAAGAAATGATTATTCAAAAAATTATGCTCGGCTTTCTCTCAGTAATCGCTCCATGCTCGATACTTCTTGTACTGGATCTTTTATGATGAAGACTATTGAATTCAAATGGGATTTATTGGAAAGAATTAAATGCAACTCTGAAGATTGGGACCTCGACGAAGGTAAGGAGTCAGGTATAACACCTAAGTTTGATTGTGTTAAATCTTTTATGGATACCGATGCTTTCCGTGAATTTAGCACTAAATATGGACTTGACTCTGAGATAGTAGCTTCTTTCTGTGAATCCTTTGCTACTCATGTTGATCTCCCTAAGGAGAAGTGGTTTAAATATAATCCTCCCATTGAAGTAAAAGTAGTTGCACCTATTAAAGTTGAAGAAAAGACTATCACTTATAATGATCCTGTTGTTCCTACTGCTTATATTGAGAAACCACCTTTCCCTGTTAGAATAAAGGATCATGCTAAAGCTTCAACTGTGGTCAACAAAAGTAATATTAAGACACCCAAACCCCCTGAGCAAATTAAAGTTGAACCTAGTGTTGCTATGGTTAAAGATCTCTTGGCCGATAATATTGATGGGCATGTTATTTACTTCTGCAATGAATCTGCTAGAATTGCTAGACCATGATACTAAAAATAAACATAGACCTGTTGTAGGCATGCCTGTTATTTCTGTTAAAATAGGAGATCATTGCTATCATGGCTTATGTGATATGGGTGCTAGTGCAAGTGCAATACCTCATTCCTTATACAAAGAAATTATGCATGATATTGCACCTGCTGAGATAGAAGAGATTGATGTTACAATTAAGCTTGCCAATAGAGATACTATTTCACCAGTTGGGATTGTTAGAGATGTTGAAGTCTTGTGTGGGAAAGTTAAATACCCTGCTGATTTTCTTGTTCTTGGTTCCCCACAAGATGACTTTTGTCCCATTATATTTGGTAGACCCTTCTTGAATACTGTTAATGCTAAGATAGACTGCAATAAGGATATTTTTCTGTTGGTTTAGGGGATATGTCTCATGAGTTTAATTTTGCTAAATTTCGTAGACAACCCCATGATAAAGAATTGCCTAGTAAAGATGAAATTATTGGTCTTGCTTCTATTGTCGTGCCTCCTAATGATCCTTTAGAACAATATTTGCTAGACCATGAAAATGATATGTTTATGAATGAAAGAAGGGAAATAGATGAAGTATTCTTTAAACAGGGACCTATTTGAAACACAACTTGCCTGTTGAAATCCTAGGGGATCCTCCTCCACCAAGGTGATCCCGTGTTTGAGCTTAAACTTACCTGATACTCTTAAATATGCTTATCTTGATGAGAAAAGAGATATATCCTGTTATTATTAGTGCTAACCTTTCAGAGCATGAAGAAGAAAGATTATTGAAAACTCTGAAGAAGCACCGTGCTGCTATTGGATATACTCTTGATGATCTTAAGGGCATTAGTCCCACTCTGCCAGCACAAAATAAAATTGGAGAAGGATGCTAAAAGTTGTTGATCACCAACGACGGTTAAATCCTAAGATGAAAGAAGTGGTAAGAAAAGAAATACTAAAGCTTCTGGAGGCAGGTATAATTTATCCCGTTGTTGATAGTCAGTGGGTAAGTCATGTCCATTGTGTCCCTAAGAAGGGAGGTATTATTGTTGTTCCTAATGATAAAGATGAATTGATCCCACAAAGAATTGTTACAGGTTATAGAATGGTAATTGATTTCCGCAAATTAAATAAAGCTACTAAAAAGGATCATTACCCTTTACCTTTTATTGATCAAATGCTAGAAAGATTATCCAAACATACACATTTTTGCTTTCTAGATGGTTATTCTGGTTTCTCTCAAATACCTGTGTCAAAAGAGGATCAAGAAAAGACAACTTTTACTTGCCCTTTCGGTACCTTTGCTTATAGACGTATGCCTTTTGGTTTATGTAATGCACCTGCTACCTTTCAAAGATGTATGACTGCTATATTCTCTGACTTTTGTGAAAAGATTGTTGAGGTTTTCATGGATGATTTCTCTATTTATGGAACTTCTTTTGATGATTGCTTAAGCAACCTTGATCGAGTTTTGCAGAGATGTGAAGAAACTAATCTTGTCTTGAATTGGGAGAAGTGCCACTTTATGGTTAATGAAGGTATTGTCTTGGGGCATAAAATTTCTGAAAGAGGTATTGAAGTTGATAAAGCTAAAGTTGATGCTATTGAAAAGATGCCATGTCCTAAGGACATTAAAGGTATAAGAAGTTTCCTTGGTCATGCCGGTTTTTATAGGAGGTTCATTAAGGACTTCTCTAAAATTTCTCGGCCTCTGACTAATCTCTTACAAAAAGATGTCCCTTTTGTCTTTGATGATGACTGTGTAGAAGCATTTGAAATACTTAAGAAAGCTTTGGTTTCTGCACCTATTGTTCAACCTCCTGATTGGAATTTACCATTTGAAATTATGTGTGATGCTAGTGATTATGTGTAGGGGCTGTTCTAGGACAAAGAGTTGATAAGAAATTAAATGTTATTCAATATGCTAGTAAAACCCTAGACATGCCAAAGAAATTATGCTACTACTGAAAAAGAATTTTAGCAGTTGTATTTGCTTGTGATAAGTTCAGACCTTATATTGTTGATTCTAAAGTAACTGTTCACACTATCATGCTGCTATTAAATATCTTATGGAAAAGAAAGATGCTAAACCTAGACTTATTAGATGGGTTCTCTTGCTACAAGAATTTGATTTGCATATTATTGATAGAAAGGGAGCTGAGAACCCCGTTGCAGACAACTTGTCTAGGTTAGAGAATGTTCTTGATGACCCACTACCTATTGATGATAGCTTTCCTGATGAACAATTAGCTGTCATAAATGCTTCTCGCACTGCTCCATGGTATGCTGATTATGCTAATTACATTGTTGCTAAATTTATACCACCTAGTTTCACATACCAGCAAAAGAAAAAGTTCTTCTATGATTTAAGACATTACTTTTGGGATGACCCACATCTTTATAAAGAAGGAGTGGATGGTGTTATTAGACGTTGTGTACCTGAGCATGAACAGGAACAGATCCTACGCAAGTGTCACTCCGAAGCTTATGGAGGACACCATGCTGGAGATAGAACTGCACATAAGGTATTGCAATCGGTTTTTATTGGCCTACTCTCTTCAAGGATGCCTGTAAGTTTGTTTTGTCTTGTGATGAATGTCAAAGAATTGGTAATATTAGTAGACATCAAGAAATGCCTATGAATTATTCACTTGTTATTGAACCATTTGATGTTTGGGGCTTTGATTATATGGGACCGTTTCCTTCCTCTAATGGGTATACACATATTTTAGTTGTTGTTGATTACGTTACTAAGTGGGTAGAAGCTATTCCAACTAGTAGTGCTGATCATAACACCTCTATTAAGATGCTTAAAGAAGTTATTTTTCCGAGGTTTGGAGTCCCTAGATATTTAATGACTGATGGTGGTTCACATTTTATTCATGGTGCTTTTCGTAAAATGCTTGCTAAGTATGATGTTAATCATAGAATTGCATCTCCATATCATCCACAGTCTAGTGGTCAAGTAGAACTTAGCAATAGAGAGCTTAAATTAATTTTGCAAAAGACTGTCAATAGATCTAGAAAGAATTGGTCCAAGAAACTTGATGATGCATTATGGGCCTATACAGAACTGCATATAAAAATCCTATGGGTATGTCTCCATATAAAATGGTTTATGGTAAAGCATGTCACTTACCTCTTGAATTAGAACATAAGGCATATTGGGCTATTAAAGAGCTCAACTATGACTTCAAACTTGCCGGTGAGAAGAGGCTTTTTGACATTAGCTCACTTGATGAATGGAGAACCCAGGCTTATGAGAATGCCAAACTGTTTAAAGAAAAAGTTAAAAGATGGCATGACAAAAGGATACAAAAACGTGAGTTTAATGTAGGTGATTATGTATTGTTATACAACTCTCGTTTAAGATTTTTTGCAGGCAAACTCCTCTCTAAATGGGAAGGTCCTTACATCATCGAGGAGGTCTACGTTCCGGTGCCATAAAAATCAACAACTTCGAAGGCACAAATCCGAGGGTGGTGAACGGTCAAAGAATCAAACATTATATCTCAGGTAATCCTATAAATGTTGAAACTAATGTTATTGAAACCGTAACCCCGGAGGAATACATAAGGGACACTTTCCAGAACGTTTCAGACTCCAAAAAGGAATAGGTACGTGGTACGGTAAGTAAACCGACTCTCAAAACAGTTCTAATGGCAATTTTCTCCGTTTTGGAATATTTAAGAAAATAGGAAAATAAGAAGCAGACCGGAAAGGACACGAGGCTTCCACGAGGGTGGAGGGCGCGCCCTACCCCCTGGGCGCCCCCTGCCTCGTGGGCACCTCGTGTGCCCTCGGACTCCGTTTTCTTGCACGATACTTCTTTTGGTCGGTAAAAATTCATTATATAATCTCCCGAAGGTTTTGACCACCGTATCACGCAAATATCTTCTGTCTTTGTTTCGAGCTATTTTTCTGACAGATCTAGATCGCCATGGCGTCTTCAAGTGCCCCCAAGGACAAGTTCTTCGAGAAGGTCATCAACCCCTACCTCGCGGAGGTGCTGCAACACCCTCAAACCATTGAGATGCATGAGGGGTTGCTGCACATCCGCGATGTTGAGGGACCAAGGAGGACCGGAAGCATGGAGACAAGGCTCGAGGCATTGGAGCAACAAGTTTTCAAGTGCCAGGAGATGGTGGAACGTGGACTCGACTCCAATCATATAATGATCATGGAGTTCACCAACAACCACAAGCTGGATGACAAGAACATTGGGGAGGCCATCTTCAAGCTTCACGAGAAAATCGAGCGCCTCCAAGCCCAGATCTATGACCTGCAAAACCAAAACTGTGAGTATGAATATAGATTCAAGAGGATGAGTTTGGCTGCAGATTTGAGGATCCCGGAGACTCGATCATCCTTCTATGATGGTGAGCCTATGCCTTGGAAGATGGACGACAAGCCTACATCATCAACAACTCCTTCATCACCACCTCCGAGGAAGGAAACATAAACACATGGGTATGGGCACTCCCCTTGGCAACTGCCAAGCTTGGGGGAGTGCCCCGGTATCGTATCACCATCACTTTTATCTTTACCGTTTTTCTTAGTTCGATCCTTTTGGTAATATCTTGATCTAGTAGAATAAAGTTTTAGTATGATCTAGTTGTGAGTTTTGCTTTATGATCCTTCTATGTAATCGAGTCCGTGAGCTATATATAATAAAGATTAGTGTTGAGTCAAGGGCTGGATTATTTTGCTATGATCTTGAGGGAATAAAAATAAAAGAAAAAAGAAATAAAGAGATTATGTGGATCTTATGGAGAGTAATGACTTCACATATAAAGAGTATGATGAATAAAAGTTGTTGAGAGTTGACAAACATAGTTTTGGTCATCGTTGCAATTAATAGGAAGTAATAAAGAAAGAGAGGTTTTCACATATAAATATACTATCTTGGACATCTTTTATGATTGTGAGCACTCATTAAAATATGATATGCTAAAGAGTTGACGTTGGACAAGGAAGACAACGTAATGGGTCATGTTTTCTTACATCTGAGATAAATTATATTGTCATGGATCATCCAACATGTTGAGCTTGCCTTTCCCTCTCTTGGTAGCCAATTTATTTGCACCAAGTAGAGATACTACTTGTGCTTCCAAATATCCCTAAACCCAATTTTGCCATGAGAGTCTACCATATCTACCTATGGATTAAGTAAGATCCATCAAGTAAGTTGTCATCGTTGCAAGCACTAAGAATTTCCCTCTAAATATGTATGATTTATTAGTGTGGAGAAAATAAGCTATATACGATCTTGCGATGTGGAAGAAATAAAAGCGACGGACTGCATAATAAAGGTCCATATCACAAGTGGCAGTATAAAGTGACGTTCTTTTGCATTAAGATTTCATGCATCCAACCATAAAAGCACATGACAACCTCTGCTTCCCTTTGCGAAGGGCCTATCTTTTATTCTTGTCTATTACTTCATGCAAAGAGTCACGGTGATCTTCACCTTTAATTTTTACATTTTATCCTTTGGCAAGCACAATGTGTTGGAAGGATCCTGATATATATATGGCTAATTGGATGTTGGTTTTCATGAACTATTATTGTTGACATTACGCTTGAGGTAAAAAGTTGGGAGGCAAAACTATAAGCCCCTATCTTTCTCTGTGTCCGATTAAAACATCATAACCATAAATATCGCGTGAGTGTTAGCAATTGTGAAAGACTAAAAGATGGTTGAGTATGTGGACTTGCTGAGAAGCTCTTATATTGACTCTTTCCTACGTTATGATAAATTGCAATTGCTTCAATGACCGAGATTATAGTTTGTTAGTTTTCAATGAAGTTTCTCGTTCATACTTGAGTATGTGAATGAATTGTTACTTTAGCATATAAGAGATCATATGACAATATATATATATATATATTGATGTTCTAAGAATGATCATGATGCCCTCATGTCCGTATTTTATTTTATCGACACCTCTATCTCTAAACATGTGGACATATTTTTCGATTTCGGCTTTCGCTTGAGGACAAGCGAGGTCTAAGCTTGGGGGAGTTGATACGTCCATTTTGCATCATGCTTTTATATCGATATTTATTGCATTATGGGCTGTTATTACACATTATGTCACAATACTTATGCCTATTCTCTCTTATTTTACAAGGTTTACATGAAAGAGGGGAAATGCCGACGCTGGAATTCTGGGCTGGAAAAGGAGCAAAATATTAGAGACTATTCTAGCACATCTTCCAAAAAGTCCAAGAAACTTCACGGGAGCACTTTCAGAATATATAAAAATATTGGGCCAAAGAAGTACCAGAGGGGGGACACCCATCCGTCCAATGAGGATGGGGCGCGCCCTACCCCCCTGGGCCGCCCCCTGCCTCGTGGGCCCCTGGTGGCCCTCCATGCCCATCTTTGGCTATATGGATTCTTTCGTCGAGGAAAAAATCATAAGCTAGCTCACGGGATGAAACTCCGCCGCCACAAGGTGGAACCTTGGGCGAAACCAATCTAGGGCTCCGTCGGAGCTGTTCTGTTGGGGAAACTTCCCTCCGGGAGGGGGAAATCACCCATCGTCATCACCAACGATCCTCTCATCGGGAGGGGGTCAATCTCCATCAACATCTTCACCAGCACCATCTCATCTCAAACCCTAGTCATCTCTTGTATCAATCTTTGTATCCAAGCCTCAGATTGGTACCTGTGGGTTGCTAGTAGTGTTGATTACTCCTTGTAGTTGATGCTAGTTGGTTTACTTGGTGGAAGATCGTATGTTTCAGATCCATTATGCATATTAGTACCCCTCTGATTATGGAACATGAATATGCTTTTGTGAGTAGTTACGTTTGTTCCTGAGGACATGGGAGAAGTCTTGCTATAAGTAGTCATGTGAATTTGGTATTCGTTCGATATTTTGATTAGATGTATGTTGTCATCCTTAGTGGTGTCATGTGAACGTCGAATACATGACACTTCACCATTGTTTGGGCCTAGAGGGAGGCATTGGGAAGTAATAAGTAGATGATGGTTACTAGAGTGACAGAAGCTTAAACCCTAGTTTATGCGTTGCTTCGTAAGGGGCTGATTTGGATCCATATGTTTCATGCTATGGTTAGGTTTACCTTAATACTCTGTTGTAGTTGTGGATGCTTGCAATAGGGGTTAATCATAAGTGGGATGCTTGTCCAAGTAAGGACAGTACCCAAGCACCGGTCCACCCACATATCAAATTATCAAAGTACCGAACGCGAATCATATGAACGTGATGAAAACTAGCTTGACGATAATTCCCATGTGTCCTCGGGAGCGCTTTACTTCATATAAGAGTTTGTCCAGGCTTGTCCTTTGCTACAAAAAGGATTGGGCCATCTTGTTGCACCTTATTTACCTTTATTACTTGTTACCCGTTATAAATTACATTATCACAAAACTATATGTTACCGATAATTTTAGTGCCTGCAGAGAATACCTTGCTGAAAACCGCTTATCATTTCTTCTGCTCCTCGTTGGGTTTGACACTCTTACTTATCGAAAAGGCTACGATAATATCCCCTACACTTGTGGGTCATCAATTTTTAGTTTGTATGCTCGTCCATTAACTCAATTTTTGCAGGTTTCATGATACAGTAATTCTGCAAATGTGTCGGCTTTCTATTTAGTTTTGTAGTGCCATTTAATTGTTAAACTTTCTAGATGAAAATCCTAAGAATACCTAATATGATTTTTTTTGTTATTTCTTTCAGGGAGCCACATAGAGATCTGACAAAGGTCCTATAGAACTGACCACGAGAGCGGCGGCAAGTGCAGCGGTGCGTACTAAACGGTTGATCGAATCCGTGCAAATCATGTCCCTAGTGTGATTGAGAACGGCGTTAAATTATTAGACACAAGCAGTTAATTTCTACTAATTAGAACTACACAGTGAAGCCTGACAAAATGGCCACAAGTATTGGAATCTTATAAAGTTATAATATGTTGGAGGGTGGACTAATGGGTATCCTTCTCGATCCAAGGCATGGAGAACCACAAGGAGTTTGCCGACAAGATGTTTAGGACATGTCAAGGCCATTGGCGGTGAGGGGAGGAAGGGCATGTGGAGGGAGGCGTCACGAGAGATAGAAGCAAGCCTCTGTGGGGGCTTCCCTGTTTCTTCTGTGAGAAGCAGAAGGAGGCGGCTGGGCGAGGTTGTGGCAGCGGATGATGGTTGTTGTGCTATGCGGCGAGAATGGGCGAGCCGAGTGGCGGGAATGGAGTGACGGAGTGAGTAGCTTGCTCGGTGAGAGAATTGTTTTTTAGGAGAGGTCGGTGAGAAAATGGGCTACTGCCCAGTACAAATCTAGGTAAAGTCCATGCCAGTTTACCAGAGTTGTTTTTTTGTGCAAAGTTGTAGTTTATTTTGTTTTCATGTGTTATTTGCAGAGAATATATGGTTCGTTTATATCGTGCTTATTTCATATAGCTTTTTCTGGTAGCATATTTGTAACAGAAAATTGTACGCATTAGTCACCCTGTTCATGATTCATAACACATGCGTTTTAGCGGGATGGAGGTAATATTGTGAGAGACAGACCCATCAGGCTAAGGAAAAGAAATAGTATATCTTTTAAGGTTATCATCTTGTATGCCAAGCAGGGTCGAGTACATGATATACTAGGCGCTTTTCTTCTAAATTGTACAGAAAGTCCACTGAGTCATTGTTGTTTGTATGCCACCGTAGAGCAAAATAGTACTTCTTTTAATCATTTTTAGGTGAAATACAAGCATGTAGCTACCTCACTTAATTATTGTACTCACTTGAAGTTTTATGTTGATACAATGCAATATTTAAGTAGTAGAGAAACCTCACAAATTTAAATTGATGAATGATATTTAGGAAAAGAAGTAGGCATGTTTCATTATAAATGGAAAGTCTTTTTCAAGGCATAGTGTTTAATTCACGAATGATTAAACAGTTTAACATGGACCAACACTGAGTAGCAGGGGAGTGGCAGTGCATAGAGACATAGTGAGGGGAGCGGGGGCGATGATGGAGGCGGAGATGTTTAGAGAGAGATGTTGAGAGCGGGAGGTTTAACATGGTGCAATCGAAAACCGAGAGGCACGCCTTGCTAAGACAAGCACATTTTAAAACATAACAATACTTTGTGTTGTTTTGATGTTGTATCAGAACCAGGTACCATGTGAAGCTCAAGGAATGGTTGTAGATCATTATGGATAAACTGAAAAAAAAGATCATTATGGAGTACATTATAAACGACATTTGGTGTCAGCGGCATGTCACTAACACTGACAAAGTTCTCTGAAACACGATTACTATCATGTACAATGCTTTTACAACCGATTCAATTTGTTTGGTACATAGAGCTTGGTCCTTTATGATTATTTTATTTCTTCAGTACAAATGCTTTTAGCTCTTGATATTTTATTACGTCTATACACTTATCCATTGACACACCACTTGTGGAAACTTTTTCCATTGGAATAAGAAGAACAACAATGATTTAGTTGTAATAAAATGCTGAAAATGCAACCTGATGTGCATGAGTACCTTAAAGATATATGCTAGACAACAACAATGATTTAACTTGTTGTAAAATGTTGTTTCTGCACTAAATCTTCTTTACAAACTGTTTGCACGAGAGAGGTGGTCCTACTGGAATCATGTATGCCTTTCGCGAGTTTCACTATTAAGTATTCAAAGCAGCAAAGATAACAGGATGGAATGTCAAGGTGATCACCCGTATTTCTGGAGAAATAGTAAGTGGGCTAACTGAGATGAAACTCAACAATGTATCTCTACTATTAAAGGGCTATAAAAATACATAACTTGTCGGGTGGTAGGTGCGACATATGCCAACGGGTGGCTTATCATTGTGGGAGCCAGTAAGACGTCGCAGGTGCCTGGAAGCGGGATGAGGCGAAGACATGCACGCCGGCGAATCTTACCCAGCTTCAGGGCTCTCCGTGGAGATAACACCCCTACTGCTGCTCTGCGGGGTCTCCGCATGATCACTAGATGAATGAGTGGCTACAAGATGCTCCTTGAGCTGTTTGGCGAGAAGAAGAAGAAGGGCACGGCTAGCTCTCCTCTCCTCTCTATGTGGTGTCTAAAACTAGCTCAGATCCACCCTTTGCATGGGTGCCCCAGGGGGTTTATATAAGCCCACCCCTCAGGGGTACAATGGTAATCCGGCTGGGCGTGGGCCCTAGCCGTCTGTGTCTATGCTCGCCGGCTTCTGCGCCGGCTGCTGGGGCCCCCGGCTAGTGGGTCCCGCCGGCTGCCGGCTCCTTGGTCGACAGGCAGGCCCCACTGTCAAGGGCCTTGTCGTGGCTGGTACTGTTGCCTCAAACCTGGTGACGAGGGCTTCGCCGAGGTGGGCGTGGCTACAGTGCCGCCGCCCGGCGGGCGATCGCTGTAGCCTCACCTCGTCTTGTCTCCTTAATGGGGCGTCTCCTTCGAGGGAGGGCAAGCCGGCTGTGGGGAGCCGGCCCTGTCTTGGGCCGACTGGGGGAGGCCTAGCCGCCTTCGGGTGTCTCTCTGCCGAAGGGG
>NC_053022.1:455526229-455548172 GCF_003073215.2 Triticum urartu
GGGTTCGACTAGTCGGCCCGGGGACTGGCCGCCTTAAGTTATATTAGAAGTCCTACCCGCGGTTAGACAAGTAGTGTGCCGGCACCCAAGCCTTCTCTTGCCAAAAGTCGTAGTTCGAAGAACCGGCTGTCCGGCTGGCAAGAGTTAAAGGCAGGAGAAGGACGCCCACACAAAAAACGGCTAGGGACTAACGGACTATATAACAAAAGCCGGTTTTTCTCCCCCAACCGACCGACTACCAGAGTAGCCGGCCGAGCCGGCTTCCATTCACCTCGCTTCAATCTAAGAAAGCTCGAGTACTTGCCTTCCCAAAAAAAATAGCCAAGTCCTTCCCTAGCCACAGGCTGCAGAGCAGCTGCCGGTTGGGAAGGCAGCAGCCAGGGGAAGGCGGCAAAGGAAACAGCCTAAGGATAAAAAAGCATACGCGAATGGAAGCCAAACACACACTGATCATATTTATACAAAAGACCTTCGAAAGGCCAGCATTTAACATAGTTTGAATACACCCCCACTGGGTGGAACTGCGCAAGTTTAATAAAAATTGTTCAAATAGTAACAAGCAGGAAAAGCAAGGACGACAGATTAAGCCAAGGGAGCGACTGGCGAGTCAGGCGGGTCGGTAGAGACGACAGTGCTGGCTGGAGGAGTGGCCAGCTGGCGAACCTCGGCATGATCACCACCTCCCGCAGAGGGTGCTAGCACGCGCCTCGTTGTTGAGGCACGGTCAAGCTGAGGCTGGCTGGTCGCTTCAACCGGCCGCTCGAACGTCTTCGCCTTCCTCTCCTTCGTCGGTCTTCACCTTCATCGGAAGCGATCTCCCTCGCGCCGAGTCCTCACCCTCTGCCGGGTCCAGCCCGAACCATTCCTCCGCTGGGCAACTCGTCGTCATTTATCTCAGGAGCAAAGCGCTGATGTCAGTGCACTCGGCGATCGTCGAGGCATGCTGAGAGATAGCCGACCGCACCTCCTCCATCTCCTCGTCGGCTTCCAGCCCCCAGGTGCGCAGCTAGTCCAGGTTCAGCCCGGGATACCAGGCTCGGACGAACTCCAGCGCCCGCCCAGCTCCAAGTCGGGCTGCCGATGCTTTCCAGGCCTCGAACGGCCAACCGCAACCTCCAGCTAGTCAGCAGTCCTACTCGGGGTGCGGGGAATCCGCTTCACCTGGCCAGAGGGCGGCCAACACCTGCGCCCCGGCGCGCTGGAGGCGCGGAGCACTGTGGTGAAGCCGCTGCAGCCGGGCCTTGGCCGCCAAGAGTTGCTCCTCAAGCGTCCGGCTCGCGTCCGGCGCGATTTCAGCCCACGCCTGCTGGCGCACCTCGTAGTGGGCCTCGATGGTCTGGGTGGCAAAGACGGAGTAGCCAGGGAAGTAGTCTACACAAAGAACAAAAAGCAGCACAAGTCAGAACACAAATCAGGGGGCAAGGGGCAAGCAAGGAGTGAGGAAGGCGGCTTACCATCGATCAGATCCTCAACCCGGCCGTATCCCTCGCTCAGCGCTTGTTTTGCCTCAGCCCAGCCCGCCGCTTCGGTCTCGAACTCGGCTTTGAGGGCGTCCTCGCTGTCCTGCGCCTTCTTCAGGGCCGCCTTGTGGCTCTCCTCCTGGTCGGCCAACTTCTTGGCCAGGCGGTCACGCTCCAGGACTAAGGCGTTGCACTCGGCTTCCTTGGTGCGAAGGGCGGTCTGGGCCCCGCTGAGCTGCTCCCTCAAGTCGGCATTGGCTCCTGCAAGCATAAAGACAAAGGAAAAATCAATAAGGAAGAAGTCGTCAGGAAAGATCCGACCCGACTGCTCAGCAGTCGGCCCGAATCTCGGGGACTACACCCAGTGGGTGCGCTGACGCGCCCCCACAGGAGATGAACGAGACAAAGCACGCACTCTGGCTGTTGATCAGGTCCTCAGTTTTCTGGCCCAGCTCCTGAGCCTAGGAGTTGAAGGCAGCAGCGTGGAGGTTATGGTATTCCTGGAAGATCAGACAGGATGCAAGAATAAGATAGCTGTCAGGACCTAGTAAGTTCCAAGCCGCCTGCTCAGCAGACGACTCGGAACTCGGGGACTACACCCAGTGGGTGTGCTGACGCGCCCCCATGGAAGAAATCAAAAAAGAAAAACAACTAAGGCCAGAAGGCTCACCCGGATGACGGCCCGCGTCATGAGGAACACTTGGGTATATCGCTGCAGCGAAGCGGCCTGGGCTTGAAGCCGGTTCCGGACCTCCTGGGTCGCCGTATTCAGCTCGGCCGTCCCCCCGCTGGGCGTCCACTCGGACGTGCTGGCGCTGGCCGCCTCCAGGGCCTCCGCCGTCCGGCTGGTGCCCGCAGCTCTGTGCGGCTCCGGCGCGGAGGTAGTTCCCCCTACGCGCCGGTGAAATGCCGGTTGCACCTCAAGGCCGGCCCCTGCCTCCGGCTCGCCCCCGGCCGGCTGCTCTGGCGTCGCGGTTGGTTGGCCGCTTTGGCCTGCTCCAGTCGGCGCCGTCAGCGGCGCCTCCTCCACGAAGACCATGTGGTCCTCCCTCCTCTCCATCACCGGTGGGTCTCAGTCGACCTCCTCCGACGAGGGCACGGGGTTGTCGGGGGCCACGGCATGGAGGGGAACGACGAGTTGCGGAGTCTGGTTGCGCGAGGCCTCCGCCTCCTTCTCTGCGGCCGCCACCTCCGCCCGGGCCTTGGCCGCGACGTCGGCCTGCTCCTTCACCGCCCGGGCGGTCCTTCGCTCTGCCGCCTCTCGCTCCTCCCGCGCCTCCCGTGCGTTCCGCTTCGTGGCCTCCATGAGCTCGGGGCGGCGATCCACGCGCTGGGAGCCTGAGGACCCTCCAGTCGGCCCGACTACGGAGCCGCCAGGACCTCGCTCGAGGGAAAGCGGTGCCCTGCCCGGCGAGCAAAGAAAAGTTTAGAAGAGCCTCAATCGAAGAGGACAACAAAAAATACAAGACGTTTGACGCTTACGCCGAGATCGCCTGCGGCTGTTTCACCGCCTTGCGGAAGCGGGCCGCCTTCACGGCCGCCTCATCCCGCTTGGTAGCCGCCGTGGAACCTTTGGATTTCTTCGGCCGGCTGCCGAAGTAGGTCGACGTGGCCCGGCGTTTCTGCGCGCCGCCACGGGCAGCCGGCGCGGCAGACGGGCCCGCGCCTTGATGATCAAGCGCCGGCTGGCGGTGCGGAACAGCTTCTACCTCGTCATCGTCCGCCCAGTCCTCGAGGCCGGCCCCAAGCCCCGTGCCGCCTGCCTCATCGCTTCCCCCATGATGGCATCTTCCATGGCGGCCGCTCCCAGGTCCGGATCATCGACGTTGTCCACAGTGCGGTCAGGGAGGAGCTAGCGCTCTACCCCTGCGGCCCCGGCCGTCGGCAGAAGAAGAGGGTTCTGCTGAGGGCAAACCAATTGATCAGAAGTCGGCCATTATGAGGCCGACTACAAAAAGGAAGAAAAGAAGAAAAACTTATGGCAGGCGAGGTTTGGCGCGAGAATACGACCCCTTGCCGTATCGCCAATCCTCGGCGAGCTTGCAGTTGGAGATGTAGTTCACCATGTAAGACACCTCGGCATGAGGCATCTCCCTGGTGCTCAGTCGGCACGGGTCGAAGCGGCCGCTCATCTAACAAATCATGTGAGGCCGGCCTTGAAGCGGAAGTACTCGGCGCTCCACAAAGGCGGCCACCAGGTCGGCTCCGGTCAGGCCCTCCGATTGGATCATCACCCGGAGCCGGGCGACGGCTGCGTTCCCGGCCTGAGACAACGACCTGGCCCGGTAGCTCCACAAGGGTTCCCTCCCAGCCGGCAGGTTGACGAAGTTGCCTTGCTGGGCGACGTTCTTCACGTAAAAATAGGACTTCTTGCCAGAGCTTCACCGACTGGATCAGCGGGATGGGCGGGAACGGATTGTTCTCGCCCGTCCGCCTCATAGCAATGAAGGCTCCGCAGGGGGCGGGCACGCTCGCGACAATGGTGCCGAGCTTGCTCTGGAAGAATTCTACCTAGAGCTCGAGAGTGGGGAGAACCCCAAGAAAGCCCTCACACAGGGTGACGAAAGCCGACAGCAGCATCACCGCGTTGGGTGTAAGGTGATGCGGCTGGAGGTGGTAAAACTCAAGAAAAGCACGAAGCAATCCGCTCGCCGGGAGGCCGAAGCCGCGCAGGCAATGCGAGCGGAAGATTACCCGCTCGCCCTCCTCCGGTGCCGGCGAAATCTCCCTCGCCGGCGCACGACGAACCCGCACGTAGTTCTTGCCCGGCAGACGCCGCGTCCGGCGGAGGAACTCAACGTGGTCCTCGTGGATGTTGGAGCCGTCCCACGAGCTCGACAACGCCATGGGAGCGACGCGGCGAGGAACAAGGCGATGCGATGGCGGAGACGCGCACGACCCCGCTACGGCGGGACCGAAGGAACCAAGAGGTCCGACGGCGGAGCGGCACGGCAATGGGTCGCTGCGGCGGCGGAAGGAAGAAGAAGGAAGGCGAGAAAGGGTGGAGCGAGGGAGAGCGTGCGATCCTCTGCCGCTCCCTCTCCTCCCCCTACTTATAGACCCGCGCGGCGGAGCCGAGGAGGCGTGGTGTGGGGGAACGTGGGATCAACTGCGCCCACTCCCCCACGTCCCGCGATTATTGCACCCTGATGACGAAATGAAACCGCCGCGGAAAGGCGAGCGGTACATTGTGGGCCGCAGAAGATCCGTGCTTGGGCCGAGGCCTAGAAGTGGCGGGCCCGGGCCTGCGGCGGCGTCCCATCGCGCGCGTGCGTTGGCAGGTTTTCCTTGCCACGTGGCCCGCGGGGTGGCGCGCGGTCAGCTCGCAGGCCGACCCACGTTCCCGCCTACAAGATACGGAGCTTTCCGAAGACGGCGCGCATAAGCAAAGCCGGCTCCTCGGGATAGGAAGCTGACCAAGCTTCTCGTCCCTTTGTCAGCCTCGATGCTCGATCAGCTTCGGGGACTACTGTCGGAGTAAACGACCACGGCTAGCCTAGCCGGCTCCCCCTGGCCCTTCTAAAAAAATTACGAGCCGATCCGGCCCTCAAGAATCCAAGACGTGGGGCCGCCTTCCCCTTGCCGGCTGTCTCCCAGGCCGACTATCGGAAGGCGGCCCGGCTTTAGCCCTCATGAAGAAAGCCGCGGGAGGGCCGGCTCCAAGAAGCCGGCCGCGAGAAGCCGACTCCCACAAAGCGGTCAAGATCGTACCCTCGAAGTCGCATCCACATAACGGGCGATGTGGCGGGGCGTGGCTACAGTAAAGCCTGCCACCCCCGAATCCCGGAGCACGCCTGGCACAGTGCGCCGTAACGGGGTGGCCATGACCCGTCCACGCGGCACTGTTGCCATGTTGACCCTGATGCCACCCACGACGGGCTGTCAGCGCGGCCCACGGGCGGTGGGCCCCTTCAGGCAGAGAGACACCCGAAGGCGGCCAGGCCTCCCCCAGTCGGCCCAAGACAGGGCCGGCTCCCCACAGCCGGCTTGCTTCCTCCGCTCCAAGGAGACGCCCCATTAAGGAGACAAGACGAGGTGAGGCTACAGCGATCGCCCGCCGGTCGGCGGCACTGTAGCCACGCTTACCTCGGCTAAGCCCTCGTCACCAGGTTTGAGGCAACAGTAACTAGCCACCGACAAGGCCCTGGACAGTGGGGCCTGCTTGTCGACCAAGGAGACGACAGCCGGCGGGACCCACCAGCCGGCGGGCCCCAGCAACCGGCGCAGAAGCCGGCGAGCGTAGACACAGACGGCTGGGGTCACGCCCAGCCGGATTACCATTGTACCCCCGGGGGGTGGGCCTATATAAACCCCCGGGGCACCCATGCAAAGGGTTGATCTGAGCTAGTTTTAGACACCACATAGAGAGGAGAGGAGAGCTAGCCGTGCCCTTCTTCTTCTTCTCGCCAAACAGCTCAAGGAGCATCTTGTAGCCACTCGTTCATCTAGTGATCATGCGGAGACCCCGCAGAGCAGCAGTAGGGGTGTTATCTCCACGGAGAGCCCTGAAGCTGGGTAAGATTCGCCGGCGTGCATGTCTTCGCCTCATCCCGCTTCCAGGCACCGGCGACGTCTTACTGGCTCCCACAATGATAAGCACTCGTTGGCATATGTCGCACCTACCACCCGACATTTGGCGCCCACCATGGGGACAGGTGCACCGTCGTCCGGAGACCTGTTCTGAACGGGAACCCTCTTCCTCCCCAGCGAGCGTGGCCAGCCCGGCACGCCCGACGGCGCTTGCCACGACGTGCTGCAAGGCGTCACCAACGTCTGCGCAGCGAGCGGCCTCGCCGATCTCTTTGACGAGACCCTCATCTTCGACGAGCTCGCCTCTGACGCGGGCACCGACCACCTCGTCAACCTCCTCGGCCAGCTCCACGTCTCCGGCGAGCCTGCTGTGGACTTGGAGTCTGTTGGCTCCACCGATCCGATGCCTGTCGACTCCGACACGGCCTCGCTCGACGCTTTCCCCACCGACGTCGCGATCTACAACGACCCGCTTCCCCGGGCTGATGGCTATGACGATGCCACCACCGAGGTGATGGTCATCGGCCACGGCGGCGCTTCTGGCGAGAACGCCCTCGACGCCCCGCATGCGGCGGTCCACGACTTGTCCATCCCCCTCCCGGCCGATGCCGACGCTGAAGCACTGGAGGCTCGCCGCCTCGCCCTCCTCGTGGAGGGCCGGAAGTTGGCTTCCATGAGACGCCTCACTGAGGCCCACCAGTGCGAAGCCGACCGCGCCGCCTTTGGCACGCCGCCCCCAGGCGGGCCAAGCCGAGCCGGCGTTGTCAGACAGCGCGGCGCTGCCCTTGCCGACACGCTAGGAGTCGACCGCCCAGTCTACGCCACTCCACTTGAGAACCTGCGCGCCGCCCAGGCGGCCGTAGACGAGCTAGACGGACTGGGGGCCGAAGAACTCCCCCACATGACCAGATGCATCCAGCAACTAATCGATGTAGCCGCACAGCGGCACGAAGCCGACGCCCGCGCGGAAAGCCCTCCCCCGCGCTGATAGCATGGCGCGACGTCCTGGACGCCGACTGCGGCTAAAACCCGCGCGCGACACGAGAAAGAGCTGGCTGCCAGCCGAAGCCGAACCCGGATCTCCATCGAGCGAGACGCAGAAGGCCGTCCCCGGGCCGTGGAGCGGCGGGGCAACCCGCCTCCGCCTCCGCCTCGTGGGGAGAGATATCCCACCCCACCGCCTGTCACGCATCCGACTCTCAGCGGCCGACTAGGTCGCTGTGAAGGAGTCGGCGAGAACGACGCCCGCCATCGGATCGACCGCCTAGCGCGATCCCTGGCGCTAGAAGAAGAAGATGATGTCGGCCCGCCTTGCTTCGGCCCCCGCATCCACGACGAGCCTTTCCCCAAAGGGTTCTCGCTCCCAAGAGACACGCCCAAGTACAACGGCTCCGTGAAGCCGGAAGATTGGTTGATCGACTACTCCACAGCGGTTCGCATAGCAAACGGCAACAGGCGCGTTGCCGTGAAGTACGTGCCCCTCATGCTGCAAGGCACGGCGCGGACCTGGCTCAACAGCCTCAGGCCATACAGCATCAACAGCTAGCTAGACTTCACAAAAGCCTTCGTCCGCAACTTCACCAGCACCTACAAGCGGTCTCCCAAGCCTAGACAGCTCTCCTTGTGCGTATAAGGCCCCGCCGAATCCACTCGCGACTACCTCACGCGTTGGCCGAGCTCCGCAACTCTTGCGAAGGGGTGCACGAGGTGCAAGCCATAGAATACTTCACTGCTGGGTGCCGAGAAGGCACCCTCCTCAAGCACAAGCTCCTCTGCGATGAGCTGACTACCCTCGACGAACTTCTGGTCATAGCGGACAAGTATGCCACCGCCGACTCCTCAATGAAGACTGAACTCCGGGTAGACGCGTCCGGGAAGGTACTCAATCCGGCGCCCAAGACGCCGGCTGGGGACTCCGGCCGACGCCCGTACCAGAACGACCACAAGCGCAAGGGCCCCGTGCCGCTCTCCACCAGTCGGCAGGTGGCCACAGTCGAAGACGAGTAGCCTGAAGGGCGGCCCGCACCCAAGAAGCAGAGGGGCGGCAGGCCGGCTTGGCAGCCGGCCTTCTCCTATGAGCAAACTCTCGACGCCCCATGCAAGTTCCACAGCGGCGCGAAGCCGTCCAACCACACAACCCGGAAGTGCCACTGGCTCACCTGAATCTCCAAAGGCGAAGGGCTCGCGCCGCCTCCGCCTGCTGGTCCGCCGCCTCCGGCTCCGCAGCTGCCGACCGCTCTGCCAGCAGTCGGAGCTGTGCACGATGAGTTCCCCGACGAGCATGCCGCCTATGTCGTCTTTACAAGCCAGCCCGAAGGCCGGCGCAGCAGACGCTGAGAGCACCAGGAAGTCAACGTGGTCGCTACCAACCCCGCCGAGCACATGCACTGGTCAGAAAAGCCTATCAGCTGGAGCCGGGCCGACCACCCAGAGGTGATGCCATCTCCTGGCTCTTATGCGTTGGTTTTGGATGCCACCCTTGCAACGGACAGACGCGCCGCCCGTTTCTCCCGCGTGCTGATAGACGGCGGGAGCAGCATCAACATCCTGTACCGTGACACCCTGGAGAAGCTGAACGTCAAGACGAAGCAACTCGTGCCTACTCGGACTGTGTTCCATGGCATTGTACCTGGCTTGTCCTGCGCCCCCATTGGCAAGATCAAGATTGATGTTCTCTTTGGGGACAAGGATCATTTCCGCCGGGAAGCAATCTGGTTTGAAGTGGTGGACCTGGAGAGCCCCTACCATGCATTGCTTGGCCGTCCTGCCTTGGCCAGGTTCATGGCTGTTCCCCACTATGCTTACCTCAAGATGAAGATGCCGAGCCAAGGCATCATCACCATAGCCGGCGATTACAAGAAATCTTCCGAGTGCGCAGCAGCCAGGAGCCGGCTGGCCGAGTCCCTTGTGATTGCCGAAGAAAAGAAGATGTTGGACCGAGTCGTGGCCATGGCCGGCAAATAGCCGGCCCTGTCCCCCGATCCCAAGGAGTGTGATGTCCACTCGGCAGGCAATACCAACCGGTGTCTCTCTGCAACACCTCCTCAAGCCGTCTATCAAGCCGTCTCCAGAGTCCGATTCCATCTTCGTGCCGCCTGACCCCGATGCAGCCCGGGTCCGGCTCGAAGAACCAAGCAGGTGACCCGGGGACTTCGATAGTCGGCCCGGGGACGTCAGTAGGCGGCTCGGGGACTTCCGTAGTTACGCCCGACCCGGGGACTGCCACACCCGGCTCGGGGACTGCGGTAGTCGGCCCGGGGACTGCACCAACACAACAGGCGGCGGCCGACTCCAGCATTTCACCACCCAGCCCGCCCGCCCTGGTCGCAGTAGCCATGGCAATAGAAGAAGTCGCAGCTCCATCATGGGCCAGTCCATCCTCAACTTCCTAATAAACCAAGATCTGCCGGCTGACGAAACAGAGGCAAGACAAGTCCAACGCCGAGCCGGAGCATACACAATCGTCAACAGAGAGCTCGTCACAGGCGCAGTGTCACTGGAGTCTCCAGCGATGCGTCGAGCAAGAGAAGGGCATTGCAATCCTCAGAGACATCCACCAAGGAGAATGCGGCCACCATGCGGCCTCAAGATCACTCGTCGCCAAAGCTTTCCGCCATGGGTTCTTTTGGCCGACTGCTTTGGATGACGCCAAGGAGTTAGTTAAACATTGCAAAGGGTGCCAAGTCTTCAGCTCCAAGCAACACATGCCGGCTTCGGCACTCAAGACCATTCCCCTCACTTGGCCCTTCGCCGTTTGGGGACTGGACATGGTGGGCCCATTCAAGACGGCGCGCGGCGGCATGACACATCTGCTTGTCGCCGTGGACAAATTCACCAAATGGATTGAGGCAAAGCCGATCAAGAAGCTGAATGGGCCGACTGCCGTGACATTTCGCAGATATAACAACTCGGTACGGCGTGCCACACAGCATCATCACCGACAACGGCATGAATTTCGCCAAGGGAGCATTGGCACGTTTCTGCGCGACGCGGGGCATCCGATTGGACTTAGCATCCGTTGCCCACCCGCAATCAAACGGCCAAGTCGAGCAAGTCAACGGCCTCTGGAGTCTGCGCACTACCCCAAACAAGTCAACCGGCTTCACTCCTTTCTTCCTCGTGTATGGTGCCGAGGCGGTCATCCCAACTGACATCGAGTTCGACTCGCCTCGGGTAACCATGTACACGGAGGCGGAGGCCAAGGAAGCACGAGAAGACGGCGTCGACCTGCTGGAAGAAGGCCGGCTGTTAGCCCTCAGCCGGTCCGCCATCTACCAGCAGGGCTTGCGCCACCACAGCCGGAAGGTCAGACCAAGATCTTTCCAAGAAGGCGACCTCGTGCTCCGGCTGATCCAGCGAACAGCCGGCCAGCACAAGCTCTCGGCCCCTTGGGAAGGCCCCTTTGTCATCAGCAGAGCGCTGGGAAATGACTCCTACTACCTGATCGACGCACAGAAGCCGAAGGTACGAAAGAGAGACGACTCCGGCAAGGAGTCGGAACGACCATGGAACGCCAACCTCCTCCGAAGATTTTACAGTTGAAATGCAGTATGTATCATGCTAACTTTTGTACTAAGTACGAGACAATAGGCCCCCCGAAGGAGAGCTCGGGGACTGCCATCTTTTATCTATAAATGAAGAGTATCATGCTTATGATCATGTCATTACATTCACTTTTTTCGTCCGGCACCGGGTTCGACTAGTCGGCCCGGGGACTGGCCGCCTTGAGTTATATTAGAAGTCCTACCCGCGGTCAGACAAGTAGTGTGCCGCACCCAAGCCTTCTCTTGCCAAAAGTCGCAGTTCGAAGAACCGGCTGTCCGGCTGGCAAGAGTTAAAGGCAGGAAAGGACGCCCACACGAAAAACGGCTAGGGACTAACGGACTAATATAACAAAAGCCGGTTTTTCTCCCACCACCGACCGACTACCAGAGTAGCCGGCCGGCCGGCTTCCATTCACCTCGCTTCAATCTAAGAAAGCTCGAGTACTTGCCTTCCCAAAAAAAATATAGCCAAGTCCTTCCCTAGCCATAGGCTGCAGAGCAGCTGCCAGGTTGGGAAGGCAGCAGCCAGGGGAAGGCGGCAAAGGACACCTAAGGATAAAAAGCATACGCGAATGGAAGCCAAACACACACACGATCATATTACAAAAGACCTTCGAAAGGCCAGCATTCAACATAGTTTGAATACACCCCCAGTGGGTGGAACTGCGCAAGTTTAATAAAAATTGTTCAAAGAGTAACAAGCAGGAAAAGCAAGGACGGCAGATTAAGCCAAGAGCGACTGGCGAGTCGGGCAGGTCGGTAGAGACGGCAGTGCTGGCTGGAGGAGTGGCCGGCTGGCGAACCTCGGCATGATCACCACCTCCCGCAGAGGGCGCGCTAGCACGCGCCTCGTTGCTGGAGGCACGGTCAAGCTGAGGCTGGCTGGCCGCTTCGCCGGCTCGACGTCTTCGCCTTCCTCTCCTTCGTCGTCTTCACCTTCATCGCTGGAAGCGATCTCCTCCGCCGAGTCCTCACCCTCTGCCGGGTCAGCCCGAACCATTCCTCCGGCTGGGCAACGCCGTCATTATTCTCAGGAGCAAAGGCGCTGATGTCAGTGCACTCGGCGATCGTCGAGGCACGCTGAGCGATAGCCGGCCGCACCTCCTCCATCTCCTCGTCGGCTTCCAGCCGCCAGGTGCGCAGCTGGTCCAGGTTCAGCCCGGGATACCAGGCTCGGACGAACTCCAGCGCCCGCCCAGCTCCAAGCCGGGCTGCCGATGCCTTCCAGGCCTCGAAGCGGCCAACCGCAACCTCCAGCCAGTCGGCAGTCCGACTCGGGGTGCGGGGAATCGCTTGCCTGTCGAGAGGGCGGCCAACACCTGCGCCCCGGCGCGCTGGAGGCGGCGGAGCATGCGGTGAGCCGGCTGCAGCCGGGCTTGGACCGCCAAGAGTTGCTCCTCAAGCGTCCGGCTCGCGTCCGGCGCGATTTCAGCCCCCGCCTGCCGGCGCGCCTCGCGGTGGGCCTCGATGGTCTGGGTGGCAAAGACGGAGTAGCCGGGGAAGTAGTCTGCACAAAGAACAAAAAGCAGCACAAGTCAGAACACAAATCAGGGGGCAAGGGGCAAGCAAGGAGTGAGGAAGGCGGCTTACCATCGATCAGATCCTCAACCCGGCCGAAGCCCTCGCTCAGCGCTTGTTTTGCCTCAGCCCAGCCCGCCGCTTCGGTCTCGAACTCAGCTTTGAGGGCGTCCTCGCTGTCCTGCGCCTTCTTCAGGGCCGCCTTGTGGCTCTCCTCCTGGTCGGCCAACTTCTTGGCCAGGCGGTCACGCTCCAGGACTAAGGCGTTGCACTCGGCTTCCTTGGCGCGAAGGGCGGCTGGGCCCCGCTGAGCTGCCTCCCTCAAGTCGGCATTGGCTCCTGCAGCAGAAGACAAAGGAAATCAATAAGGAAGAAGTCGTCGAGGAAGATCCGACCCGACTGCTCAGCAGTCGGCCCGAATCTCGGGGACTACACCCAGTGGGTGCGCTGACGCGCCCCCACAGGAGATGAACGAGACAAAGCACGCACTCCGGCTGTTGGTCAGGTCCTCGGTTTTTCGGCCCAGCTCCTGAGCCTGGGAGTTGAAGGCAGCAGCGCGGAGGTTATGGTATTCCTGGAAGATCAGACAGGATGCAAGAATAAGATAGCTGTCAGGACCTAGTAAGTTCCAAGCCGCCTGCTCAGCAGCCGACTCGGAACTCGGGGACTACACCCAGTGGGTGCGCTGACGCGCCCCCACGGAAGAAATCAAAAAAGCAAAACAACCAAGGCCAGAAGGCTCACCCGGATGACGGCCCGCGTCGTGAGGAACTCTTGGGTATATCGCTGCAGCGAAGCGGCCTGGGCTTGAAGCCGGTTCCGGACCTCCTGGGCCGCCGTGTTCAGCTCGGCCGTCCCCCCGCTGGGCGTCCACTCGGACGTGCTGGCGCTGGCCGCCTCCAGGGCCTCCGCCGTCCGGCTGGCGCCCGCAGCTCTGTGCGGCTCCGGCGGAGGTAGCTCCCCCTGCGCGCCGGCGAAATGCCGGCTGCACCTCGAGGCCGGCCCCTGCCTCCGGCTCGCCCCCGGCCGGCTGCTCTGGCGCCGCGGCTGTTGGCCGCTTTGGCCTGCTCCAGTCGGCGCCGTCAGCGGCGCCTCCTCCACGAAGACCATGTGGTCCTCCCTCCTCTCCATCACCGGTGGGTCTCGGTCGACCTCCTCCGACGAGGGCACGGGGATTGTCGGGGGCCACGGCAGGAGGGGAACGACGAGTGCGGAGGCTGGTTGCGCGAGGCCTCCGCCTCCTTCTCTGCGGCCGCCCTCCGCCCGGGCCTTGGCCGCCGCGCGGGCCTGCTCCTTCGCCGCCTGGGCGGTCCTTCGCTCGCCGCCTCCCGCTCCTCCCGCGCCTCCCGTGCGTTCCGCTCGTGGCCTCCATGAGGTCGGCGCGGGGATCCACGCGGCGGGAGCCTGAGGACCCTCCAGTCGGCCCGACTACGGAGCCGCCAGGACCTCGCTCGAGGGAAAGCGGTGCCCTGCCCGGCGAGCAAAGAAAAGTTTAGAAGAGCCTCAATCGAAGAGGACAACAAAAAATACAAGACGTTTGACGCTTACGCCGAGATCGCCTGCGGCTGTTTCACCGCCTTGCGGAAGCGGGCCGCCTTCACGGCCGCCTCATCCCGCTTGGTCGCCGCCGTGGAACCCTTGGATTTCTTCGGCCGGCTGCCGAAGTAGGTCGACGCGGCCCGGCGTTTCTGCGCGCCGCCACGGGCAGCCGGCGCGGCAGACGGGCCCGCGCCTTGATGATCAAGCGCCGGCTGGCGGTGCGGACGCTTTCGACCTCGTCATCGTCCGCCCAGTCCTCGAGGCCGGCCCCGAGCCCCGTGCCGCCTGCCTCGTCGCCTTCCCCCACGACGGCATCTTCCATGGCGGCCGCTCCCAGGTCCGGATCATCGACGTCGTCCACCGTGCGGTCGGGGAGGAGCTGGCGCTCTACCCCTGCGGCCCCGGCCGTCGGCAGAAGAAGAGGGTTCTGTTGAGGGCAAACCAATTGATCAGAAGTCGTCCATCATGAGGCCGACTACAAAAGGAAGAAAAGAAGAAAAAATCACGGCAGGCGGAGGGTTGGCGCGAGAATACGGCCCCTTGCCGTATCGCCAATCCTCGGCGAGCTTGCAGTTGGAGATATAGTTCACCATGTAAGACACCCCGGCATGAGGCATCCCCCTGCTCAGCCGACACGGGTCGAAGCGGCCGCTCATCTGGCAAATCATGTGAGGCCGGCCTTGGAGCGGAAGTACTCGGCGCTCCACGAAGGCGGCCACCAGGTCGGCTCCGGTCAGGCCCTCCGACTAGATCATCACCCGAAGCCGGGAGACGGCTGCGTTCCCGGCCTGAGACAACGACCTGGCCCGGTAGCTCCAGGAGGGTTGCCTCCCAGCCGGCAGGTTGATGAAGTCACCTTGCTGGGTGACGTTCTTCACGTAGAAATAGGACTTCTGCCAGAGCTTCACCGACTGGATCAGCGGGATGGGCGGGAACGGATTGTTCTCGCCCGTCCGCCTCATGGCAATGAAGGCTCCGCAGGGGGCGGGCACGCCCGCGACAACGGTGCCGAGCTTTGCTCTGGAAGAATTCTCCCCAGAGCTCGAGAGTGGGGAGAACCCCAAGAAAGCCCTCGCACAGGGTGACGAAAAGCCGACAGCAGCATCACCGCGTTGGTGTAAGGTGATGCGGCTGGAGGTGGTAAAACTCAAGAAAAGCGCGAAGGAATCCGCTCGCCGGGAGGCCGAAGCCGCGCAGGCAGTGCGAGCGGAAGATTACCCGCTCGCCCTCCTCCGGTGCCGGCGAAATCTCCCTCGCCGGCGCACGACGAACCCGCACGTAGTTCTCGCCCGGCAGACGCGCGTCCGGCGGAGGAACTCAACGTGGTCCTCATGGACGTTGGAGCCGTCCCACGAGCTCGACAACGCCATGGGAGCGACGCAGCGAGGAACAAGGCGATGCGACGGCGGAGACGCGCACGACCCCGCTACGGCGGGACCGAGGAACCGAGAGGTCCGATGGCGGAGCGGCGCGGCAATGGGTCGCTGCGGCGGTGGAAGGAAGGAGAAGGAAGGTGAGAAAGGGTGGAGCGAGGGAGAGCGTGCGAGCCTCTGCCGCTCCCTCTCCTCCCCCTACTTATAGACCCGCGCGGAGCCGAGGAGGCGTGGTGTGGGGGAACGTGGGATCAACTGCGCCCACTCCCCCACGTCCCGCGATTATTGCGCCCTGATGACGAAAAACCGCCGGGAAGGCGAGCGGTCCGTTGTGGGCCGCAGAAGATCCGCGCTTGGGCCGAGGCCTAGAAGTGGCGGGCCCAGGCCTGCGGCGGCGTCCCATCACGCGCGTGCGTTGGCAGGTTTCCCTTGCCACGTGGCCCGCGGGGTGGCGCGTGGTCAGCTCGCAGGCCGACCCACGTTCCCGCCTACAAGATACGGAGCTTTCCGAAGACGGCGCGCATAAGCAAAGCCGGCTCCTCAGGATAGGAAGCTGACCAAGCTTCTCGTCCCTTTGTCATCCTCGAAGCTCGATCGGCTTCGGGGACTATTGTCGGAGTAAACGACCACGGGTAGCCTAGCCGGCTCCCCCTGGCCCTTCTAAAAAAATTACGAGCCGATCCGGCCCTGAAGAATCCAAGAGGTGGGGCCGCCTTCCCCTTGCCGGCTGTCTCCCAGGCCGACTATCGGAAGGCGGCCCGGCTTTAGCCCTCATGAAGAAAGCCCCGGGAGGGCCGGCTCCAAGAAGCCGACCGCGAGAGGCCGACTCCCACAAAGCGGTCAAGATCGTACCCTGAAGTCTGCATCCACATAACGGTATGTGGCGGGGCGTGGCTACAGTAAAGCCTGCCCCCCGAATCCTGGAGCACGCCTGGCACAGTGCGCCGTACGGGGTGGCCATGACCCGTTCGGCGCGGCACTGTTGCCATGTTGACCCTGATGCCACCCACGACGGGCTGTCAGCGCGGCCCACGGGCGGTGGGCCCCTTCAGGCAGAGAGACACCCGAAGGCGCCAGGCCTCCCCCAGTCGGCCCAAGACAGGGCCGGCTCCCCACAGCCGGCTTGCTTCCTCCCTCGAAGGAGACACCCCATTAAAGAGACAAGACGAGGTGAGGCTACAGCGATCGCCCGCCGGGCGGTGGCACTATAGCCACGCTTACCTCGGCGAAGCCCTCGTCACCAGGTTTGAGGCAACAGTAACCAGCCACCGACAAGGCCCTTGATAGTGGGGCCTGCCTATCGACCAAGGAGCCGGCAGCCGGCGGGACCCACCAGCCGGCGGGCCCCAGCAGCCGCGCAGAAGCCGGCGAGCGTAGACACAGACGGCTAGGGGCCCACGCCCAGCCGGATTACCATTGTACCCCCGGGGGGTGGGCCTATATAAACCCCCCGGGGCACCCATGCAAAGGTGATCTGAGCTAGTTTTAGACACCACATAGAGAGGAGAGGAGAGCTAGCCGTGCCCTTCTTCTTCTTCTCGCCAAACAGCTCAAGGAGCATCTTGTAGCCACTCGTTCATCTAGTGATCATGCGGAGACCCCGCAGAGCAGCAGTAGGGGTGTTATCTCCACGGAGAGCCCTGAAGCTGGGTAAGATTCGCCGGCGTGCATGTCTTCGCCTCATCCGCTTCCAGGCACCGGCGACGTCTTACTGGCTCCCACAATGATAAGCCACCCGTTGGCATATGTCGCACCTACCACCCGACATTTGGCGCCCACCGTGGGGCCAGGTGCATCCGTCGTCCGGAGACCTGTTCTGGACGGGAACCCTCTTCCTCCCCAGCGAGCGTAGCCAGCCCGGCACGCCCGATGGCGCTTGCCACGACGCGCTGCAAGGCGTCACCAACGTCTGCGCAGCGAGCGGCCTCGCCGATCTCCTTGACGAGACCCTCATCTCCGACGAGCTCGCCTCTGACGCGGGCACCGACCACCTCGTCAACCTCCTCGGCCAGCTCCACGTCTCCGGCGAGCCTGCTGTGGACTTGGAGTCTGTTGGCTCCACCGATCCGATGCCTGTCGACTCCGACACGGCCTCGCTCGACGCTTTCCCCACCGACGTCGCGATCTACAATGACCTTCTTCCCGGGCCGATGGCTGCGACGGTGCCACCACCGAGGTGATGGTCATCGGCCACGGCGGCGCTTCTGGCGAGAACGCCCTCGACGCCCCGCATGCAGCGGTCCACGACTTGTCCATCCCCCTCCCGGCCGATGCCGACGCCGAAGCACTGGAGGCTCGCTCGCCCTCCTCGCGGAGGGCCGGAAGTTGGCTTCCATGAGACGCCTCACTGAGGCCCACCAGCGCGAAGCCGACCGCGCCGCCTTTGGCACGCCGCCCCCAGGCGGGCCAAGCCGAGCCGGCGTTGTCAGACAGCGCGGCGCTGCCCTCGCCGACACGCTAGGAGTCGACCGCCCAGTCTACGCCACTCCACTCGAGAACCTGCGCGCCGCCCAGGCGGCCGTAGACGAGCTAGACGGACTGGGGGCCGAAGAACTCCCCCACATGACCAGACGCATCCAGCAACTAATCGATGCAGCCGCACAGCGGCACGAAGCCGACGCCCGCGCGGAAAGCCCTCCCCCGCGCCGAGAGCACGGCGCGACGTCCGGACGCCGACTGCGGGTAAAACCCGCGCGCGACACGAGAAAGAGCCGGCTGCCAGCCGAAGCCGAACCCGGATCTCCATCGAGCGAGACGCAGAAGGCCGTCCCCGGGCCGTGGAGCGGCGGGGCAACCCGCCTCCGCCTCCGCCTCGTGGGGAGAGATATCCCACCCCACCGCCTGTCACGCATCCGACTCTCAGCGGCCGACTAGGTCGCCGTGAAGGAGTCGGCGAGAACGACGCCCGCCATCGGATCGACCGCCTAGCACGATCCCTGGCGCTAGAAGAAGAAGATGATGTCGGCCCGCCTTACTTCAGCCCCCGCATCCGCGACGAGCCTTTCCCCAAAGGGTTCTCGCTCCCGAGAGACACGCCCAAGTACAACGGCTCTGTGAAACCGGAAGATTGGTTGATCGACTACTCCACAGCGGTTCGCATAGCAAACGGCAACAGGCGCGTTGCCGTGAAGTACGTGCCCCTCATGCTGCAAGGCACGCGGACCTGGCTCAACGCCTCAGGCCATACAGCATCAACAGCTAGCTAGACTTCACAAGCCTTCGTCCGCAACATCACCAGCACCTACAAGCGGTCTCCCAAGCCTAGACAGCTCTCCTTGTGCGTACAAGGCCCCGCCGAATCCATCGCGACTACCTCACGCGTTGGGCCGAGCTCCGCAACTCTTGTGAAGGGGTGCACGAGGTGCAAGCCATAGAATACTTCACTGCTGGTGCCGAGAAGGCACCCTCCTAAGCACAAGCTCCTCTGCGATGAGCCGACTACCCTCGACGAGCTTCTGGTCATAGCGGACAAGTATGCCACCGCCGACTCCTCAATGAAGACCTGAACTCCTGGGTAGACGCGTCCGGGAAAGTACTCAACCCGGCGCCCAAGTCGCCGGCTAGGGACTCCGGCCGACGCCCGACCAGAACGACCACAAGCGCAAGGGCCCCATGCCGCTCTCCACAGTAGGCAGGTGGCCACAGTCGAAGACGAGCAGCCCGAAGGGCGGCCCGCACCCAAGAACAAAAGGGCGGCAGGGCGGCTTGGCAGCCGACCTTCTCCTACGAGCAAACTCTCGACGCCCCGTGCAAGTTCCACAGCGGCGCGAAGCCGTCCAACCACACAACCCAGAAGTGCCACTGGCTCACCCGAATCTCCCAAGGCAAGGGCTCGCGCCGCCTCCGCCTGCTGGGCCGCCTCCGGCTCCGCAGCTGCCGACCGCTCTGCCAACAGTCGGAGCTGTGCACGATGATTTCCCCGACGAGCATGCCGCCTATGTCGTTCTTTACAAGCCAGCCCGAAGGCTGGCGCAGCAGACGCCGAGAGCACCAGGAAGTCAACGTGGTCGCTACCAACCCCGCCGAGCACATGCACTGGTCAAAAGCCTATCAGCTGGAGCCGGGCCGACCACCCAGAGGTGATGCCATCTCCCGGCTCTTATGCGTTGGTTTTGGATGCCACCCTTGCAACGGACAGACGCGCCGCCCGTTTCTCCCGCGTGCTGATAGACGGCGGGAGCAGCATCAACATCCTGTACCGTGACACCCTGGAGAAGCTGAACGTCAAGACGAAGCAACTCATGCCTACTCGGACTGTGTTCCATGGCATTGTACCTGGCCTGTCCTGCGCCCCCATTGGCAAGATCAAGATTGATGTTCTCTTTGGGGACAAGGATCATTTCCGCCGGGAAGCGATCTGGTTTGAAGTGGTGGACCTGGAGAGCCCCTACCATGCATTGCTTGGCCGTCCTGCCTTGGCCAGGTTCATGGCTGTTCCCCACTATGCTTACCTCAAGATGAAGATGCCGAGCGCCAAGGGCATCATCACCATAGCCGGCGATTACAAGAAATCTTCCGAGTGCGCAGCAGCCAGGCCGGCTGGCCGAGTCCCTTATGATTGCCGAAAAAGAAGATGTTGGACCGAGTCGTGGCCATGGCCGGCAAATAGCCGGCCCTGTCCCCCGATCCCAAGGAGTGTGATGTCCACTCGGCAGGCAATACCAACCGGTGTCTGCAAACGCCTCCTCAAGCCGTCTATCAAGCCGTCTCCAGAGTCCGATTCCATCTTCGTGCCGCCTGACCCCGACGCGGCCGGGTCCGGCTCGAAGAACCAAGCAGGTGACCCGGGGACTTCGATAGTCGGCCTGGGGACGTCAGTAGGCGGCTCGGGGACTTCCGTAGTTACGCCCGACCCGGGGACTGCCACACCCGGCTCGGGGACTGCGGTAGTCGGCCCGGAGACTGCACCAACACAACAGGCGGGCCGACTCCAGCATTTCACCACCCAGCCCGCCCGGCCCTGGTCGCAGTAGCCGTATTGGCAATAGAAGAAGTCGCAGCTCCATCATGGGCTCAAGTTCATCCTCAAACTTCCTAATAAACCAAGATCTGCCGGCTGACGAAGTAGAGGCAAGACAAGTCCAACACCGAGCCGGAGCATACACAATCGTCAACAGAGAACTCGTCAAGCGCAGTGTCACTGGGGTCCTCCAGCGATGCGTCGAGCAAGAGAAGGGCATTGCAATCCTCAGAGACATCCACCAAGGAGAATGCGGCCACCATGCGGCCTCAAGATCACTCGTCGCCAAAGCCTTTCCGCCATGGTTTCTTTTGGCCGACTGCTTTGGATGACGCCAAGGAGTTAGTTAAACATTGCAAAGGGTGCCAACTCTTCAGCTCCAAGCAACACATGCCGGCTTCAGCACTCAAGACCATTCCCCTCACTTGGCCCTTCGTCGTTTGGGGACTGGACCTGGTGGGCCCATTCAAGACGGCACGCGGCGGCATGACACATCTGCTTGTCGCCGTGGATTCACCAAATGGATTGAGGCAAAGCCGATCAAGAAGCTGAATGGGCCGACTGCCGTGACATTCATCGCAGATATAACAACTCGGTACGGCGTGCCACACAGCATCATCACCGACAACGGCATGAATTTCGCCAAGGGAGCATTGGCACGTTTCTGCGCGACGCGGGGCATCCGATTGGACTTAGCATCCGTTGCCCACCCGCAATCAAACGGCCAAGTCGAGCAAGTCAACGGCCTCTGGAGTCTGCGCACTACCCCAAACAAGTCAACCGGCTTCACTCCTTTCTCCTCGTGTATGGTGCCGAGGCGGTCATCCAACTGACATCGAGTTCGACTCGCCTCGGGTAACCATGTACACGGAGGCGGAGGCAAGGAAGCACGAGAAGACGGCGTCGACCTGCTGGAAGAAGGCCGGCTGTTAGCCCTCAGCCGGTCGCATCTACCAGCAGGGCTTGCGCCGCTACCACAGCCGGAAGGTCAGACCAAGATCTTTCCAAGAAAGGCGACCCTCGTGCTCCGGCTGATCCAGCGAACAGCGGCCAGCACAAGCTCTCGGCCCTTGGAAGGCCCTTTGTCATCAGCAGAGGCGCTGGGAAATGACTCCTACTACCTGATCGATGCACAGAAGCCGAAGGTACGAAAGAGAGACGACTCCGGCAAGGAGTCGGAACGACCATGGAACGCCAACCTCCTCCGAAGATTTTACAGTTGAAATGCAGTATGTATCACGCTAACTTTTGTACTAAGTACGAGACAATAGGCCCCCCGAGGAGAGCTCGGGGACTGCCATCTTTTATCTATGAATGAAGAGTATCATGCTTATGATCATGTCATTACATTCACTTTTTCTATCCGACACCGGGTTCGACTAGTTGGCCCGGGGACTGGCCGCCTTGAGTTATATTAGAAGTCCTACTCGCGGCCAGACAAGTAGTGTGCTGGCACCCAAGCCTTCTCTTGCCAAAAGTCGCAGTTCGAACCGGCTGTCCGGCTGGCAAGAGTTAAAGGCAGGAAAGGACGCCCACACGAAAAACGGCTAGGGACTAACGGACTAATATAACAAAAGCCGGTTTTTCTCCCACCACCGACCGACTACCAGAGTAGCCGGCCGGCCGGCTTCCATTCACCTCGCTTCAATCTAAGAAAGCTCGAGTACTTGCCTCCCAAAAAAAATATAGCCAAGTTCTTCCCTAGCCACAGGCTGCAGAGCAGCTGCCGGTTGGGAAGGCAGCAGCCAGGGGAAGGCAGCAAAGGAAACAGCCTAAAGATAAAAAGCATACACGAATGGAAGCCAAACACACACACGATCATATTTATACAAAAGACCTTCGAAAGGCCAGCATTCAACATAGTTTGAATACACCCCAAGTGGGTGGAACTGCGCGAGTTTAATAAAAATTGTTCAAAGAGTAACAAGCAAGAAAAGCAAGGACGACAGATTAAGCCAAGGGAGCGACTGGCGAGTCAGGCGGGTCGATAGAGACGACAGTGCTGGGCTGGAGGACTCG
>NC_053022.1:455549172-455564810 GCF_003073215.2 Triticum urartu
GTTTTCCAAAGGATTGGAGAAGTGACCCGGTGGTGTTGGCGCATAATGAGGCGGAGCGGTATACATACGAGGTGGTTCCATGGCCCGCGGCTGAACCGGTGCTCCGGGTGTCGTGATCCGATTTGCCTCCGGCGGGTTACTTGGACCGGCCCCGGGTGTATGGAAAAGGTTCCTAGGATCGAGCGTCAGAGGTAGACGTGACTGAGTTTTCTGATGCCTTCTCCTCATGACCTCGTTTGACGCGTTCAGATCCACCGAGAGCCGGAAAGTCTCCGCTTGAAGCTGCTGAGCACGAGCGTCCAAAGCCGCCCGCTCCGCGGCCATCCTGACCTCTTCTGCTGCTAAATTTTCCTTGGCCTGTGCCATCTCTTCGCGTACCCGTGCCACCTCCGCGTCATGCTGAGCTTATCCGCCGGCTCTACCACCACAGTCAACAGAGCCGTCAGCTTATCCATGAGGTCCATTAGCATCTGAGGGGGGCGCGCGGGGTCTCCTGACCCGGCCGCTGCCGACCCGGTGGTTTGTTGGTGCAGCCCCGTGGAAGTTTCTGCTCCGGGTGTAGTGCCTGCCATGGAAGATTGACTCGTGGCTCGATTCGGCGGCCTCAAAGGGGTCCGTGATACTGCTGCCATCGGAAACAGCCCCCAAGCATGCCATCCTATAGCTGATACAAAAAGAATCTGTCTCGTCTGTTTGAATGACGTAGCGTCAGAAACAGATGGCTGTCTCACACCGCCATCCATGATCTTTAGAGTATTCACCGCCGTGGGACGCAACCATGAAAGGCATGCTCACGACAGGTTGAACCCGGGCGGATCTCGAGGCCTCTGCGCTGAGCCGTCTCGACGAGGTTGGTGTGGACGTCCGGCTCAGGGCCCGATCGCCGATCCTCGATGAAGACACGATTTCCGCCGAAGGGGACCGGTACCCGTACTTCAATTGAGCCGGCCTCAGGCCCCAGCCTTCATCGTCGATGTAGAGCTTGCCGCGACGACTTTGGTCATCCGGCCCAACAATGTATCCCTTGAGCCCTTCGAAGTTGCCCTTCAGGAACTCAAATCCACCGTGTGTTGGCCCACGGTGGGCGCCAACTGTCGTGGAATTGTCATGACAGATGTCCTAGCGAAAGGACTTAGTCGTAGGGCCATCGCAACTAGGAAGCTTAAAGGGGTTAATTGGGACAAAGGACACGAGAGGTTTTATACTAGTTTTGCCCCTTACGATGAAGGTAAAAGCCTACGTCTAGTTGTGTTTGGAATTGCTGGGGTTTCGAAGACCAGGGAACAAATATGCTTGTCCTGGCTTCGAGTTGTTGTCTCTTGACCAAAGCCGCCGCCGGGTCGTCCCCTTATATACACGGGTTGACGCCTGGCGGCCTACAGAGTCCCGGCCGGCTTATAAAACGTGTCTGGCTCGGTGACTTCTTTTACATGCCTTTCTTTACAAGTCTTTCCTTACAATGACGGTTTACAATATTGGGCCTTAAGCCGCCTCTGGGCTTAGGCCTTCTATAAGTCTTAATAAACTATTGCCTTGAATGTTACTGGGCTTCTTTTGTAACCCGCCATTGGGGCTGACCCGGCCCCTCCTGGGCGGGTCTTACCTGGTAGCTATATTCCCAACACCTCCCCTAGTCCAATTCGGACTAAGCCTTGGGGGGGCGCAGCCTCTCCTCTCTCTTTCCCCTAAAGCCCAATAAGGCCCATATACTCCCCGGCGAATTCCCGTAACTCTCCGGTACTCCGAAAAATACCCGAATCACTCGGAACCTTTCCGATGTCCGAATATAGTCGTCCAATATATCGATCTTTACGTCTCGACCATTTTGAGACTCCTCGTCATGTCCCCGATCTCATCCGGGACTCCGAACTACCTTCGGTACATCAAAACACATAAACTCATAATATACGATCATCATCGAACTTTAAGCGTGCGGACCCTACGGGTTCGAGAACTATGTAGACATGACCGAGACACGTCTCCGGTCAATAACCAATAGCGGAACCTGGATGCTCATATTGGCTCCTACATATTCTACGAAGATCTTTATCGGTCAAACCGCATAACAACATACGTTGTTCCCTTTGTCATCGGTATGTTATTGCCCGAGATTCGATCGTCGGTATCTCAATACCTAGTTCAATCTCGTTACCGGCAAGTCTCTTTACTCGTTCCGTAATGCATCATCCCGCAACTAACTCATTAGTCACATTGCTTGCAAGGCTTATAGTGATGTGCATTACCGAGAGGGCCCAGAGATACCTCTCCGACAATCGGAGTGACAAATCCTAATCTCGATCTATGCCAACTCAACAAGTACCATCGGAGACACCTGTAGAGCACCTTTATAATCACCCAGTTACGTTGTGACGTTTGGTAGCACACAAAGTGTTCCTCCGGTATTCGGGAGTTGCATAATCTCATAGTCAGAGGAACATGTATAAGTCATGAAGAAAGCAGTAGCAACAAACTAAACGATCATCGTGCTAAGCTAACGGAATGGGTCAAGTCAATCACATCATTCTCTAATGATGTGATCCCTTAATCAAATGACAACTCATGTCTATGGCTAGGAAACTTAACCATCTTTGATTCAACGAGCTAGTCAAGTAGAGGCATACTAGTGACACTCTGTTTGTCTATGTATTCACACATGTACTAAGTTTCCGGTTAATACAATTCTAGCATGAATAATAAACATTTATCATGATATAAGG
This sequence comes from Triticum urartu, assembly GCF_003073215.2. Taxonomy (NCBI): domain Eukaryota; kingdom Viridiplantae; phylum Streptophyta; class Magnoliopsida; order Poales; family Poaceae; genus Triticum; species Triticum urartu. The sequence goes on from NC_053022.1 coordinate 455,551,890, forward strand.
AAATAAATAATAACTTTATTATTGCCTCTAGGGCATATTTCCTTCAGTCTCCCACTTGCACTAGAGTCAATAATCTAGTTCACATCTTTATGTGATTAGTTCACATCTCCATGTGACTAATACCCAAAGGGTTTACTAGAGTCAATAATCTAGTTCACATCGCTATGTGATTAACACCCAAAGAGTGATCATGTTTTGCTTGTGAGAGAAGTTTAGTCTACGGGTCTGCAACATTCAGATCCGTATGTATTTCGCAAATTTCTATGTCTACAATGCTCTGCACGGAGCTACTCTAGCTAATTGCTCCCACTTTCAATATGTATCCAGATCGAGACTTAGAGTCATCTAGATCGATGTAAAAAGCTTGCATCGACGTAACTCTTTACGACGAACTCTTTTATCACCTCCATAACCGAGAAATATTTCCTTAGTCCTCTAAGGATAATTTTGACCTGTCCAGTGATCTACTCCTAGATCACTATTGTACTCCCTTGCCAGAATCATGCTAAGGTATACAATAGGACTGGTACACAAGCATAGCATACTTTATAGAACCTATGACTGAGGCATAGGGAATGACTTTTCATTCTCTTTCTATTTTCTGCCATGGTCGGGTTTTGAGTCTTTACTCAACTTCACACCTTGCAACACAGGCAAGAACTCCTTCTTTGACTGTTCCATTTTGAACTACTTCAAAATCTTGTCAAGGTATGTACTCATTGAAAATATATCAAGCGTCTTGATCTATCTCTATAGATCTTGATGCTCAATATGTAAGTAGCTTCACGAGGTCTTTCTTTGAAAAACTCCTTTCAAACACTCCTTTATGCTTTGCAGAAAATTCTACATTATTTCCGATCAACAATATGTCATTCACATATACTTATCAGAAATGATGTAGTGCTCCCACTCACTTTCTTGTAAATACAGGCTTCACCGCAAGTCTGTATAAAACCATATGCTTTGATCACTTTATCAAAGCATATATTCCAACTCCGAGATGCTTGCACCAGTCCATAGATGGATCGCTGGAGCTTGCTCACTTTGTTAGCACCTTTAGGATCGACAAAACCTTCTGGTTGCATCATATACAACTCTTCTTTAAGAAATCCATTAAGGAATACAGTTTTGACATCCATTTGCCAGATTTCATAAAATGCGGCAACTGCTAACATGATTCGGACAGACTTTTAAGCATCGATACGAGTGAGAAAATCTCATCGTAGTCAACACCTTGAACTTGTCAAAAACATTTTGCGACAATTCGAGCTTTGTAGATAGTAACACTACTATCAGCGTCTCTTCCTCTTGAAGATCCATTTATTCTTAATGACTCACTGATCATCGGGCAAGTCAATCAAAGTCCATACTTTGTTCTCATACATGGATCCCATCTCAGATTTCATGGCCTCTAGCCATTTCGCGGAATCTGGGCTCATCATCGCTTCCTCATAGTTCGTAGGTTCGTCATGGTCTAGTAACATGACTTCCAGAAAGGATTACCGTACCACTCTGGTGCGGACCATACTCTGGTTGTCCTACGAGGTTCGGTAGTAACTTGATCTGAAGTTTCATGATCATCATCATTAGCTTCCTCACTAATTGGTGTAGAGATCACTAGAACTGATTTATGTGATGAACTACTTTCCAATTCGGGAGAAGGTACAATTACCTCATCAAGTTCTACATTCCTCCCACTCACTTCTTTCGAGAGAAACTTCTTCTCTAGAAAGGATCCACTCTTTAGCAACAAAGATATTGCCTTTCGGATCTGTGATAGAAGGTGTACCTGAAGGAAATATGCCCTAGAGGCAATAATAAAGTTATTATTTATTTCCTTATATCATGATAAATGTTTATTATTCATGCTAGAATTGTATTAACCGGAAACATAATACATGTGTGAATACATAGACAAACAGAGTGTCACTAGTATGCCTCTACTTGACTAGCTCGTTGAATCAAAGATGGTTAGTTTTCCTAACCATAGACATGAGTTGTCATTTGATTAACGGGATCACATCATTAGGAGAATGATGTGATTGACTTGACCCATTCTGTTAGCTTAGCACTTGATCGTTTAGTTGTTGTCTATTGCTTTCTTCAGACTTATACATGTTCCTACGACTATGAGATTATGCAACTCCTGTTTACCAGAGGAACACTTTATGTGCTACCAAACATCACAGCGTAACTGTGTGATTATAAAGGTGCTCTACAGGTGTCTCCGAAGGTACTTGTTGAGTTGGCGTATTTCGAGATTAGGATTTGTCACTCCGATCGTCGGAGAGGTATCTCTGGGCCCACTCGGTAATACACATCACTATAAGCCTTGCAAGCATTGTAACTAATGAGTTAGTTGCGGGGTGATGTATTACGGAACGAGTAAAGAGACTTGCCGGTAACAAGACTGAACAAGGTATTGAGATACCGACGATCGAATCTCGGGCAAATAACATACCGATGACAAAGGGAACAACGTATGTTGTTATGCGGTTTGACCGATAAAGATCTTCGTAGAATATGTAGGAGCCAATATGAGCATCCAGGTTCCGCTATTGGTTATTGACCGGAGACGTGTCTCGGTCATGTCTACATAGTTCTCGAACCCGTAGGGTCCGCACGCTTAACGTTCGGTGACGATTTGTATTATGAGTTTATGTGTTTTGATGTACCGAAGTAGTTCGAAGTCCCGGATGAGATCGGGGACATGACGAGGAGTCTCGAAATGGTCGAGACGTAAAGATCGATATATTGGATGACTATATTCGGACATCGGAAAGGTTCCGAGTGATTCGGGTATTTTCGGAGTACCGGAGAGTTACTGGAATTCGCGGGGAGTATATGGGCTTATTGGGCTTTAGGGGAAAGAGAGAGGAGAGGCTGCGCCCCCCCCAATGCTTAGTCCGAATTGGACTAGGGGGAGGGGCGCCCCCTCCTTCCTTCTCTTCTCTTTTCCCTTTCCTTCTCTCCTACTCCTACTACTTGGAAGGGCTCCTAGTTCTACTAGGAAAGGGGGAATCCTACTCCCGGTGGGAGTAGGACTCCCCTAGGGCGCGCCATAGAGAGGGCCGGCCCTCCCCCTCCTCCACTCCTTTATATACGGGGAGGGGGCACCCCTTGAGACACAACAATTGATCATTGATCTTTTAGCCGTGTGCGGTGCCCCCCTCCACCATAATCCACCTCGTCATATCATAGCGGTGCTTAGGCGAAGCCCTGCGTCGGTAGCATCATCATCACTGTCATCATGCCGTCGTGCTGACGAACTCTCCCGTGAAGCTCTGCTGGATCGGAGTTCGGGACGTCATCGAGCTGAACGTGTGCTGAACTCGGAGGTGCCGTGCGTTCGGTACTTGGATCGGTCGGATCGTGAAGACGTACGACTACATCAACCGCGTTGTGCTAACGCTTCCGCTTTCGGTCTACGAGGGTACGTGGACACACTCTCCCCTCTCGTTGCTATGCATCACCATGATCTTGCGTGTGTAGGATTTTTTTTGAAATTACTACGTTCCCCAACAGTGGCATCCGAGCCAGGTTTTATGCGTAGATGTTATATGCACGAGTAGAACACAAGTGAGTTGTGGGCGATACAAGTCATACTGCTTACCAGCATGTCATACTTTGGTTCGGGTATTGTTGGATGAAGCGGCCCAGACCGACATTACGCGTACGCTTACGCGAGACTGGTTCTACCGACGTGCTTTGCACACAGGTGGCTGGCGGGTGTCAGTTTCTCCAACTTTAGTTGAACCGAGTGTGGCTACGCCCGGTCCTTGAGAAGGTTAAAACAGCACTAACTTGACAAACTATCGTTGTGGTTTTGATGCGTAGGTAAGAACGGTTCTTGCTCAGCCCGTAGCAGCCACGTAAAACTTGCAACAACAAAGTAGAGGACGTCTAACTTGTTTTTGCAGGGCATGTTGTGATGTGATATGGTCAAGACGTGATGAAATATAAATTGTTGTATGAGATGATCATGTTTTGTTAAAGTTATCGGCTACTGGCAGGAGCCTTATGGTTGTCTCTTTATTTGCATAAGATGCAAGTGCTATGTAATTGCTTTACTTTATCGCTATGCGATAGCAATAGTTGCAAAAGCAATAGCTGGTGAGACGACCATGTGACGACACGTTGATAAAAGATCAAGATGATGGAGATCATAGGTCATGCCGGTAACAATGGAGATCATGACAGTACTTTGGAGATGGAGATCAAAAGCACAAGATGATGATGGCCATATCATGTCACATATTATGATTGCATGTGATGTTTATCTTTTATACATCTTATTTTGCTTAGTTCGGAGATTAGCTATTAAACCTGATCACTATATCTCCACGTGTCGAGGCATGACTTAGAGGCATAACCGCATTGAAAGCAATGTCGCAGGTTAGGCAATCTTCACAACATCCCATGTAATATATAGATAATAAAAGGGGAGATACATAGTTGGCTTACACTCGCCACGTCAAACAAAGTACATGAATAGCATTACATCATTCAAACACTCATGGCCCGACTACGACGCCAAAATAAAAGAACAACCCAACATGCGACACGGTCCCGATCGCCCCAACTGGGCACCACTACTGATCATCAGGGAAAGACACGTAGTAACGACATGAGTCCTCGTCGAACTCCCACTTGAGCTCAAGCGCGTCATCTGGAACGGAGTCATCAGGCCCTGCATCTGGTTTGGAAGTAATCTGTGAGCCACAGGGGCTCAGCAATCTCGCACCCTCGTGATCAAGACTATTTAAGCTCATAGGTAAGACAAGGTAATATGTGGAGCTACAGCAAGGGACTAGCATATATGGTGGCTAACTATTCGCAAAAGAGAGAGAGAAGAGAAAGGCAAAGCGCGAACGAGTAACTAGAGAGCAACCTGCGGCAAGCATTACTCCAACACCGTGTTCACTTCCCGGACTCCGCCGAGAAGAGACCATCACGGTAACTCACACTGTTGATTTATTTTAATTAAGTTAAGGTTCAAGTTATCGACAACCGGAGATTAACAAATTCACATCTGCCCATAACCGCGGGCATGGCTTTCGAAAGTTCAAATCCCTTAAGGGGAGTCCCAACTTAGCCCATGACAAGCTCTCACGGTCAACGAAGGAATAGACCTTCTCCCGAGACATTCCGATCAGACTCGGTATCCCGGTTCTACAAGACACTTCGACAAGTTAAAACAAATCCAGCAACACCGCCCGAATGTGCCGACAAATCCCGATAGGAGCTGCACATATCTCGTTCTCAGGGCACACTCAGATGAGCGCTCCATACAACTAAAACCAAACCTCGAGTTTCCCCAAGGGGGCGCTGCACAGGACTCTAGTTTGGACCAACACTCAGAGGAGCACTGGCCCGGGGGGGTTAAATAAGATGACCCTCGGGCTCCGGAAACCCAAGGGAAAAAGGGGCTAGGTGGCAAATGGTAAAACCAAGGTTGGGCATTGCTGGAAAAGCTTTAAACAAGGCGAAAAATCAAGGGGTTCCCATTATAACCCAACCGCGTAAGAAACGCAAAATCCGGGAACATAACACCGATATGACGGAAACTAGGGCGGCAAGAGTGGAACAAAACACTAGGCGAGAGGCCGAGCCTTCCACCCTTTACCAAGTATATAGATGCATTAAGATAACAAGGCAATATAATGATATCCCAACAAGTAAATAATGTTCCAACAAGGAACGGTCTCCAATCTTCACCTGCAACTAGCAACGCTATAAGAGGGGCTGAGCAAAGCGGTAACATAGCCAATCAACGGTTTGCTAGGACCATGGTGGGTTAGAGGTTTGACATGGCAATTTGGGAGGCTTGAAAGCAAGTGGTAGGCATCGTAGCATTGGCATAGCAAAAGAGCGAGCAATCTAGCATAGCAAAGATAGTAGTGATTTCGAGGGTATGATCATCTTGCCTGCAAAGTTGTCAGAGTTGACTGGATCCTCGAAAGCAAACTCAACGGGCTCCTCGTTAGCGAACTCGTCTCCCGGCTCTACCCAAACAAGACAAACAAGCAACAAGGACACAATCAACCACGTGCAAAGCTCAAACAATATGATGCAAAGATGGTATGCTATGCGGGATGCGATGCGGGATGCATATGCAAGATGTGACAAGGAATGCATGAACCTGGCCTCAACTTGGGAATCCAAGTGTGCCACTGGAAAGATGAGATGAAATCTCTTGAAAATGATATAAAGAACGCCGGAATCGGAGTTACGGTTTGGAAATGGCAAGCGATTCAAATATGACCACCGTCTGCGATTTACAGCAAGTAGCCATCTAAATGCAACGAGATGAACATGCTACAGCACCCAAACATGGCAACAAAATACATGGCAGGGATGCATTCAAGATGCTTAACAAAAGTCTAGCACTGAGCTACGGCCAATTCATCCATTAACAGGTTCAAACAAGCATGGCAAAAAATGCATATGGAAACAGATTCAGACTTAGTGAAATTAACACTTGTCTGGAATTTCAGATCAGGTAGCACTCTTCGGAGCAACAAAACTACATGCTACAGGACCTGAACATGGCAAAGTAAAGCATGGCATGGAGATACTCAAAGAGCTTAACAAAAGTCCCTTAGTGACCTTGAGCCAAAAGGGATCAGAAAATACAATTGCAAGCATGTGAACATGGCAAAAACATAATCAGTTCTCAGACTTAGTGAAAACTGGAGCATGCTGAAAACAGATATCAAGTAGGCATGTTTACGAGCTCGATGCACTCACTAGAGCAAGTCATGACAAAGCTAAGCATACACCCATCAAGAATACACAAAATGCAAGCTAGACATGGCAAGAACAATAGCATAGCATGCACGGATCAACTACAACATCCTCGGCAAAATCGCTAACAAGTAGACAATCTGCCCAGATTCATGAAGTAGCAAAAGTAGAGCTCGATTGACTCAAGCTAGGGTGCTCCATAATTGCAAACAAAGACATGGATGGATAGAGCACTACAAGATTAACAAAACATCCTTACTGATCATCCTCAAAAGAGGCACGGATCACTAGGAAACAACATGAACATATGGCCATATGAGATAAACAGCTCAAGGACTTGTGGAAATGCTAAGTCCCTGAAATCAGCATTACCAAGTGCCTCACTTTGCAAGCTTGTGCTAGTCACCACACACATCACAAAAATACATGGGTTGCACCTCTGGAAAGATGGCAAAACCCTTAACAAAACATATGTAGAGCTCATGGGCATATCATGCACACAATAATCATGGCAAAAATGACAAATATCTAAATGGAGCAGCAGATCTGACAATTATCTCAAGTAGCCTCTTCTAACAGCATTTCGGGCATCAAGATGAACTCAAATGAAAATGATGCAATGGAATGAAATGATGTATCTCTCTGAGATGAACATTTTGATATGCTATATGCCCAAAACGGAGCTACGGATGCAAAGTTACGATGCGATGAACATGGCAAGATAATTAGGGTTTCGGGGCAAAAAGTCAACCGAGGCAAATATCCCAGATCTAGATCCAGCCGGGCGCGCTTTACGAGGTTCGCCGGGATCACTGTTCACCGGAGGGAGGAAGCTCGCCGGAGTAGAGGAAGGAGACCGGGACGGAGTGGCCGGAGCGGGGCGGCGCTCGCCGGCGCAGGCGGCGGCCGGAACGGCGGCGATGTCGGGGCGCGGCGGCCGGGGGATGGCGGCGAGGCTGCGGCCGGCGGGGCGCGGCGGGGCGGCGCGCCGGAGATGGCAAGCGGTGGCGCCGGACTGGAGGAGCCGGCCGGCTCGGGCTGGGGACGAGGCCGGCTCGGGCGGCGCGGAGGGAGTGGGCTCGGGGGCCGGATCTGGGCCCGTCGGGCCCCGGCGGCGCGCGGGTCGGCGGCGGTGAGTGAGGGCGGCGCGGGAGTGGCTGGCGGCGTCCGGCGCGGTCGGACGTGTCCGCGCGGGGACGATTTTTTAGGGTTTCGGACGAGGGAGATCCGGATTTCGGGGAAGGGGTCTATATATAGGCATAGAGGGAGCTAGGAGAGTCCAAATGAGGTGCGGTTTTCGGCCACGCGATCGTGATCGAACGCTCTAGATGATGGAGAGGGTTTTAGGTGGGTTTTGGGCCAAAATGGAGGGGTGTTGGGCTGCAACACACACGAGGCCTTTTCGGTCCCTCGGTTAACCGTTGGAGCATCAAACGAAGTCCAAATGGTACGAAACTTGACAGGCGGTCTACCGGTAGTAAACCAAGGCCGCTTGGCAAGTCTCGGTCCAATCCGGAAATGTTTAATCCCCACACACGAAAGAAAGGTAGAAATGACCACCGGAGGAGAACGAAGCGCCGGAATGCAAAACGGACAACGGGGAAAATGCTCGAATGCATGAGATGAACACGTATGCAAATGCAATGCACATGATGACATGATATGAGATGCATGACAACGACAACAACACACGGAGACAAAACCCGAACCCGAGAAAATAAAATAACTTAACGCCGAAAACGGCAAGAGTTGGAGTACAAATTGGAAGTTACATCCGGGGTGTTACAACACTCCACCACTACGAAAGGATCTCGTCCCGAGATCTAGGACTGAAAGAACGCCGGGTACTCAGAACGGAGGTGATCCTCGCGTTCCCAGGTAGCTTCACGGTCGGAATGGTGTGACCACTTGACTTTGAGGAATTTGATTGACTTGTTGCGAGTCTTGCGTTCAGTCTCTTCAAGAATAGCAACGGGTGCTCACGATAGGATAGATCTTCTTGGAGCTCAATGTCCTCGAAGTTGACGGTGCGGTCAGGAGTCTTGAAGCACTTTCGGAGCTGAGAGACATGGAACACATCATGAACATTTGCAAAGTTTGAAGGAAGCTCGAGTTGATAGGCGAGATCGCCTCTCTTGCTGACAATCTTGAAAGGTCCCACGTATCTAGGGGCAAGCTTCCCTTTGATACCGAAGCGACGAGTACCTTTCATAGGAGAGACGCGGAGGTAAACATGATCTCCGATCTCGAAAGCCAAATCACGGTGCTTACTGTCATAGTAGCTCTTCTGGCGGGATTGGGCTGCTTTGAGGTTATCTCGAATGACTTTGCACATTTCCTCTGCCTCTGTGATTAAGTCATTACCCAAAAGCTGACGTTCACCGGTTTCAGACCAGTTGAGAGGGGTACGGCACTTCCTGCCATACAGAATTTCAAAATGGGGCCTTGCCCGAACTTGCTTGAAAACTGTTGTTGTAGGAGAATTCAGCATAAGGAAGACAATCCTCCCACTTCATGCCGAAGGAGATCACACAAGCCCTGAGCATATCTTCAAGAATCTGGTTGACACGCTCGACTTGACCGCTAGTTTGAGGATGGAAAGCTGTGCTGAAGCGGATGTTGGTGCCCATGGCCTTCTGAAAAGAATCCCAAAACTTGGAGGTAAAGATGCTGCCACGGTCTGAAGATCACTTGAGGAATACCGTGCAGAGAGACAATTCGAGAGGTATAGAGTTCCGCCAATTGAGCTGCAGTGATCGACTCTTTGATAGGCAGAAAGTGAGCCACTTTGGTGAGTTTGTCGATGACAACGAATATAGCATCATTGCCACGCTTGGACTTTGGAAACCCAGTCACGAAGTCCATCTCAATGTGGTCAAACTTCCATTCTGGAATGGCAAGAGGTTGGAGGAGACCTGCTGGCCTTTGGTGTTCTGCCTTCACTCTTCTGCAGACATCACATTCATGCACGAATTGAACGATCTCGCGCTTCATTCGAGTCCACCAATAAGCTTGCTTGAGGTCCTGATACAGCGTCGTGCTCCCAGGGTGGATGGAGAGGAGAGAATTGTGAGCCTCGTTCATGATCATTTTTCAGAGGTCACCTTTGGGCACAACAATACGATCCTCGAAGAAGAGAGTGTCCTTGTCATCAAGGCGGTAGCACTTGTACTTGGATTGACTCTTGGCAATCCCAATCTTCTCCTTTTTCACCAGAGCATCAAGAAGCTGGGCTTGGCGAATTTGGTCTTCTAAGGTAGGAGAGACTTGAAGGTTGGCAAGGAAACCTTGAGAAACAACTTGCAGATTAAGTTTGCGGAAAGCTTCACAAAGCTCGGGTTGATAAGGCTTAAGAATCAGACTGTTGCAGTAGGCCTTTCTGCTCAAAGCGTCAGCAATCACATTAGCCTTGCCTGGAGTATACTCGATACTCGGATTATACTCTTGAATCATTTCGACCCATCGAGTTTGCCTGAGGTTGAGATTAGGCTGAGTGAAGATGTACTTGAGACTCTTGTGATCAGTGAAAATGTCCACTTTTCTTCCCAATAGAAGATGTCTCCAAGTCAAAAGAGCATGCACAACTGCCGCCAACTCGAGATCATGAGTGGGGTAGTTCTTCTCATTGGGCTTCAACTGGCGAGAGGTATAAGCAACAACTTTCTTCTCTTGCATCAACACTGCGCCAAGACCTTGGAGAGAGGCATCACAAAAGACCTCGTACGGTTTGGATTCATCAGGCGGAGTCAGAACTGGAGCAGTGATCAATTTCTCTTTCAAAGTGTTGAAAGCAATGTCACACTCCGGAGACCAAACGTACTTGACGTGCTTCTGGAGAAGATTTGAGAGAGGCTTCGCGATCTTAGAAAAGTTTTCAACGAACCTTCGACATAGCTTGCGAGACCGAGGAAGCTACGGAGTTGCTTCACGTTCTGGGGAGGTTCCCAATTCACAATTGCAGACACCTTCTCAGGATTCACCGCAATGCCCTTGGCAGAGATGATATGACCAAGATAAAGAACCTCATCGAGCCAAAATTCACACTTGGAGAACTTGGCGTAGAACTGGTGTTCCCTGAGCTTATCGAGTACCAAACGCAAGTGCTTGGCATGATCTTCCTTGTTCTTCGAGAAAACCAGAATGTCGTCGAGATAGACCAAAACGAAGTCATTGGTGTAGGCGTTGAAGATGAAGTTCATCATGCGAGAGAACGTCGGAGGAGCGTTGACGAGGCCAAAAGACATGACAGTGTATTCATATGAACCATAGCTTGTCCTGAAAGCCGTCTTGGGAATATCTTGCTCACGGATTCGAATCTGATGATAACCCATACGGAGATCAAGCTTGGAGAATACTTGGGCACCTTTGAGTTGTTCGAACAGCTCGTTGATGTTGGGAAGTGGGTATTTGTTCTTGATGGTCTTCTTGTTCAATGGACGGTAGTCAACACAAAGTCGGTCCGTTCTATCCTTTTTCTTCACAAAAAGAACACCACAACCCCACGGAGAAGAACTAGGTCGGATGAGACCCATACTCTCTTCAATATCGAGTTGCTTCTTCAGCTCTTTCAACTCTTCAGGTCCGAGCTTGTAAGGATGCTTGCACACAGGTTCCGTGCCAGGCTCAAGATCGATGACGAATTCAACTGGCCGGTGCGGAGGCATTCCTGGAAGCTCTTCTGGAAAGACGTCTTGATATTCGCAAACGACTGGAATTTGCGAGATAGCATCCAGTTCACCCTTCTCATTGAGAGAAAACAGACGGATAGTATTATCCCGAGCGGCAAAGACAATTACATCCTCAGACGAATGAGTCAATTGAATCTGCCTGGCTGCACAATCAAGATGCGCCTTGTGCTTAGAAAGCCAATCCATTCCGAGAATAAGATCAATATCCGAATCAGCCAGAACAATAGGAGAAGCTAGAAATTTGTAGTCGCCCAATGTGATAGTAATATCCGGGACGCATAAATTAGCTGTCATTTGCTTGCTCAGTGAAACGATTTGCAAAGAATTTTGCAGATACTGATAGTCGCACTCATACTTCGATGCAAAAGGTTTGGAAATGAAACAATGCGATGCACCAGTGTCAAAAAGAACTTTGGCAGGAATATCGTTAACTGGAAGGTTACCCATAATCACATCTGACGAGTCCTCTGCCTGAGCTGCATTCATCAAGTTGACCTTGGCATGCTTGGGGTTATGCTTGACTGCAGCTGTACTTGCCGATCTGACAGGAGGAGGAGGAGGAAGATGCCTCTGGTTGAAACACTTGTTGGCATAGTGACCCTTCTGTTGGCACTTGTTGCACGTGACCTCTGAAAGCAGACGGTGGTACGGAGCACTTGATCTTGGAGGTTGAGACGAAGTCTTGTTCTGAAAGCTAGGGTTTGGTGGGTGGGAAGATCCACTACCACCTTTGCTCTTCTGCTGATACGGCTGACGGAACGGAGGAGGACGAAGCCAAAACTTCTGCTGCTTGGCCACTTGAGTAGAGGAAGAAGGAGTAGCATCCCTGACTCGCTTCTTGGAAGCATCACACCTCAATTGAGCAGCCTCTTGCTTCAATGCCATGTTGTAGAACTCATCATACCTCAAGGGCTCAAAGAGAACAAGAGCTAGCTGGATTTCTTCTCTAAGACCACCCCTGAACTGGTATATCATGCTCTTCTCATCAGGGACGTCCTGCTTAGCAAAGCGGGTGAGCTTCTGAAACAACTTGTTGTAGTCATAGACAGACAAAGAGCCTTGCTTCAGGTTATGGAATTCCTCACGGTTGCTTTCAACCATGCTCTGAGGGATATGGTGAGCTCTGAAATCTTGACGGAATTCATCCCAAGTGATAACACGTCCACCTCTGGAATCCTTGTACTGCTGGAACCATTCTGCAGCTTGATCTTTGAGTTGGAAGGAAGCGAACTTGACAAAGTCCTCAGGCCTGACGTTACTGCACTCGAAATGCTTGCACAGATCCACAAGCCAATCGTCAGCATCGGTTGCCTCAACACAATTGCTGAAAGTCTTTGGCCCGTTAGCAAGGAACTGGTTGAGTGTAGCAAAGTGATTTTGATTGTTGCCTTGGTTCCCTTGGTTGCCTTGATTGCGCTCTTGGAGAATTTGCATGATCAACTGTGTGTTTGCATTGGTTGCGGCCATCACATCTTGCCATGCCTCG
>NC_053022.1:455565810-455584877 GCF_003073215.2 Triticum urartu
ATCCATATCATCAATATTAATCAAGCAGGACGTAGGGTTTTACCTCCATCAAGAGGGCCCGAACCTGGGTAAAACATCATGTTCCTTGCCCCCTGTTACCATCCGGCCTAGACGCACAGTTCGGGACCCCCTACCCGAGATCCGCCGGTTTTGGCACCGACACCAGCCTTCTAACAGGCTTCGAGGTAAGTGTTTTAAAATGTAGTAGAAATATTACCGCATAGACAGTAGCCCCTGATGCTTTGTTCGGTGTTCACAAAGAAAAGCCGAACAAAGGATCAAATAATATCGCAGGAGTCTAATATAAGTGTGTCAATATGCATATGCAGGCTTCGCTGCTGGCGTCCGCCGCACTGACTGCGGAGGTCGCCGTACTGAAGCAGGACCTCGAGGGGTCCAGGAAAGAGCTCGGCCTTGCCAAGAGGCAGCTCGCGGAGAACAAGGGTAAGTAATACCCTGTCTATAGATATGTATATATAAAAGAGGACGCGATTGCAAAATGACAGGATCATCGTATGTTTGCCAGGGGCCACGACCGAGGTGGCGACCCTGAAGCAAGTGCTAACCAAGGCCGAAGATAAAGCGGCCAAGGAGCGCACCGAGCGAGAGAAGCACGAGGCTCGGGTGGGCGAGGTGCGGCAAGAGCTCCAGGCTCTCGTGGTGAAGCACGAGGCGTTGGAGCCTGACTCGAAGACGCGGGAGTCTGAGCTTGCCGCGGCCCTTGAGAGTGTAAAGAAGTGCCAAGGCCGAAGCCCAAAAGGCCCTCCAAGAGATCGACGCGATGAAGAAGATAGCGGCGGGTAAGGCTTTCTATATGCAAAGCAAGCATGTAAAAGTAAATTACCGATTACTTACCCGAATCGGAGCTCTCCAGGAGCATTCGCAGATTTGCCCCGCAGCGTGTCGGATGCCGCACAGTTTTACCAGGCCGAGGAGGGAAGCTCAACGGAGAAGCTGTTCTGGTCTCAGTATACTGGGACTGAACACCCGATGCCTCTGAGCAACCAGCTAAAGCAGTTGGTCGAGCTGCACAAGGTGGCCGAACAGGCCATGAAGGGCCTTATTGTCCGGCTGTGGCCTGGCGGTGTCCTTCCGAACAGCTACTTCGGCCTAGTGAGGCGGCTTGTGGATGCCTGCCCACGGCTAGAGGTCATCAAGCGGTCCGTCTGCATCGAAGGTGCACGCCGGGCTTTCGCCCGTGTGAAGGTGCAGTAGGCCAAGCTAGACGTTGTGAAGCTGATCAAGGAAGGGCCGCCGCAGGGCAAGGAGCATCGCACCCCCAAAATTTATTATGAGGGTGTCCTGAAGGGTGCCCGTCTTGTAGCGGACGAATGTTCAAAGGATGTAATATTTGAGTAAACTTGCTCGTGTGATCCTGTATGATGAAAACTTGTTTCATATGCGCTATGCAACGCTTGTGTGAATTTAAAATATTACCTTCTGTTTGGCCGTTTATCCAATCTGAGAGATGGCTAGTCCTCGGCTTCTGCCCCCATGCCACGAGTGCTGGGGTGTTTCGGGATAAACCTGAGCACTCTTGTTCCCATATTTGGGTCCTTCGAGGGAGGTGCTCAGCACAACGAACAAGGCAACCGGACTAATAATGCTTTATCACTCTCACTTAGCCATAGAATTCTATAATTTTAAATTTCGGCGAAGCCCCTGGTATTCGGAAGGCCGAATTCGGGGCGCGATACACGCCTGTAAGCCGGACAGGGCCGGCCCCTCGCCCTAAGCGCATAAGTCTTTAGGGACTCGAAAAACCTCGCCGAACAGCGACCAGTCTCTCGCCTTATCACGACAGTCAGTTTTAGCTTTCTCTACTGAGGTGCTAAGACTGGCAGAACCGGGGCACAATCGCAGTAGTTCTCCTAGCGCTACTTAGTCGATAGAGCGGAACGTAAGGTACCAAAACATAGGAGCCGGGCAAACCCAACATTTGACCAAAGACATGATTCGGAGCTGATGCATATAATGCTATAAGTTCGGGCTGCCGCACTTGTGAAAGTGTTCGGACTTTTCACACCGCATTGTGGGGTACGTAAGCCCCTGGTGTATTGGCCGTACCATAGTGTACGGTTGCAAGGCGTCATTAATGAACACACACACACATATATAACAAGAATGCAATAATAGTCGTAATGCCATGCATTGTTTATTCAAAAAGGTGCGTTAAAGCAGAATGATACAGATAGTGCGATAAGTAAAGAGTGGGACTATGTCCCTTCCAAGGGCAAGCTGAGGAATAGTATTAAATCAAATATTTCGCTCGTTATTGTAATCCACCTAGGACTTCCGTGGTGTGACGTAGCTTTCTGCCTCCTTGGTTGCTGCATCATGTGTTCGGCAATAGTGCTGCCGGACAGTATTTCCAGAGATTAAAGTCCTCAAAAAAAAGAAAATAACCAAGCGGGAAGCCCCTAGTGCGGTTTAAGCCGCGTCTTTGGGGCGTGCCGCAGTTGTGGCCCCCCTCCCTATCTGTGCCCATGGTATTTTTAATGCGTAATTATGTACGCGCGGCACGAGTTCCGCCGCTGGGCTGGGATTGGGGTGGCCGCCGTATTGCTATGCGAGCTCAGATTGTGCCAGGTGGTCTATTTGCCGATTACTCCGAGCGCGCTTGAAGGTGTCCGGGCTTTGAAGCGCCGAACTGGTTGATTGCCTTGAGAGGCTGCTTTGCGCTTCTGTTGCGAGGGCTGCGGTGTGCTCCTTTGTTCGGAGAGAGCGCTCTGTGTTTCCATTGATTGTAATCACTCCGCGAGGTCCTAGCATCTTGAGCTTGAGGTATGCATAATGCGGTACCGCATTGAATCTAGCAAATGCAGTTTGCCCGAGCAGCGTGTGATAACCACTTCGAAACGGGACTATATCGAAGATTAACTCTTCGCTTCGGAAGTTATCCGGGGATCCGAAGACCACTTCCAGTGTAATTGAGCCTGTGCAATGGGCCTCTACACCTGGAATGACGCCTTTAAAGGTCGTTTTTGTGGGCTTGATCCTTGAGGGGTCTATACCCATTTTGCGCACTGTGTCCTGATAAAGCAGGTTCAGGCTGCTGCCGCCATCCATAAGGACTCGAGTGAGGTGAAATCCGTCAATGATTGGGTCTAGGACCAGTGCAGCGAATCCTCCATGACGGATACTGGTGGGGTTGTCCCTGCGATCGAAGGTGATCGGGCAGGAGGACCAAGGGTTGAACTTTGGGGCGACTGGCTCCAACGCATATACGTCCCTGAGCACACGCTTCCGCTCCCTCTTGGGGATGTGGGTTGTGTATATCATTTCACCGTCCGCACTTGCGGGGGAAACCTCTTCTGTCCTACAGTGTGCGGCTGCCGGGGCTCCTCCTCGTCATTGCTATGCGGCCCCTTGTCCTTGTTTTCGGCAATTAACTTGCCGCCTGCTTGAACACCCAACAATCCATATTGGTGTGATTGGCTGGCTTGTCTGGGGTGCCGTGTATTTGTTACGAGCGGTCGAGTATACGGTCCAAGCTGGACGGACCCGGCGTACTTTGTTTGAATGGCTTTTTCCGCTGACCGGGTTTAGGGCCTTTGAATCAGGCATTGACTGCCGTATCCTCTGTATTTTCACTGTTAATGCGGTGCTTATGTTTGTTGCGACGTGACCTACTATTTCCGTCCTTGGTATCTGAGGTAACATGGTTCTTTGATATGTTATTACTGCAAGCCAGCCATCTGTCTTCTCCCACACAAAAGCGGGTCATGAGCGTCGTGAGAGCTGCCATAAATTTCGGCTTTTCCTGACCAAGGTGCCGGGCTAGCCACACGTCTCGGATGTTGTGTTTGAAAGCTGCTAAGGCCTCCACATCCGGACAGTCGACGGTTTGATTTTTCTTTGTAAGGAACCGAGTCCAGAATTGCCTGGCCGACTCTTCTGGCTGCTGAATTATGTGGCTCAAGTCATCGGCGTCTGGTGGTCGCACATAAGTTCCCTGAAAGTTGTCGAGGAATGCGGCTTCCAGATCTTCCCAATAGCTAATGGAGTCCGCTGGCAAGTTGTTAAGCCAATGCCGTGCCGGTCCTTTGAGCTTTAGTGGGAGGTATTTGATGGCGTGTAAGTCATCACCGCGGGCCATGTGGATGTGGAGGAGGAAATCCTCAATCCATACTGTGGGATCTGTTGTGCCGTCGTATGATTCAATATTTACAGGTTTGAAACCTTTTGGGAATTGATGTTCCATTACTTCGTCTGTGAAGCATAAGGGGTGTGCGGCGCCTTTGTATTGGGCTATATCGCGATGCAACTCGAATGGGTCTTGCCCGCTGTGTTCGGCCTGGCCGGATTTGCTTTTACTGTATCCGGCGTGACGTGTATCGTCTCGCAGAGTGGTGCGCCGTCGTGATCCGTAGATCGATCTTGTATGCTTTTCTTTGTCCTCCAATATGTCTCGCAGGTCTGGGTATCTCCCCATGCTTTTTTATTTGAATGGCGTCGGGGTGGAGGCTGAGCTTTTGGCTGGAATGCCTCTCTATCGCGGCCACGAGGTGGCCGATCAGCCATATCATACACTTCTTCCTCCAGTCGGGGTAGTAACCTGTACTTTGGGTAATTCTTGGAGGGGCGCTCGAGTTTATATTCCTCGGCCGCGAGGACTTCAGTCCATCTGTCAGCTAGCAGATCTTGATCAGCTTGAAGCTGCTGCTGCTTTTTCTTCAGGCTATTTGCCGTGGCCATAAGCCGGCGCTTGAAGCGCTCTTGTTCGACGGGATCCTCTGGTACGACGAATTCATCGTCGCCGAGGCTTGCCTTGTCTTCGGAGGGGGGGCATGTAATTGTCATCCTCCTCCTCTCCATCTGCCGCTCTCTCAGGAGAGCTGGCTCCTTCATCCTCATGCTCTAAATCATGCTGGAGGGGGTTGTTGTTGTCTTCGGCACTATCCGGAGTGTTATTATCTCCTGTGCCGGTATCACCACTTTTGCTTTGGCGGGACTTAGAGCGGCGCCGCTGACGTTGACGCTTGGGTTGTTTCTTGGAGGGGTCATCCTCCGCTATCTCGTCGCCATTGCCTTCTTTGGGTGTATCCACCATGTATATGTCATATGATGAGGTGGCTTTCCAGTGCCCTATAGGCGCTGGTTCAAGTTCGTGTCCTACATCGTCGTCCATACCGTCGAAGTCGAGCCTGTCGGTTAAATCATCGACAGTGGCTACGAAATGGGTGGTGGGTGGGCGTCGAATTTCTTCGTCGTCCGCATCCCAATCCTGTTGGCCATAATCCGGCCAGGGCTCTCCTGACAAAGAGAGAGACCTTAGTGAATTCAGAATGTCGCCGAAGGGCGAGTGCTAAAAGATAACCGTGGCGGTGAATTCCATGATCGGCGCCCAATGGGATTCGATTGGCAGGGGCGCGGATGGTTCAGAGTCCGGAAAAGAGTCCGACACCTTGGAGTCACGGGCTGCGCAGAGGGTTAGGCTGGTGTTTGGCTCGATCACCATTGAGACTGCAGCCCCTGAGGCGGTGTCTAACCACCCGTCCTCGATTGGTGCAGTGGGCTCCGGGCTAAGGGTCGGAGCTGATGCGGGCGCGGCCTCTGGGTTACTGTTCGGCAGCAGAGCTAGGTCATACCCATCATGACAGTGCGGCGCGCCCGGCTATGGCTCGAATCCATCGAAGATCAAGTCTCCGCTGATGTCGGCCATGTAGTTCAAACTTCCAAACCTGACCTGATGGCCAGGGGCGTAGCTTTCAATCTGCTCCAGATGGCCAAGCGAATTAGCCCGCAGTGCAAAGCCGTTGAATACGAAGATCTGTCCAGGGAGAAAAGTCTCACCCTGGACCGCATCGCTATCGATGATAGTAGGAGCCATCAAGCCTAAAGGCGACGACACAGAGGAACTCTCAATGAAAGCACCAATGTCGGTGTCAAAACCGACGGATCTCGGGTAGGGGGTCCCGAACTGTGCGTCTAGGCCGGATGGTAACAGGAGGCAGGGGACACGATGTTTTACCCAGGTTCGGGCCCTCTTGATGGAGGTAAAACCCTACGTCCTGCTTGATTAATATTGATGACATGGGTAGTACAAGAGTAGATCTACCACGAGATCGGAGAGGCTAAACCCTAGAAGCTAGCCTATGGTATGATTGTATGTTATGGTTGTTGTCCTACGGACTAAAACCCTTTGGTTTATATAGACACCGGAGAGGGCTAGGGTTACATAAGGTCGGTTACAAAGGAGGAGATAACCATATCCGTATTGTCTAGCTTGCCTTCCACGCCAAGTAGAGTCCCATCCGGACACGAGACGAAGTCTTCAATCTTGTATCTTCATAGTCTAACAGTTCGGCCAATGGAGATAGTCCGGCTGTCCGGAGACCCCCTAATCCAGGACTCCCTCAATGGTTAATGAAGGTATTGTCTTGGGGCATAAAGTTTCTGAAAGAGGTATTGAAGTTGATAAAGCCAAGGTTGATGCTATTGAAAAGATGCCATGTCCCAAGGACATCAAAGGTATAAGAAGTTTCCTTGGTCACGCCGGATTTTATAGGAGGTTCATTAAGGACTTCTCGAAAATTTCTCGGCCTCTGACTAATTTATTACAAAAAGATGTACCATTTGTCTTTGATGATAATTGTGTAGAAGCATTTGAAATACTTAAGAAAGCATTAGTCTGTGCACCTATTGTTCAGCTACCTAATTGGAATTTACCCTTCGAAATTATGTGTGATGCTAGCGATTATGCTGTAGGTGCTGTTCTAGGGCAAAGAGTTGATAAGAAATTAAATGTTATCCATTATGCTAGTAAGACTCTAGACAATGCTCAAAGAAATTATGCTACTACTGAAAAAGAACTTTTAGCAGTTGTATTTGCTTGTGATAAGTTCAGACCTTATATTGTTGATTCTAAAGTAAATATCCACACTAATCATGCTGCTATTAAATATCTTATGGAGAAGAAAAAAAAATCTAAACCTAGACTTATTAGATGGGTTCTCTTGCTACAAGAATTTGATTTGCATATTGTTGATAGAAAAGGAGCCGAGAACCCCGTTGCAGACAACTTATCTAGGTTAGAGAATGCTCTTGATGACCCACTACCTATTGATGATAGCTTTCCTGATGAACAATTAAATGTCATAAGTACTTCTCGTAGTACCCCTTGGTATGCTGATTATGCTAATTACATAGTTGCTAAATTTATACCACCTAGCTTCACATACCAACAAAGAAAAAGTTCTTCTATGATTTGAGACATTACTTTTGGGATGACCCACATCTTTATAAAGAAGGAGTAGATGGTGTTATTAGACGTTGTGTACCTGAGCATGAACAGGAACAGATCCTACGCAAGTGTCCTCCGAAGCTTATGGAGGACACCATGCTGGAGATAGAACTGCACATAAGGTATTGCAATCTGGTTTTTATTGGCCTACTCTCTTCAAGGATGCCCGTAAGTTTGTCTTGTCTTGTGATGAATGTCAAAGAATTGGTAATATTAGTAGACGTCAAGAAATGCCTATGAATTATTCACTTGTTATTGAACCATTTGATGTTTGGGGCTTTGATTATATGGGACCTTTTCCTGCCTCTAATGGATATACACATATTTTAGTTGCTGTTGATTACGTTACTAAGTGGGTAGAAGCTATTCCAACTAGTAGTGCTGATCATAACACTTCTATTAAAATGCTTAAAGAAGTTATTTTTCCGAGGTTTGGAGTCCCTAGATATTTAATGACTGATGGTGGTTCACATTTTATTCATGGTGCTTTCCGTAAAATGCTTGCTAAATATGATGTTAATCATAGAATTGCATCTCCTTATCACCCACAGTCTAGTGGTCAAGTAGAATTGAGCAATAGAGAACTCAAATTAATTTTGCAAAAGACTGTTAATAGATCTAGAAAGAATTGGTCCAAGAAACTTGATGATGCATTATGGGCCTATAGAACTGCATATAAAAATCCTATGGGTATGTCTCCGTATAAAATGGTTTATGGAAAAGCATGTCACTTACCTCTCGAACTAGAACATAAGGCTATTGGGCTATTAAAGAGCTCAATTATGATTTCAAACTTGCCGGTGAGAAGAGGTTATTTGATATTAGCTCACTTGATGAATGGAGAACCCAAGCTTATGAAAATGCCAAGTTGTTTAAAGAAAAAGTTAAAAGATGGCATGACAAAAGGATACAAAAGCGTGAGTTTAATGTAGGTGATTATGTATTGCTATACAACTCTCGTTTAAGATTTTTTGCAGGAAAACTTCTCTCTAAATGGGAAGGCCCCTACGTTATCGAGGAGGTCTATCGTTCCGGTGCCATAAAAATCAACAACTTCGAAGGCACAAATCGAAGGTGGTAAACGGTCAAAGAATTAAACATTATATCTCAGGTAATCCCATAAATGTTGAAACCAATATTATTGAAACCGTAACCCCGGAGGAATACATAAGGGACACTTTCCGGAACGTTTCAGACTCCGAAAAGGAATAGGTATGTGGTACGGTAAGTAAACCGACTCCAAAACAATTTTTAAGGCAATATTTCTCCGTTTTGGAATATTTAGAAAAATAGAAAAATAAGTAGCAGTCCGGGAAGGACACGAGGGCCCCACGAGGTGGTAGGGCGCGCCCTACCCCCTGGGCGCACCCCCTACCTCGTGAGCACCTCGTGTGCCTTCCGGACTCCGTTTTCTTGCACGATACATTTTGGTCGGTAAAAATTCATTATAATGTTCTCCCGAAGGTTTTGAATCCTGTATCACGCAATTATCCTCTATTCTTGTTTCGAGCTTTGCGGGCTGCAGATTAAGAGCAAGATGTCTTCTCAAGAGTCAGTGGGGAGAGCCGGGTGTCCAATCCGGCATCGGAACCAAGGCAAACAGCGACGCTGACCACTTTGGCCAGCAACGAGGAAGAAGATGGAGGCTGACTTGATGAGGGTAGATGCCATGGAGGATCAACAAGTCACTCTCGCTTCCTGAGCTGGGTTCACGATGGGGGAACTACAGAGCTCAGCTATTCCAAACTCGGTTATTCTTCCAATGTTAAGATTTCTTTCTTATGAAAATATGAGAGTGTGTTCACTGTTCCCCGCAGCTATACAACACCCTTGTGCAAGGAGCCCTAGCAGTTACCAGAAAGCTTCATAAGAAAATAATGGACCTCAAGCAGCAAGTCAATAAGCTTGAGGAGGAGAATCGTATCCTGAGGGGCATCATCGTCAAGAATATTTCACAAACAACAAAGAAGGAGATATAATCGCATGGGTATGGGCACTTTCCCTTGCAACTGCAAGCTTGGGAGGTGCCCCGGTAATCGTATCACCATCACACTCCTATCTTTACCGTTTTTTCTTAGTTCGATCTATTAGTAGTATCTGATCTAGTAGAATAAGTTTATGGCAATGATCTAGTTTTGAGTTTTGCTTTATGATCCCTCTATGTAAATCGAGTCCGTGAGCTATATATATATATAAAAAAAGATTAGTGTGAGTCAAGGGCTTGATTATTTTGCCATGATCTTTGAGTGAAAAAACAAAAGAAGAAAAGAGTAAAAAGAAACAAAATAGTTTCATATTGATCTTATTGAGAGTAAATGACTTCACATAAATAGAATGATGATTAAAAAGTTGTTGGGATTTGACAGACATAGCTGGTCATCGTGCAATTAATAGGAAGTAAAAAGGAAGGAGAGGTCTAACATATAAATATATTATCATCGACATTCCTTTATGATTGGGAGCACTCATTAAAATATGACATGCTAAAGGAGTTGATGTGGAACAAGAAGACACCGTAATGGTTTATGTTTTCTATATTGAGATAAAGTATGCTTTATGGATCATCCAAACATGTTGAGCTTGCCTTTCCCCCTCATGCGAGCCAATTCTCAGCAACCAAGTAGAGATACTAACTTGTGCTTTCCAAACCCTTAAACAGTTTTGCCATGAGAGTCCACCACCTACCTATGGATTGAGTAAAGATCCTTCAAGGTAAGTGGTCATCGTGCAAAGCAATAAAAATTGCTCTAAATATGTATAATTGATGGGGTGGAGGAAAATAAGCTTTATACAATCTTGTGATGTGGAAGAAATAAAAAGCGACAGACTGCATAATAAAGTTCATATCACAAGGGGCAGTATAAAAGTGATGTCTTCCGCATTGGAGATTTTGTGCATCCAACCTAAAAGCGCATGCACCTCTGCTTCCCCCTGCGAAGGGCCTTATCTATTTACAATTATCTTCTACCTTATGCAAAGAGTCATGGTGATGCTTCACCTTTCCTTTTTCATTTATCCTTGGGCAAGCACAATATGTTGGATAGATCCAGATAGATATCTAATTGATGTAGGGAGCATGAGTTATTATTGTTGGACATTACCCATTGAGGTAAAAGGTTGGAGGCGAACTATAAGCCCCTATTCTTTCTCTGTGTCCGATTAAAACTCGTAACACAAGTATATTGCGTGAGTTTAGCAATTATGAAGGACTAGATGATAGTTGAGTATGTGAACTTGCTATTGAGCTCTGACAATAGACTCTTCTGATGTTATTGATAAATTGCAATTTGCTTCAATGACTGAGATTATAGTTTGTTGGTCCTTAATAAAGTTTATGATTCATACTCTGCATTGTGAATGGATTATTACTTGAGCATAAGAAATCATATGACAATATCCATATATGTTGCTGTTATGAAAATAATCATGATGCCTTCATGTCCGTATTTTATTTTTATCGACACCTCTACCTCTAAACATGGGGACATATTTATCGTTATCGGCTTCCGCTTGAGGACAAGCAAGGTCTAAGCTTGGGGGAGTTGATACGTCCATTTTGCATCATGCTTTTATATCGATATTTATTGCATTATGGGATGTTATTACACATTATGTCACAATAATTATGCCTATTCTCTCTTATTTTACAAGGTTTACATAAGGAGGGAGAATGCCGACAGCTGGAATTCTGGGCTGGAAAAGGAGCAAATATTAGAGACCTATTCTGCACAACTCCAAAAGTCCTGAAACTCCACGAAAGTCATTTTTGGAAATAATAAAAAATATCCAGCGGAAGAAGTTCACCAGAGGGGGGCCCACCTGTCCATGAGGGTGGGGGGCGCGCCCTACCCCCCAGGGTGCGCCCCCTACCTCGAGGGCCCCCTGTTGCCCTCCGATGCCCATCTTCTGCTATATGAGGTCTTTCGTCAAGAAAAAATTGATAAGCAACCTTTCGGGACGAGACTCCGCCGCCACGAGGCGGAACCAATCTAGAGCTCCGGCAGAGCTGTTCTGCCGGGGAAACTTCCCTCCGGGAGGGGGAAATCATCACCATCGTCATCACCAACGCTCCTCTCATCGGGAGAGGGCAATCTCCATCAACATCTTCACCAGCACCATCTCATCTCCAAAACCCTAGTTCATCTCTTGTATCCAATTCTTGTCTCCAAGTCCGGGATTGGTGCTAGTAGGTTGCTAGTAGTGTTTTCCTTGTAGTTGATGCTAGTTGGTTTAATTGGTGGAAGATCATATGTTCAGATCCTATATGCATATTAATACCCCTCTGATTATGAACATGAATGCTTTGTGAGTAGTTACTTTTGTTCCTGAGGACATGGGAGAAGTCTTGCTATTAGTAGTGATGTGAATTTGGTATTCGTTCGATATTTTGATGAGATGTATGTTGTCTCTCCTCTAGTGGTGTTATGTGAACGTCGACTACATGACACTTCACCATTATTTGGGCCTAGAGGAAGGCATTGGGAAGTAATAAGTAGATGATGGGTTGCTAGAGTGACAGAAGCTTAAACCCTAGTTTATGCGTTGCTTAGTAAGGGGCTGATTTGGATCCATATGTTTCATGCTATGGTTAGGTTTACCTTAATACTTTTGTTGTAGTTGCGGATGCTTGCAATAGAGGTTAATCATAAGTGGGATGCTGTTCCAAGTAAGGACACACCCAAGCGACCGCCACCCACATAAATTATCAAAGTACCGAACGCTAATCATATGAACGTGATGAAAACTAGCTTGACGATATCCATGTGTCCTCGGGAGCGCTTTTCTTATATAAGAGTTTGTCCAGGCTTGTCCTTTGCTACAAAAAGGATTGGGCCACCTTGCTGCACTTTATTTACTTTGTTACTTGTTGCTCGTTACAAATTATCCTATCACAAAACTATCTGTTACCACTTATTTCAGTACTTGCAGAGAATACCTGCTGAAAACCGCTTATCATTTCCTTCTGCTCCTCGTTGGGTTCGACACTCTTACTTATCGAAAGTCTACGATAGATCCTATACTTGTGGGTCCATCAAAGACTCTTTCTGGCGCCGTTGCCGGGGAGTTGAAGCGCCTTTGTAGGTGGAATTTGGTAAGGAAAATTTATATAGTGTGGCTGAAAATTTACTGTCACTTGTTACTATGGAAAGTAATCCTCTGAGGGGCTTGTTCGGGGTATCTTCACCCCGACCGGTAGAGCAAAGAGTGCTCCTCAACCTACTGAACCTACTGAAAATGAAATTATTTTGAGTCCTTCGGGTATGATGGAAAAACGCTAGCTATGCTTTTACAGGAGGATGGAACAAAGCATCCTGATGAACATCTACTCTATGTGGAAGAAGTTTGTGGGATATTAAGCTTGCAGGTATACCGATGATGTTTGTTAAGAAGAAGGTCTTCCCTTTATCTTTGAAGGGAGAATGCATCGACAATGGTATAGGCTATGTGATGATACGGGATCATGGAACTATAAACGAATGAAACTGGAATTTCATCAAATATTATCCTATGCAATCTTGTTCATCGTGATCGCTATTATATAAAATTTTGGCCTCGCAAAAGGAGAAAGCATCGCTCAGCTGGGGGAGGCTAAATCAAATGTTATATCATGCCCCCAATCATGAGCTTCCCAGAGAAAATAATTCTTCAAAGTTTTTAGGCTCGGCTTCTCATAATAATCAACCATGCTGACTCTTGTGCTGGCTCTTTTATGATGAATGACTATTGAATTCAAATGGAATTTATTGGATAGAATTAAATGCAACTCTGAAGATTGGGACCTCGATGAAGGTAAGGAGTCAGGTATGACACCTAAGTTTGATTGTGTTAAATCTTTTATGGATACCGATATTTTCCGTAAGTTTAGCACTAAATATGGACTTGACTCTGAGATAGTAGCTTCTTTCTGTGAATCTTTTGCTACTTATGTTGATCTCCCTAAGGAGAAGTGGTTTAAATATCATCCTCCCATAGAAGTAAAAGTAGCTGCACCTATTAAAGTTGAAGAAAAGACTGTCACTTATAATGATCCTATTGTTCCTACTTCTTATATTGAGAAACCACCTTTCCCTGTTAGAATAAAGGATCATGCTAAAGCTTCAACTGTTGTTCGTAAAAGCAATATTAGAACTTATACACCTCCTGAGCAAGTTAAAGTAGAACCTAATATTGCTATTGTTAAAGATCTCTTGTCTGATAATATTGATGGGCATGTTATTCAGTTCGAAGGTGAAACTGCTAGAATTGCTAAACCTTGTGCTAAAGATAAACATAGACCTGTGGTAGGCGTGCCTGTTATTTCTGTTAAAATAGGAGATCATTGTTATCATGGCTTATGTGATATGGGTGCTAGTGCTAGTGTTATACCTATACTTATAAAGAAATAAGCATGAAATTGCACCTGCTGAGTTAGAAGATATTGATGTTACAATTAAGCTTGCCAATAGAGATACTATTTCACCAATGGGAATTGTTAGAGATGTTGAAGTCTTGTGGGAAAACTAAATATCCTGCTGATTTTCTTGTTCTTGTTCCCCACAAGATAGCTTTTGTCCCATTATATTTGGTAGACCCTTCTTGAACACTGTTAATGCTAAGATAGATTGCGAAAAGAATGTTGTTACTATTGGCTTGGATGATATGATTCATGAGTTTAATTTCTCTAAATTTAGTAAACAACATCGTGAAGAAGAATTCCTAGTAAGGATGAAATTATTGGTCTTGCTTCTATTGTCCGTACCCTCCTAGTGATCCTTTAGAACAATATTTGCCAGACCATGAAATGATGTTTATGAATGAAAGAAAGGGAATTAGATGAAGTATCCTTTAAAAGACCTATCCTTGAAACACAACACAATTTGCCTGTTGAATCTTGGGGGATCCTCCTCCACCCAGGGTGATCCCGTGTTTCAACTTAAACCATTGCCTAATAATCTTAAATATGCTTATCTGATGAAAAGAAGATATATCCTATTATTATTAGTGCTAACTTTCAGATAATGAAGAAGAAAGATTATGAAAACTCTGAAGAAGCACCGTGCTGCTATTGGATATACTCTTGATGATCTAAGGGCATTAGTCCCACTCTATGTCAACATAAAATAAATTTGGAAGAAGATGCCAAACCAGTCCGAATCCTCAACGAAGGCGTAATCCTAAGATGAAAGAAATGGTAAAAGAAAAGAGATACTAAAGCTTTGGAGCAGGTATAATTTATCCCATTGCTGATTAGCTAGTGGGTAAGTCCTGTCCCATTGTG
Source organism: Triticum urartu (assembly GCF_003073215.2). Classification (NCBI taxonomy): domain Eukaryota; kingdom Viridiplantae; phylum Streptophyta; class Magnoliopsida; order Poales; family Poaceae; genus Triticum; species Triticum urartu. The sequence continues at coordinate 455,580,315 of NC_053022.1, forward strand.
TCCCTAAGAAGGGTGTAGTGACCAGACCTCAAACAGTCTGATCTCTGTGCTCCGGTGTCATCCCTGGATCAGTAATGCTGACACCACACAGTACTCGGAGGATTTATAGCAGAGTAGCAATCACACACTTATTACATCGAGTGTCTCAAAAGAGAACTTATTACAATAAATATGGCTTAAGGCCATCTAATAACGATAACAGCGGAAGGCTTGGAAGATAAGTGAGTCCATCAACTCCAACGGCATCACTGAGTATAGAACCACGACCTAAAAACTCCTTAATCGTCGTCTGAAAAGTCTGCAACATTAACGTTGCAGCCCGAAAACGGGTCAGCACATGGAATATGCTGGCAAGTAACACATAGAGAGTAATGGAATGAAACATGCTATACTATATGCATATTTGGCTGGTGGAAAGCTCTATGGTTACAGTTTTTGCATAAAGCCAATTTTTCCCTACTCAAAGGAATAAATTATTTAACTATCATGGTGGTATGTTAAACATTGAGAATGGTTGACAGCATTCTCAATCCCAATTAAGCATCATCATTAACAAACCCAAAAAAAATTTAGAGTAACATGTTGAGATTCACATGATAATCCAGGTACTAGATACTCAAGATGTCCATAACCGGGGACACGGCTAATCATGATTAGTTTGTTACACTCTGCAGAGGTTTGCGCACTTAAGACTCGATCGCCTCCGTTTGGTTTCTCGCACTACAGGGTGTTTGAGAAGACGGATGACCGAGACATAGTCTTTCAGAAGCGCTAGCACCTTACGATCGGGTAGACCGTACCACCTACATCCCCTACATCTGCTAGTCTACCACTGTAAGAGTTCGCACAACTTAGTCAACTATGCTAGAGCCCATAATAGCTTGTGGCTGCACACGGAAGTTTCTAGTATGAATAGTCTTATGATCCCTTTGAGCCTGGGTGGCGGTCCAAAAGAAAACAGGCAAGTCCTGGAATACCCAGGTGCCTCAATCCACCCAGATGTGTGTTTAAGTTGCCACCTTAGATAAACCATTAATTAACAATCTCACATCTGTCATGGATATCACTCACCCAATCCACGTCTACTAGCATAGCATGGCATAATTAGCAAACGTAGAAGTAACTCCCAAAGGTTTGAAAATAAACAGGTAATTGGTACTACCTCATCTACTTCCCATCCCACAATTTAATTAGATCCTAATCATGCAATGTGTGAGGATTGATCTAATGCAATAAAACTGGGTAGTAGAAAAGGTATGATCAAAGTCTTACTTGCCTTGCTGATGATCCGGGAAACCTACCGATTCGAAGTAACAAGCGGCGCACTCCGGATACTCTATCGCAAACAAACAAACAAACAAGCACACAATAAGTACTTATCTAATGCACAGGTAAAACTCAAATAAGAGATCTAACCAGAAGGTTCAACTTAAGAACTCCGGTTGGCAAAAGAATCAAATCGAACGAAGCAACGAAAGTCAAACGACGAAAGAAAACAACTTCATTCTAGTATCTGGTTCTAGGGCAAATTTTACAGTAGCAAAAACTTGTTTAAGATGGTTAAACGGATAGAGGGTTTCGAGACGAAACTCCAGGCGCTTGAATCGCCTGATTCCGATAAACAAGAAAGTTAAACTAAAACGAAAATCGGATCAGGAATCGCGATCAGAAAAATCACGGATTTAATCCGAGAAAAGAAAACTGACGAACAGTTAATCGAATGGATGTTCGTTAACAGAAACTAACCGGTGAACACGTTCTCTAAAACGAACGGATCAGTGAACGTTCACTAATTAAATTAACCAGGAAAAAATAAACCGATCTAGAGTTTCGAAAGAAAAAAAAGCGAGGCGGTTTTTTTTAAAAAAAACCGAACGACGAACGGCGGCGGCTATACCTCCGGCGAGGCACTCCGGCGGGCGGGGCGGGGCTCCGGCGGGTCGGCGGGGGTGTGGCGGGGTGCGGCGCGGCGACGGGAGGCGGCGGGCGGCGGCGCGGCTCGGGCGGCGGCGCACGGGCGGGGGCGGCGGCGCGGCTCGGCGGGCGGCTCGGGGCGGGGGGGTGAGGTGAGGGGCGGCGGGGCGGCTCGGTATTTAAGGAGGGGGGGTGTGCTGCCTTGGGGGAGGGGGCACGGCGGGGCGGCTCCGAGCCGGACTCGGGCGGCGGCGCGGCTCCGGTCTCCTGGAAGGAGACGGCAGGAGGCGGGGTGGGCCGTTGGCTGGGCCTTGGCCCAGTCGGCGCGCGACACGTTTTTTTGTATATATGCCGCTCGGAAGAAAAAGAAATAGAAATACTAAACGGACTCCAAAAATTCTGAAATAAATTTTCACAGGCTTCTAAAATCAAGCCTCACAAGGTGAACATTTATTTGGGACATAAATGCAATTTTGAAAAACGCACTTTTTCCTAAATTCAAATAAAACACCGAAAAACTCCAAAATAAAATCTTATTTGATTTTATTATTAAATCCTCAATATTTCTTTATTTTGGGAAAGTCATTTTATTCCCCCCTCTCATATTTTTGTAATAGAAATAATTGATGATAAAATAAATAAAATCAAATGATCCTATTCTCAAAATTTGAGAGAACTCAAATATGAAAATACCGAAATCCCCAACTCTCTCCATGGGTCATTGAGTTGCGTAGAATTTCTAGGATCAACCAGAATGCAAAAGAAATATGATATGCATTGATGATCTAATGTATAACATTCCAAATTGAAAATTTGGGATGTTACAAACCTACCCCCCTTAAGATGAATCTCGCCCTCGAGATTCGGGTTGGCTAGAAAATAGGTGAGGGTGGTCCTTGAACAAATCTTCCTCTCGCTCCCAGGTGGCTTCATCCTCTGAGTGGTGGCTCCACTGAACTTTGCAAAACTTGATAACCTTGTTGCGGGTAACTCGACTGGCAAACTCGAGAATCTTGACTGGTTTCTCCTCGTAGGTCAAATCGTTATCCAACTGAATAGTTTCCAAAGACACTGTATCTCTCAACGGTATGTCAGCCATCTCCGCGTGACACTTCTTCAACCGGGAAACGTGGAACACATCATGTACTCCTGACAGTCCTTCGGGTAATTCCAACTTGTAGGCCACTTCTCCATACGTTCCAAAACTCGATATGGTCCTACAAATCGTGGCGCTAACTTCCCTTTAACTCCAAAATGCTTTGTTCCTCGAAGTGGAGATACCCGAAGATAAGCTCTATCTCCCACTTTGTAAACTGTCTCCTTGCGTTTAGAATCTGCATAACTTTTCTGTCTAGACTGGGCTACCTTGAGCCTATCACGAATCAACTTCACCTTCCGTTCAGACTCTTTAATCAAGTCAGGCCCAAACAACTGACGGTCTCCAACTTCGTCCCATGACAACGGTGTCCTGCACCTCCTTCCGTATAAGGCTTCGAAAGGGGCCATCTTTAAACTGGTTTGATAACTGTTGTTGTAAGAGAATTCTGCATATGGCAAATTATCGTCCCAACTAGATCCATAATCTAGCGCACAAGCTCTCAGCATATCCTCCAAAATCTGATTGACTCTCTCGGTCTGTTCATCTGTCTGTGGATGAAAAGCTGTACTGAATTCTAGCCTGGTTCTCAAAGTTTCGTGTAACTGCTTCTAGAACCTTGAGGTAAATTGGGTTCCTCTATCCGATACGATACTCCTTGGAACTCCATGCAGACATACGATCCTGGTCATGTATATCTTTGCCAACTTAGCACTGGTGTAAGTGGTCTTTACTGGGATGAAATGAGCTACTTTCATCAATCGATCAACTACAACCCAAATTGAGTCATAGCCTGAACGAGTCCTGGGTAATCCCGTGATAAAATCCATGCCTAGTTTATCACACTTCCATTCGGGTATCGGCAATGGTTGTAACAATCCTGCTGGCTTCTGATGCTTTGCCTTTACTCTCTGACATACATCACAAACTGCTACATACTCCACAATATCCTTCTTCATTCCGGTCCACCAGAAAATATCCTTCAAATCTAAATACATCTTGGTATTTCCTGGGTGAATTGAATATGGTGAATCGTGTGCTTCTTGCAAAATCAACTTCCTGATCTCCGGGTCATTGGGCACGTAAACACGGTCTTCAAACCATAAGGTGTCGTGCTCATCCTCATGAAATCCTTTAGCTTTTCCTTTGCTCATTTTCTCCTTTATAGCGGCAATCTCCTTGTCAGCTTTCTGAGCTTCTCTGATTCTATTCATCAAAGTTGACTAAATCTCCAACGCTGCTACATAGCCTCTCGGAACTATTTCCAAACATAGTTCACGAAGATTTTCTGCTAACTCCTTGGGTATTTCTCCCATCATTAACGTATTGACATGGCTCTTACGGCTTAATGCGTCAGCTACTACATTAGCCTTTCCGGGGTGATAATGCAATTTCATATCATAATCCTTGATAAGCTCCAACCATCTCCTTTGTCTGAGATTTAACTCCTTCTGTGTGAAAATGTACTTCAAACTCTTATGATCTGTGTACACCTCACAATGATTTCCAATGAGAAAATGTCTCCATGTTTTCATGCATGCACTACGGCTGCT
>NC_053022.1:455585877-455617287 GCF_003073215.2 Triticum urartu
GGGGCACCTCCCCAAGCTTGGCGGTTGCCAAGGGGAGTGCCCATACCCATGTTATTATATCTCCTTGGTTGGTGAAGATGGAGGTGATGGATAGTCGCACATCGAGCGTAAGAGGTCCTCTAGCTTGCGAATAATGCCCTTGAGTGCAAAGATATATGCTCCTTCAACAAAATATTTTCACTTGTGAGATACTTGTTTCGAATACGAGTTAACTCAATCATCTGGAAAGCTCCGATCTCAGTTGGGGTAAGAAGGGTTGTGATCAAGTTGAAGGATGTCTTCTGTTGCCGGAGCTTGGTTCTCCGTGGCCTTCTTGATCCCTTCATCCTTGTTGATCTCCATGGGTTCTTCCCTCTTTAGCTCTATCTTCATTAGCCAAGCATCTTTGGTCACGTTGTGGAGGAGGGGGACGACATGATGCCTGGCCTTGACAACCCTGACAGAGAACAGCCCAAAACAAGAACAAAGGATATTTGCGTGATATGGGAGTCAAAACCTTCGGGAGAATATATAGTGAATTTTTCCGACCAAAATACATATCGTGCAAGAAAACGGAGTCCGGAAGGCACACGAGGTGCTCACGAGGTAGGGGGGCGTGCCCAGGGGGGTAGGGCGCGCCCTCCACCCTCGTGGGGCCCTCGTGTCCTTCCGGACTGCTACTTAATTTTCTAATTTTCTAAATATTCCAAAACGGAGAAATATTGCCTTAAAATTGTTTTGGAGTCGGTTTACTTACCGTACCACATACCTATCCCTTTTTGGAGTCTGAAACGTTTGGAAAGTGTCCTTATGTAATTCCTCCGGGGTTACGGTTTCAATAATATTGGTTTCAACATTTATGGGATTACCTGAGATATAATGTTTGATTCTTTGACCGTTTACCACCTTCGGATTTGTGCCTTCGAAGTTGTTGATTTTATGGCACCGGAACGATAGACCTCCTTCGATACATAGGGGCCTTCCCATTAGAGAGAAGTTTCCCTGCAAAAAATTTAAACGAGAGTTGTATAGCAATACATAATCACCTACATTAAACTCACGCTTTTGTATCCTTTTGTCATGCCATCTTTTAACCTTTTCTTTAAACAACTTGGCATTTTCATAAGCTTGGGTTCTCCATTCATCAAGTGAGCTAATATCAAATAACCTCTTTTCACCATCAAGTTTGGAATCATAGTTGAGCTCTTTAATAGCCCAATATGCCTTATGTTCTAGTTCGAGAGGTAAGTGACATGCTTTTCCATATACCATTTTATACGGAGACATACCCATAGGATTTTATATGCATGTCACAGCCCCAGTTCAGCCCTTGCTTGTCTTTGCATCATCATCTTGCATCATGATTAAATTCCATTAAAATTTGGAAATGGGGATTGCCTAAAACCTAGCATTAAAGGAATTAACTAGGTTCAAACTTAAAACTTTTCAATGAACCCAAAATGCCCTTCATAAATGTCCACCATCTTTGGTCCTGGCTAAACCCTCTGCCAAAAATGGTTTCATATTTTTGGAGGCTATTCTGGATTTTTGAATTAAATCATAAGTATTTGAATTTGGACATTTAAATTCTATAAAATATTTTAAATGTCCAAATAATCTTGAAATCATTTGAGGGCTATTGGAAATAGTTTCAAAAGTGCCCACAATTATTTTCAGGATTTTACAAAATGAATTAGTATTTTTACTAATTCAAAATAGAAAAGAAAAAAAATAGAAAACAGAAACTAAATTAAGAGAGAGAGAGTAACCTCAACTGCAGCCCACCTGCCAAAGCCAGCCCGGCCCACCAAGGGCAGCACCATCTTCTTCCTCCTGCCAGGAGGAGAAGCAGCTGCGTGCCCGATGGCCGGCGAGCCGCGCTGGCTCCTCCCTGCCTGCGTGCCCCCCCCCTCGACTGCCTGGTCGCCACCACGACACCCCTGACCCCCTCTCACTCCCCCTCTCTCGCTCTGGACTCCCTCCCCCTCCTCTACTTCCTCTCCCGCGTTCGACCACGGGCACCCGAGAGCGCCGACGAGCACCACCGGGGCCATCGTCCACCCCGCACCTCGTTGTTGCTTCCAGAGAACCGCCATCGCCCTCTGCGTCATCTACACCAACCCATTCGACCGCGGGAGCCCTGTAGTGTCGTCCCCGAGCTCGTCTTCTACCTTCGGCCGCCGGCAACCTCACCTTCGATTCGCCGCCGTCTCCGCGTCCCCGAGCTCGCCGACTTGCTCGTCCGACTCGCCGTGAGCCACTGACCCTAACCCCCCTCCTTTGCACTCCATTTGCACGCGTAGCCGTTGCTCCGCCTGAGACCTAACCGCTCCGCCGCCCGAGCTTCTCGTCGCCGTGGCCACAGTCGTCGAAGCTCCCAACTGAGCACACCCACGTGCTCACCGCGCCGCGTAGGTGCCGTAGGAGCTAAGCACACCACTCCACGGCCACCGCAGCCCCGTTCCCGAGTGTGCCGAACTCCGGCCGCGCCGAGGTCGATGCCGCGCACAACCCCGGCCACCCTAGCTTCTGCTGCTTGCTGCGCTGGATGCGGGAGAGCTCCAGCTCCCCGCGGATGCCCTCCGCCGCTTGCTTCGTCGCCTGTGCTGCGTTTCGAGCCGCGCCGCCATCTCGGGCCTCGCCGGCGTCATGTCGCCGGTGGGGTTGACCCATTTGACCACGTGGGCCCCGCCCCTGGTCAAACCTAGATTAGGAGTTAAACTAACACTAATTTAGTTAGGTTAGCCGCTGACATGTGGGCCCCGACCCCACTGACATTTTAGTTAGGCTTAATTTAAGGTTAATTAACCATATTAATTAGCTGAGTCAATGACATATGGGTCCCGCAGGTCAGGTTTGACCTGGCCGACCAGTTGACCCGCTGACATCACCCTTGCGCAATGCTTACGCAGTAAAGCTTTTCTGGGATTTTAAATAAATCAGAAATGATTTATTTATTTTAGAAATAGCTAAAACTTCTAAAAATCATAGAAAATAATCTATAACTCCAAATGAAAAGATTTATATATGAAAAATGATCAGAAAAATCCAAAGAATCTGAATATGGCATTTTCATGCATGTTTGAACAAGTTAACCTCACTGAATAGGACAAATGATGATTAGGGCAATTTATGAAATAACATTTGGAGTTGGAATTTGATCTTGTTTGAGTTCCACTTCAATTAACTTGGCTAGATATTGCATTAGGTGAATTCAGTACCTTAACATATCCATGTCCATGATCATGCATCATAATGTTGCATTGGCATTGATTGTGTTCCCCTTGTTTGCCGGTTTGTCCCTCGTAGACGCTGTTCCTGACGCTGTGATCGTTGATGACACGATGAAGACTCTATCTTCAGAAGTGCCAGGCAAGCCAAAACCCCCTTGTTCATTCTCCGATATATCCCACTCTCTCGCTCCTGCTCTCTTTTACTGCATTAGGACAACACGTTTCAACTGTTACATGCTGCGGTAGTTGAACCCTTTCCTCTGCATGACCCTCTTGCCACAGGTAAATAGATGAAACCCACTAGCATGAGTAGGAGTGTTGTTTGAGCCCTGATGTGCCTACTCATTCATGCTTGTTGTCATGCCTGCTACTGCTTAGAGTTGAGTCGGGTCTGATTCATCGGGATGAATTTGGAATATGGTGAACATGTCCTACTATTGTGAGCTAAGTGTGTGAACACGATTTGGTAAAGGTAGCGGTGAGAGGCCATGTAGGAGTACATGGTGGGTTGTCTCATTGAAACCGTCCTCGGGAACTGAGTTCTGTGTTTGTGATCCATGAACAGTTACTACCACACATTGGGCTCCGGGCGCTCCAAGCTCTCTCGACTTATTAATCAACTTGATCTCTGTCCAGGAGTTGCAACTATTTTATGGTGTTTGTAGGTAGTGTTAGTAGTCTACCAAGTGGCACCCGGTACAGGTGGGCTTGGGACAGACTAGGCATAGTGGCACGGTGTACCAAGTGGCACCCGGTAGGTGGGCTTGGGAACCCTGCACACATCGTTTGGGGCCGTGAGCGACATCCCGGCCGGATCTCCTTGCGGATGGAACCCGAATAGGCGATAAACCTGGACTAGAGACTTGTGTGGTTAGTCAGGTCGTGGCCGACTCCCTCGCTAGGCTTCCACTTGAAGGTTGCCGAGGTACATGATGTGTACATGGTGGTAAGTGGCGAAAGCATGTGTGAAGAAGTACACCCCTACAGGGTTATCATTATCTATTCGAATAGCCGGATTCCTCGGATATGGAAACTTCGACCCCTTGCATAGTTCATAGACAAGTGAAAGTTGATACTCTAAAATGCACAAGATAAGCGTGAGTGCTATGGATGGCATTCTCGCAGGGAGACGGGAGTGGATCCATAGTGGTGTATTGGTATGGTGAATTTGTGGACTCGTGTGCGCCACCTCAAAAGAGTTACTTGCAGTCGTAGTTCAGGGTAGCCACCGAGTCAAAGGTGGCTTGCTGCAGTTGAACTCCACCACCCCCTTTGTTGATACCGATGCATATGTAGTTAGTTCTCATGTAAGTCTTGCTGGGTACATTTGTACTCACGTTAGCTTAATTTATGTTTTGCAGAGAGACTCCAGTCTCGCTAGTAGTTCCGCGTGGACTTCGACGTTTAGCTTGTTACCTCAGCTACGATCTTGTGCCCTTGGCAGGACCTGGTAGATAGTCAGGCTTCTCAGCCTTCTTCATTTGTAGTTGTCTGTACTCAGACATGTTAAGCTTCCGCATGTGCTTGTTGCTTGTATGCTCTGTATGTTGGGTCATGAGACCCATGTTTGTAATATCTCGCTCCTCGGAGCCTAATGAATAAATACTTGAGTCGTAGAGTCTTGTTGTGATGCCATGTTGTATGTACTCATATTGGGCATATTGTGTGTATGATTGAAATGCTTGGTATGAGTGGGATCCGACAATCTAGTTGTTTATCCTTGGCAGCCTATCATATGGGGAAATGTAGTCTAGTGCTTTCTGAGCGATAGTAGTCCGCTACAGCCCGGTTCACCGGAGTCCTGCTAGCCCAGCACTACTGCTCAGGACACTTGACTGGCCGGCATGTGTTTCACTTCGTTCCTGTGTCTGTCCCTTCGGGGAAATGTCACGCGGTGACATCCGGAGTCCTGCCTAGCCTGCTACAGCCCGGGTTACCGGAGTCCTGTTAGCCCAGTGCTACAGCCCGGATTCACACGCTGCTGACCGACATGCTCGAAGTTGATTCATGTATGCCTGTCCCCATGGGTTAGTGCCGCTTTGGGTTCACGACTAGCCATGTCGGCCCGGGTTCTCTGTCATATGGATGCTAGCGACACTATCATATACGTGAGCCAAAAGGCGCAAACGGTCCCGGGCCAGGTAAGGTGGCACCCGTGGGAATACCGTGCGTGAGGCGCGCAAGTGATATGATGTGTTACATGCTAGATCGGTGTGACTTAGGATCGGGGTCCCTGACATATGCAGTTCTATAGGCCCATAATGCATCATCAAGTTTCTTGGACCAATTCTTTCTAGACCTATTGACAGTCTTTTGCAAAATTAATTTGAGTTCTCTATTACTCAATTCTACTTAACCACTAGACTGTGGGTGATACGGAGATGCAATTCTATGATTGACGTCATATTTAGAAAGCATTTTAGAAAGCACCATGAATAAAATGTGAACCACCATCAATCATTAAATATCTAGGGACTCCAAACCTCGGAAAAATAACTTCTTTAAGCATTTTAATAGAAGTGTTATGATCAGCACTACTAGTTGGAATAGCTTCTACCCACTTAGTAACGTAATCAACAACAACTAAAATATGTGTATATCCATTAGAGGCAGGAAAAGGTCCCATATAATCAAAGCCCCAAACATCAAACGGTTCAATAACAAGTGAATAATTCATAGGCATTTCTTGACGTCTACTAATATTACCAATTCTTTGACATTCATCACAAGATAGGACAAACTTACGGGCATCCTTGAAGAGAGTAGGCCAATAAAAACCGGATTGCAATACCTTATGTGCAGTTCTATCTCCCGCGTGGTGTCCTCCATAAGTTTCGGAGTGACACTTGCGTAGGATCTGTTCCTGTTCATGCTCAGGTACACACGTCTAATAACACCATCTACTCCTTCTTTATAAAGATGTGGGTCATCCCAAAAGTAATGTCTCAAATCATAGAAGAACTTTTCTTTTGTTGGTATGTGAAGCTAGGTGGTATAAATTTAGCAACCTATGTAATTAGCATAATCAGCATACCAAGGAGTACTACGAGAAGTACTTATGACATTTAATTGTTCATCAGGAAAGCTTATCAAATAGGTAGTGGGTCATCAAGAACATTCTCAACCAGATAAGGTGTCTGCAACGGGGTTCTCAGCTCCTTTTCTATCAACAATATGCTAAATCAAATTCTTGTAGCAAGAGAACCCATCTAATAAGTCTAGGTTTAGCATCTTTCTTTTCCAATAATGATATTTAATAGCAGCATGATCAGTGTGATAGTTACTTTAGAATCAACAATATAAGGTCTGAACTTATCACAAGCAAATACAACTGCTAAAAGTTCTTTTTCAGTAGTAGCATAATTTCTTTGAGCATTGTCTAGAGTCTTATTAGCATAATGGATAACATTTAATTTCTTATCAACTCTTTGCCCTAGAACAGCACCTACAGCATAATCACTAGCATCACACATAATTTCAAAGGGTAAATTCCAATCAGGTGGCTGAACAATAGGTGTCAGAGACTAATGCTTTCTTAAGTATTTCAAATGCTTCTACACAATCATCATCAAAGACAAATGGTATATCTTTTGCTAATAAATTAGTCAGAGGCCGAGAAATTTTTGAGAAGTCCTTAATGAACCTCCTATAAAATCGCAGCGTGACCAAGGAAACTTCTTATACCTTTGATGTCCTGGGACATGGCATCTTTTCAATAGCATCAACCTTGGCTTTATCAACTTCAATACCTCTTTCAGAAACTTTATGCCCCAAGACAATACCTTCATTAACCATAAAGTGGCACTTTTCCCAATTCAAGACAAGATTAGTTTCTTCACATCTCTGCAAAACTCTCAAGATTCTCAAGCAATCATCAAAAGAAGATCCATAGACGGAAAAGTCGTCCATGAAAACCTCACAAATCTTTTCACAAAAGTCAGAGAATATAGCCATCATGCATCTTTGAAAGGTAGCAGGTGCATTACATAAACCAAAAGGCATACGTCTATAAGCAAAAGTACCAAAAGGGCATGTAAAAGTAGTCTTTGATTGATCTCTAGCCGACACAGGTATTTAAGAGAAACCAGAATAACCATCTAGAAAGCAATAGTGTGTATGTTTGCATAATCTTTCTAGCATTTGATCAATAAAAGGTAAGGGGTAATGATCTTTCTTAGTAGCTTTATTTAATTTGCGGAAATTAATTACCATCCTATAACCTGTGATTATTCTTTGTGGAATCAATTCATCTTTAGCATTAGGAAAAACAGTAATACCTCCCTTCTTAGGGACACAATGGACAGGACTTACCCACTCACTATCAGCAATGGTATAGATTATACCTGCCTCCAGAAGCTTTAGTATTTCTTTTCTTACCACTTCTTTCAATTTAGGATTCAGACGTCGTTGAGGATCACGAGCTGGTTTGGCATCTGCTTCCAAATTTATTTTATGTTCACATAAAGTGGGACTAATGCCCTTAAGATCATCAAGAGTATACCCAATAGCAGCATGGTGCTTCTTTAGAGTTTTCAATAATCTTTCTTCTTCATGCTCTGAAAGGTTAGCACTAATAATAACATGACATATCTTCTTTTCATCAAGATAAGCATATTTAAGATTATCAGGCAACGGTTTAAGCTCAAACACGGGATCACCCTTGGGTGGAGGAGGATCCCCTAAAATTTCAACATGCAAGTTGTGACAAATCATTCGCACTGTCAGTGTACAAAAAGAGGGGTACACTTTTTGTACCCCTATAACTGTGCACGGGCAGTCTGAGCGACGGGCACCACCACACTGAGCAAGGCAAGGGAGGTGAGCCAAGGTAAGGCCGGAGCTCGAGAGAAGCAGAACGACGCCAAGACCAAGACCACAAAGAGCAAAGGGGACAAAGCGGACCCCCCCGGCAAGATCCTTGTCGGGAGGTGGGTTTAGCAAACCCGGCAAGACCCTTGCCGTGGCAGCTCGCCCCACACCTATGGAGTGAGTCACCCTTGAGTCTACTGTCCCCATGGGACAAGGATTCGGGAGACATCCCCGTGGTGGCATGCAGATCTTTGTGAAGACATTCGAGATCAGATACACCCTTCAGAAGATGATGATCCTTGGCGGGATCCCAGCCAAGGAGGACCACAAGGCCCCCGGCAAGAGCCTTGCCGGGGATGACAGCAGGCGCCACGGCAAGACCCTTGCCGGGGCCCCGGCAAGGCCCTTGCCAAGAACACCCGTAGGGCCACCATCAGGCCCACGCCAGTCAAACCTCCACCGCCGTTCGCATGCAGCTGCCGACCCAACCAGCTGGGCAGGCACCTGCGTGGCGGCATGCAGATCTTCGTGGAGACCCACCACTGCGCCACCTCAGCTGCCTGCCTGCCTACATGGCACCGCGGGCGCCGCTGGCCAGGGCGCGTGTCGACGCGAGAGGAGCGGCGACGGACGAGACATGGCTCTCCCCCATCCCCGATAAAGCAAGGACACCTGGGCAAGATGCATTAAATGTGCCTTGTCATATAATGCGAGGGATAACCTTGCATCACTGTTCCCTTTCCACCTCCTAGTGCTACTGTGGCACCCCCTTTCCTATAAAAGGAGGCCTGAGGCGACCAGGAGGGGGATTCGGCTTTTTGGAGCTCCTCACGCCCTATAGCTAGCTCAAGAACACAGATATACAATCCACCAAAGTAGGAGTAGGGTTTTACGCATCCCCGTGGCCCGAACCTGGATAAACGAACCATGTGCTATCTGTTTGATCTGCTCTTCTCCCGACCCCGCGCCCCGCAACCGTAGTAGGGATTCATGTGATCCCATAGGTGTCGTTCCCACCGACATCTTTGGCGCGCCAGGTAGGGGTCGCAGTTGTGACAATCGGCTTTAGCAGTTAGTTCGGAGCTTCTTCATCGTCATGGCGCCCAAGAAGGAGACGACGGTGGCGGTTGGCCCGTCGGAGGCCGGACATCCCGTCCCGACGCGGGCGAGCAGCGGACTGGTCGCAGAAAGGACCCGAGGCGCCGTTCGCGAACACCAACACCGTCCCAGCAGCCGGAGTTTGGGAGGCGGCGATGTTCGTGCGCCTGGTAACGGGCCGCATGCCGCCAAATCCAAAGACGGAGCCAGGCCCTCCGCGGGTGGCGCGGGGCCTTCCAAGATTGCTACCGCCCGCCCGAAGGCGATGCGAGGGCCTCCAAGACTCCCACGCCGGGCCGACGGCGCGCTCCTCTCAAGCGGCGCGCGACGAACGGCGCAATCACGCCGAAGACCCCGGGCGTCGCCGCGGGAAGAGCCCCGAGCGCCACTCCCGGGAGGTAGAAGACCTGCCCGCTCGCCGAGGCGCTGGTGAAGATGGCATGCGACCGCGGGGTCGTGATAGAGCTCCTTCTGACATGGTCAGAAGTCGAAGCGCGTCGCGATCCGTGCAGGTTTCGCTGCCACCAACGCCAGCAGAAGCCCTGGCGCGCGCGCAGTTGCTCCTCGATTTTCCTCCCACTACGGGGAAACTCGACGAATGGAGAGCCACTATCCGAAGCCTTGTTGCGGTGGCCAACAAAGACGAACCGAGTCCGGTGGAGCCCCCGGGTCGATGCTCCGACGGAGTCCCACGCACCAGTGGCAGGAAAGCGCGGCGGCCGCGACCACGGTGCACTCGCCTCCTCCTCGCCCGGTACCGCGGACGCCAGCCCGTCGCGACGTTGCGGGCGACGAAATCTCCATAGCGTCGTCCGACCCGCGGACCCACTGACGACCAGCGCCAAGTCCTTCGGGAACGAGAACATGAAGACGCTCGAACCACTATCGAGCGCCGGCGCGGAGCGCGCCACCAGTCAGACAGGCGAGCAGGGCCTGTTGTGAACCACCCGGCACCAGAGAGCCCTGGAGGCCTACCTTACGAGGTAGGTTGTCCGGCTTTTACCCGTGAGCTGCGGCAGTTCCAGTGGCCCACTCACCGCACATTCAAACCTGACGTGGGCGAAAAGTACAGCGGCAAGACCCACCCGTCCGATTTCCTCAGCATCTACACCATTGCGATGCAAGCTGCTGGAGCCCGCGACAATAAGGTGCTTGCGAATTACTTTCCGTTGGCTCTTAAACCCAACGCCATGTCATGGTTGATGCACTTGCCGGTAGACTCTATTTCCTCCTGGTCGGATTGGTGCCATGAGTTTGTGGGCGCCTTTACTGGAGGCCACCAAGCCCATGGCCAAGCGAGCGACCTGCACGTCATTCCCTAGAAGGGAGTCTCCGCAAGTATATACAGAGGTTCAGCCGGATACAGTACAATATCCCTGATGTTCACCCTGCCGCCATCATCAACGCGTTCCATCAGAACGTGCGTAACCGCAAGATGCGCGAAGAGCTAGCAATGAACAAGGTGAAAGATGTAGTAGAACTCTATGTTCTTGCTGACAGATGTGCCTAGGTGGAAGAGGGAAGGAAGTACCCCGGGGAAGACGCCGGCGTGGAAACCAACTCCTCAGATGAAGATACTGCCGCCCTGGCGAAGAAGGGCTGGCACCGCAACAGGAAGCGCAAAGGTAAAGCCGTGCTTGCCGTCGAGGGATCTGGTGGCACCGGCTCCACCAAGAAAACCAAGGCAGATGTCCCCGGCAAGGAAATTGCCGGATGTGTCGCCTGCCGGGCCTTGGCGGTTGCCGAGAAGCCGGGGAACTCCGACAAGCGATACTGCAAGATCCATCGCACCAAAGGCCATGCTCTTCAAGACTGCCGACAGGTTGAGCTCCTCGCTGAGAAGCAGAGGGCTGAATATGAGAGGCAGGACAAGGAGAAGGGCCAGGACGGTGCTGAGGGGTCCGGCAAGAAGCGTGACGGCCAGGCGGGCCGTCGTGGCAAGGATAAACAATAGGAGAGGCCCGCCCGGGGCCATGACAAAAAGCCAGAAGACGACGATCACGAAGAGGACGACGAATCCGGCGACCAAGAGTTTCAGAAAGCTACAGAGGCCATGTGCATCGACGGCGGCGCCTCGCTGCATACTTCTCACCGCCAGCTTAAACAGTGGGCGCGAGAGATTACAGCGGCAGAGCCGTCGTTTGATGCCCAAAGGCCGCTGAAGTGGTCCAGCACACCTATCATTTTTGACACTGAGGATCACCCTGATCGCACTACTGCGGTCGGGTGCTTGCCATTGTTGGTTTCACCAACAATACGCAACCTCAAGGTGACAAAGATGCTAGTCGATGGCGGGGCCGGTCTGAACTTGATCTCGCCTGCCGTGATCGAGAAACTGCAGATTCCTGATGGAGACCTCGAAGAGACGGGCACGTTTCAGGGGGTCAACCCGGGAAGAAGCCAACCTAAGGGAAAGGTCACGCTGCCCGTGACTTTTGGAAGCGATCTGAACTACAGGACGGAGAGGATCGTGTTGATGTTGCCAAGATCCCCTTGCCCTACAACGGGATCCTTGCCGCCCATCGCTGGCCAAGTTCATGGCGGCGTCACACTACGCCTAAAACACCCTGAAGATGCCAGGACCTGTGACGATCATCACCATTCCCTCCGATAAGAAAGATGCGCTGATTTGCGCTGACCAACTATACCAGCAAGCAGTTGCAGCAGCTGCCGCCACTAGGGCACTTGCTCCTGCCACTGGGACCCTGGGAGGGAAGAAGAAGAAGACCGGTGAGACCTCGGATACCCACTCCGGCAAGCGCACCTCTTCGGAGTGTAGTGCTCCCGTCGAGGACACGCCAGAGAGCTCCACCGGCGGAAACAAGAAGCTCAGGGCCATACCGCCGGGAACCAAGAAGGTTTCTGTCAATGAGAATGGCACGGGAGGGGCTTTCACCATAAGCTCCACCCTTGATGACAAATAGGAAGACGCGCTCGTCACCTTCCTATGGGCGAATGTTGATGTGTTTGCATGGCAAGCTTCCGACATCCTCGGCGTTCCCAGGGAGGTGATTGAGCAGCACCTTGCTGTCTATCCTCATGCGCGGCCCGTCAAGCAGAAGGTCAGAAAGCAAGCTTTGGAACGACAAGAGTTCATCACAGAGGAGATCCGGAAACTGGAAGTAGCGGGGTTGGTAAGAGGAGTGCTCCATCCAACGTGGTTGGCCAATCCGGTCGTAGTGCGCAAGGCTAATGGGAGGTGGAGGCTGTGTATTGATTACACAGATATCAATAAGGCTTGTCCTAAGGACCCCTTCCCGTTGCCGCGCATCGACCAGATTGTTGACTCCACAGCTGGGGGTGATTTGTTGTCATTCCTCAATGCCTACTCCGGCTACCACCAGATCTTCATGACAAGAGAAGACGAAGAGAAAACAACATTCATCACCCCATGTGGTACGTATTGTTTCATGCGGATGCCTTTCGGATTGAAGAGTGCTGGTAAGACGTTTGGAAGGGCGATCCAGATTGGTTTTGAACCCCAGCTCCATAGAAATATGGAAGCTTATATGGATGACATAGTGGTCAAAACCAAGGACAGGGCAACCCTTATACCGGATTTGCAAGAAACATTTGCAAACCTGCGCAAGATCAATCTCAAGCTGAAACCTGAGAAGTGCGTCTTTGGCGTCCCGTCCGGCAAGCTTCTCGGGTTCTTTGTGTCATAGCGTGGGATAGAGGCCAATCCGGACAAGATCAAAGCTATAGAGCAGATTGAAGCACCCAAGCGAATCAAGGATGTGCGTCGGCTTGCTGGTTGCGTCGCCGCCATGGGCAGATTCATTTCCAAGTCTGCCGAGCGCGCCCTTCCCTTTTTCAAGATCCCGAAAAAGGCGGTCCAGATGGAGTGGACGCCAGAAGCCGAAGCAGCATTGCAAGATTTGAAGAAGTACCTCTCCTCCGCGCCAATACTAGTTGCGCCTAGGCCACAGGATCCATTGCTGCTATAGCTGGTGGAAACGAACCAGGTGGTCAGCACCGCACTAGTGGCGCAGAGAGAGGTTGACGACGAGGTAATGGCAGCGACAGAGCACGACACCACCAATGCAGAGACGACACAACCAGTTGAAGTGCCGCCAAAGATGAAAATGATGCAGCACCCGGTCTACTTTGTTAGTTCCCTCCTGCAGGGGGCTAGATCAAGGTACTCTGGCATGCAGAAACTGCTCTTCGGCCTTCTTATGGCCTCGAGGAAGCTGCGTCACTACTTCTAGGAACACGAGATCACTGCGTCACTCGCCTTCCTCTGCAACGGATATTGCACAATCCAGATGCAACGGGAAGAATTGTCGAGATGGGCACTGGAGCTTTCCAGCTTTGGCCTCAAGTTTGAAAGTACTTCGACGATTCAGAGCTGAGTCCGCGGCGGAGTTCATTGCAGAATGGACAGCAACGCCTGACGAAGAAGCCCAAGAGACTGCTCTCCCCGGCAAGGAGGCATGTTGCAGTTGGATCATGTACTTTGATGGAGCTTTCTCCTTACACGGCGCCGGCGTGGCGTGCTGCTTGTCGCGCCCACCGGAGAGCACCTCAAGTACGTGATCCAGATGCACTTCCCCAGGGAGGTGTCAACAAACAATACGGCAGAGTACGAAGGGCTGCTTGCCGGTCTTAGGATCGCGGCGGACCTCGGAATCAAGAAGCTCATCGTCAGGGGCGACTCGCAGCTCGTCGTCAAGCAAGTCAACAAGGACTACCAGAGCCCGTTGATGAAGGCCTACGTCGATGAAGTGAGAAAGCTGGAAGAGCGTTTCGACGGTATACAGGCTGAATACGTTCCCCGAGCGGAGAACGATATCGCCGATTACCTGTCAAAACGCGCTGCCCTCAAGCTACCTGTGGAACCAGGTACCTTTGTGCTCCAGCTAACTCAGCCATCCGTTGATCCATCAACAGAGCAGAACAAGAGGAGGAAATCAGGACCCGGCAAGTACTTTCCCGCCGAGCTCCCCGGAGCCGCCGGCAAGGATGTTGCCAGGACACTGAGCCCGCCACGGGACGGCTAGCTCCGGCGGAGCGTCAAGCTCTTGCCGTCGAGACAGCCGCTCCTATAGCGGAGGAAATGCCTTTAGTCCTCGCCGTCGAGCCCCAGGCTCCAGCGTGGGCACAGCATACCGTCCGATTCCTCCAAACAGGGGAACTTCCTGAAGAGCAGGAAGAAGCGGAAAAAGTAGCCCGTCGCTCTACCATGTACCAGTTCGTCGATGACGTCCTGTACAGAAAGAGGCCGAACGGTGTGAAATTGAAGTGTATCCCTCGGGAGGAAGGACTGGAGCTGTTGGCGGAGATACACGGAGGCATATGTGGATCCCACATCGGGTCAAGGGCCCTTGCCGGCAAGGCATTTCGGCAAGGCTTCTTCTGGCCCACCGCCCTCCAGGATGCGACGACACTAGTCACCAGGTGTGAAGCGTGTCAGTTCCATTCAAAGAAGCTTCATCAGCCAGCTCAAGCCCTTCAAACCATTCCTCTCTCCTGGCCTTCTCGGTCTGGGGGCTCGACATACTGGGCCCTTTCCCCCGCTGTCGGGGGCTTTGAGTACTTGTACGTTGCAATCGACAAGTTCACAAAGTGGCCGGAGGTGGAGGCAGTGAGGAAGGTCACAGCTCAGTCAGCCGTCAAGTTCTTCAAGGGACTAGTGTGCCATTTTGGTGTACCCAACAGGGTCATCACCGACAACGGCACACAGTTCACAAGCCGCACCTTCATGCAATATATCCAAGACCTCGGCAGCAAAGTCTGTTTCGCTTCCGTTGCTCACCCACGAAGCAATGGTCAAGCTGAGAGGGCAAACGCTGAAGTACTGCGAGGCTTAAGGACCAAGACCTTTGACAGGCTGCACAAGAGTGGAAGGCGCTGGATTGATGAGTTGCGACGGTTCTTTGGTCGATCAGGACGACGCCAAATCGAGCCACCGGCCAGACACCTTTTGCCCTGGTATACGGGGCAGAAGCAGTTCTCCCCACTGAACTCATATACGGGTCACCTCGAGTGCTCGCTTATGATGAGCTTGAGCAAGAGCAACTGCGGCAAGATGACGCAATGCTCCTTGAGGAAGATCGTCTTCGGGCGGCTGTGAGAGCAGCACGCTACCAGCAAGCCTTGCGCCGCTACCATAGCCGCAAGGTTCATGCCCGAAGCCTTGAGGAAGGCGACCTTGTCCTTCGGCGCGTTCAATCGGCCAAGAATTCCAACAAGTTGACGCCAAAGTGGGAAGGCCCTTATCGGGTAATACGAGTCACCAGGCCCGGCGCAGTCCGCCTGGAGACCGAAGATGCCGTTCCGGTGAGTAACTCCTGGAACATTGAGCATCTTCGCAAGTTTTACCCGTGAGGCGCGGCTTGCCGGGCCCCCCGGCAAGCCACCTTTTGTACAAGCATTGCCGATGATGCATGTAACCCTTTGTACAAAGCCAGGCGCAGACCCTGAGCACAAATAAATGAAGCGCTGGCGCCCTAAGTTATAGCATGCATGCTAGGTCGAGTCTCGTCCTTGGTTAGGGTTGATAGTGCTTAGCGGCGACTAACCCCTAGCTTAGAGGTCGAGTGTGCGTCTCTTTGTCTTTCTTTTGTCTTCTTTGGTTCACAGGACACACGGATATCCGTGCCGAACCACTTGGGGAGGAAAAGAAGATGAACAGACCAGCATCTAGCCCCCGGCAAGCCAGTCATTGCCGGGGGCTGCAAGAGCAAAGATTCACCCACGGCGAACCAGGGTTGCCGGGGGCTGCAGTCTTCAGATAAGTTCTTCATCCCTTATCATGCATTCCATTATGGACTGAGGTATGTGAAACCTCGTTTTCCCCTAAGCTACCGTGCTCCCATAACTCTAGGCCCTAGGGCTCGTTCCTGGGGCCAAGTTTGGTCGTAGTCGCGGCAGCGAAAGGATGAAACAAGGAGCCTGAACCCGCCTCATCCCTGCCTCCGCCAAAGGCGTGAGGAAGGTCGAGCGAAGTGGGGAGACGGCAAGGCCTGTTGCCGGGCAAGGAAATGTTTATCTTGAAGATATCAAGGATTTACTCCTTGTCGTGGGTTCCACCCACAACAAATGACCCGGCAAGCATCCCTTTTTCATTAAAAAACATTCCACTCAGGTACAGTCCATAGGGAATGAAAAACATGAATGATGGGATTACAAGTTTTAAATTCAGCAAGGCCCGAAGGCTTACAAACTAAAAAGAGATAAGGTGCCGTGTAATCCCTTTCTTGTCCCTCTCCTCAGGAGGCAGGTCAAGGAGGCGAAAAGGAAAAAGGAGCGCCTAGGCGAGCTACGGGTGGCAGAAGACACCAAGAGAACATCTCGGTGGCCGTCCGAAAGGCTGGATGGTGATGGCGGCGCCGGAAGCAGAGCTCGAAGACGAGGCGGCAGGACGTCAGCACGCGTCGAAGGCGTCGGTGCCCGCGTACTCCGACTTGACGGCCTTGCCCCGCCCTCTTCCTCTTCCGCAGCCTCCCAACGCCAGCCGCCCAAGGAGACGACCCCGAGAAGTTCAGGGAGCCGGCGACGCGATGATGGGGTCGCCGGTGCCGCACGGAGCGGCACCCGACACCTAATCGGACCCGTCATCCTGCCGCCTACTACCCTCGTCGTCGCTGCCGCTGTCCTCCTCGTCACTCCCGCCCGAGGAGGAGTCTTCACTATCAGAAGAGCTCTCCACGCAGCACCTTGCACGGGTCCCAAAGCACCCGAAGACCTTGACGGAGAGAAGGCCACCCTCCATCAGCTTAAAATGGAGAGTGAGCCCCTCCGTCAAGCGGTGGATATGGGCAAACGTCTTCCATCCCCGACGGAGATACATCACGTGAGGGGGGGAAAGTCGACGCGGGCCCGCGTGCCACTGATCCGCAGCCCCTCATGTGCAGCCACAACGACTCCGGCGGATCCAGCTCCATCTCCCGCGCGAATGGAGTCGGGAGACGAAGGCGACGGCGAGGCGGCCAGCGTAGCCTGACGAAGAACTTGCAAGGGTCATCCCCAACATGGCCCTCCACGGGGGAAGAACTGCTGGCGGAGGCGAGGCCGGCGTGCCGCCCTGTCCTCCTCTTCCCCGAGCGCCTCGGCCTCATCCACGGCCTCGCCCCCTCCCCCTTCCCCTCGTGGCTGGCTCTGCCATCGCGGGTGCGGGAGAAGGAGGGACGCGTTGTCGAGCGGCGACCCTCGCCACCACCGTTGAAGGACCAGGATTCCCTCTTCATGACGGATGGAAGGGGGGAGCAGAAGCTGAAGGAAGGAGGAGATGAAGGAATGCGGGACGCCATCCCCCCTCCCGCTCTTTATAGAGGAACGGGGTGGGGGCTCGGCCGCCCCGCTCAGCCAATCAAGACGCGAAAGGCGAAGGGAACTGGGACCGACCCGCCGCCCCAGCCCGCGGCGGCCCGGTTTCCCGCCTCCACCGTTCACCACCCCAAGCGCATGAGAGCCACGTAGCAGGCGTGAGGACCGAGGCTGACGGGTGAGGCGACCTCTCCCCACCCCGTGATCGGGTAGTGGACGCCTTGAAGACCATGCCTCGGCCCTGTTCAGTAAATGGGCCGCGCCTCCACGGCCTCCCTCCATTTATGGGGAAGGCGCAAACCCCCCCCTTTACTACGACGTGACGCATGCATTAGAGCTCAGCCCCACGCATTGCCGCCCACGTCACACACCTCGCCACGCCGCCCGCCACGTGCGGGAAGCATGGGAAGCACAGCTCACGAAAGAGACTTACCGCGGTAAAAAAACCGCCCCGCCTGCCCGCGCATCGTTTTTGGGCCTAAGTCGAACGATGCGATGCGCCTACGTGTGGCCCAGGCCGGGGGCTCCTGTCGGTGTACCAAAAGAGGGATACACTTTTCTGTACCCCTATAAAACTGTGCCACGGGCCAGTCTGAGCCACGGGCACCACCACACTGAGAGCAAGGCAAGGAGAGGTGAGCCAAGGTAAGGCCGGAGCTCAGAGAGAGCCAGAAACGACGCCCAAGACCAAGACCACACAAAGAGCAAAGGGGACGAAGCGGACCCCCCGGCAAGATCCTTTGCCGGGAGGGGGCGGTTTTTAGCAAACCCGGCAAGACCCTTCCGTGCAGCTTGCCCCACACCTACGGTAGTCACCCTTGAGTCCCACTGCCCCCATGGGGCAAGGATTCGGGAGACATCCCCGTGGTGGACATGCAGATCTTTGTGGAAGACATTTGAGATCAGATACACCTTCAGAAGATGATATCGTTGCGGGATCCCAGCCAAGGAGGACCACAAGGCCCCCGACAAGAGCCTTGCCCGGGTATGACAGCAGGCGCCACGGCAAGACCCTTGCGGGGCCCCGGGCAACGCCTTGCCAAAAACACCCATTGGGCACCATCAGCCCACGCCAGTCAAACCTCCCACCGCTGTTCGCATGCAGCTGCTGACCCAAACCAGCTTGGGCAGGCACCTGCTTGCGCATGCAGATCTTCGTGGAGACCCACCACTGCGCCACCTCAGCTGCCTGCCTGCCTACATGGCACCGGGCGCCGCTGGCCAGGGCGCGTGTCGACGCGAGAGGAGCGGCGACGGACGAGACAGGGCTCTCCCCCGTCCGATAAAGCAAGGACACCTGGGCAAGACGCATTAAATGCGCCTTGTCATGTAATGCGAGGGATAACCTCGCATCACTGTTCCCTTTCCACCTCCTGGTGCTACTGTGGCAACCCCTTTCCTATAAAAGGAGGCCCGAGGCGACCAGGAGGAGGATTCGGCTTTTTGGAGCTCCTCACGCCCCATAGCTAGCTCAAGAACACAGATATACAATCCACCAAAGCAGGAGTAGGGTTTTACGCATCCCCGCGGCCCGAACCTGGATAAACGAACCGTGTGCTATCTGTTTGATCCGCTCTTCTCACGACCCCGCGCCCCGCAACCGTAGTAGGGATTCTTGTGATCCCATAGGTGTCATTCCCACTGACACTCATGGTCTAGCAAATATTGTTCTAAAGGATCACTAGGAGGTACGGCAATAGAAGCAAGACCAATAATTTCATCCTTACTAGGCAATTCTTCTTCACGGTGTTGTTTACTAAATTAGAGAAATTAAATTCATGAGTCACATCATCCAAGCCAATAGTAACAACATTATTTTCGCAGTCTATCTTAGCATTAACAGTGTTCAAGAAGGGTCTACCAAATATAATGGGACAAAAGCTATCTTGTGGGGAACTAACAACAAGAAAATCAGCAAGATATTTAGTTTTCCCGCACAAGACTTCAACATCTCTAACAATTCCCACTGCTGAAAATAGTATCTCTATTAGTCAAGTTTAATTGTGACATCAATATCTTCTAACTCAGCAAGTGCAATTTCATGCTTGATTTCTTTATACAAGTCATAAGGTATAAACACTAGCACTTAGCACCCATATCACATAAGCCATGAAACAATGTTCTTCCTATTTTAACAGAAATAACAGGCACGCCTACCACAGGTCCATGGTTTATCTTTAGCACAAGGTTTAGCAATTCTAGCAGTTTCACCAGAACTGAATAACATGCCCATCAATATTATCAGACAAGAGATCTTTAACAATTAGCAATATTAGGTTCTAATTTAACTTGCCTCAGGAGGTGTATATTTTAATATTGCTTTTACGAACCACAGTTGAAGCTTTAGCCATGATCCTTTATCCTAACAGGAAAGGCGGTTTCTCAACATAAGAAGTAGGAACAATAGGATCATTATAAGTGACAGTCTTTTCTTCAACTTTAATAGGTGCAACTACTTTTACTTCTATGGGAGGATGATATTTAAACCACTTCTCCTTAGGGAGATCAACATAAGTAGCAAAAGATTCATAGAAAGAGGCTACTATCTCAGAATCAAGTCCATATTTAGTGCTAAACTTACGGAAAATATCGGTATACATAAAAGATTTAACACAATCAAACTTAGGTGTCATACCTGACTCCTTACCATTGTCGAGGTCCCAATCTTCAGAGTTGCGTTTAATTCTATCCAATAAATCCCATCTAAATCCAATAGTCTTCATCATAAAAGAGCCAGCACAAGAAGTATCGAGCATGGTGCGATTATTTTCAGAAAGCCGAGCATAAATTTTTGAAGAATTGTTTCTCTTGGAAGCTCATGATTGGGGCATGAATATAACATTGATTTAAGCCTCCCCCAAGCTTGAGCGATGCTTTCTCCTTCGCGAGGCCAAAAATTATATATATATATATAATTGCGATCACGATGAACAAGATGCATAGGGTAATACTTTTGATGAAATTCCAATTTCAATCTTCTATAATTCCATGATCTCGTATCATCACATAGCCTATACCATATCAATGTCTCCCTTCAAAGATAAAGGGAAGACCTTCTTCTTAGCAACATCATCGGGTATACCTGCAAGCTTAAATAATCCACAAACTTCATCCACATATATTAGGTGTTCATCAGGATGCTTTGTTCCATCTCCTGTAAAAGGATTAGCTAGCAGTTTTTCTATCATACCCGAAGGATACTCAAATAAGGAATTTCATTTTCAATAGGTTCAGTAGGTTGAGGAGCAACTCTTTGCTCTACTGGTCGGGGTGAAGATACCCCGAACAAGCCCCTCAGAGGATTACTTTCCATAGTAACAAGTGACAGTAAATTTCAGCACACTATATAAAATTTTCCTTACCAAATTCCACCTACCAAAGGCGCTTCACTCCCCGGCAACGGCGCCAGAAAAGAGTCTTGATGACCCACAAGTATAGGGGATCTATCGTAGTCCTTTCGATAAGTAAGAGTGTCGAACCCAACGAGGAGCAGAAGGAAATGATAAGCGGTTTTCAGCAAGGTATTCTCTGCAAGTACTGAAATAAGTGGTAACAGATAGTTTTGTGATAAGATAATTTGTAACGAGCAACAAGTAACAAAAGTAAATAAAGTGCAGCAAGGTGGCCCAATCCTTTTTGTAGCAAAGGACAAGCCTGGAAAAACTCTTATATAAGAAAAGCGCTCCCGAGGACACATGGGAATATCGTCAAGCTAGTTTTCATCACGTTCATATGATTCGCGTTCGGTACTTTGATAATTTGATATGTGGGTGGACCGGTGCTTGGGTGCTGTTCTTACTTGAACAAGCATCCCACTTATGATTAACCTCTATTGCAAGCATCCGCAACTACAACAAAAGTATTAAGGTAAACCTAACCATAGCATGAAACATATGGATCCAAATCAGCCCCTTACGAAGCAACGCATAAACTAGGGTTTAAGCTTCTGTCACTCTAGCAACCCATCATCTACTTATTACTTCCCAATGCCTTCCTCTAGGCCCAAATAATGGTGAAGTGTTATGTAGTCGACGTTCACATAACACCACTAGAGGCTAGACAACATACATCTCATCAAAATATCGAACGAATACCAAATTCACATGACTACTAATGCAAGACTTCTCCCTGTCCTCAGGAACAAACGTAACTACTCACAAAGCATATTCATGTTCATAATCAGAGGGGTAATATGCATAAAGGATCTGAACATATGATCTTCCACCAATTAAACCAACTAGCATCAACTACAAGGAGTAATTAACACTACTAGCAACCTACTAGCACCAATCCCGGACTTGGAGACAAGAATTGGATACAAGAGATGAACTAGGGTTTTGAGATGAGATGGTGCTGATGAAGATGTTGATGGAGATTGCCCTCTCCCGATGAGAGGAGCGTTGGTGATGACGATGGCGATGATTTCCCCCTCCGGGAGGGAAGTTTCCCCGGTAGAACAGCTCTGCCGGAGCACTAGATTGGATCCGCCAAGGTTCTGCCTCGTGGCGGCGGAGTTTCGTCCTGAAAGGTTTTTGGGGAACGTAGTAATTCAAAAAAATTCCTACGCACACACAAGATCATGGTGATGCATAGCAACGAGAGGGGAGAGTGTTATCCACGTACCCTCGTAGACTGAAAGCGGAAGCGTTAGCACAACACGGTTGATGTAGTCGTACGTCTTCACGATCCGTCCGATCAAGTACCGAACGTACGGCACCTCCGAGTTCAGCACACGTTCAGCCTGATGACGTCCCTCGAACTCTGATCCAGCCGAGTGTTGAGGGAGAGATTCATCAGCACGACGCGTGGTGATGATGTTGATGTTCTACCGATGCAGGGCTTCGCCTAAGCACCGCTACAGTATTATCGAGGTGGACTATGGTGGAGGGGGCCACCGCACACGGCTAAGAGATCAATGATCAATTGTTGTGTCTCTAGGGTGCCCCCTGCCCCCGTATATAAAGGAGCAAGGGGGGTGTGGCCGGCCAAGGGAGAGGGCGCGCCAGGAGGAGTCCTACTCCCACTGGGAGTAGGACTCCCCCCCTTTCCTAGTTGGATTAGGACTTGAGGGGGAAGGAGTAGAGGAGAAGGAAGGAAGGGGGGGTGCCACCCCCCTCTCCTTGTCCTATTCGGACTAGGGGGGAGGGGCGCGCGGCCAGCCCTTGCCTCCTCTCCTCTCTTCCACCTAGGCCCACTAAGGCCCATTTGATTCCCGGGGGGGAGGGGGTTCCGGTAACCTCCCGGTACTCCGGTACCCGGAACACTTCCGATATCCAAACATAGGCTTCCAATATATCAATATTCATGTCTCGACCATTTCGAGACTCCTCGTCATGTCCGTGATCACATCCGGGACTCTGAACAACCTTTGGTACATTAAAACATATAAACTCATAATATAACTGTCATCGTAACGTTAAGCGTGCGGACCCAACGGGTTCGAGAACTATGTAGACATGACCGAGACACGTCTCCGGTCAATAACCAATAGCGGAACCTGGATGCTCAAATTGGCTCCTACATATTGTATGAAGATCTTTATCAGTCAGACCGCATAACAACATACGTTGTTCCCTTTGTCATCGGTATGTTACTTGCCCAAGATTCGATCGTCGGTATCTCAATACCTAGTTCAATCTTGTTACCGGCAAGTCTCTTTACTCCTTTTGTAATATATCATCCCACAACTAACTCATTAGTTTCAATGCTTGCAAGGCTTAAGTGATGTGCATTACCGAGAGGGCCCAGAGATACCTCTCCGACAATCGGGTGACAAATCCTAATCTCGAAATACGCCAACCCAAAAAGTACCTTCGGAGACACCTGTAGAGAACGTTTATAATCACCCAGTTACGTTGTGATGTTTGGTAGCACACAAAGTGTCCGGTAAACAGGAGTTGCATAATCTCATAGTCATAGGAACATGTATAAGTCATGAAGAAAGCAATAGCAACATACTAAACAATCGTGTGCTAGGCTAACGGAATGGGTCATGTCAATCACATCATTCTCCTAATGATGTGATCCCGTCAATCAAATGACAACTCATGTCTATGGTTAGGAAACTTAGCCATCTTTGATCAACGAGCTAGTCAAGTAGAGGCATACTAGTGACACTCTGTTTGTCTATGTATTCACACATGTATTATGTTTCCGGTTAATACAATTCTAGCATGAATAATAAAAATTTATCATGATATAAGGAAATAAACAATAACTTTATTATTGCCTCTAGGGCATATTTACTTTAGTCTCCCACTTGCACTAGAGTTAATAATCTAGATTACACAATAATTATTCTATCACCCATGGAGCATTGGTGCTGATCATGTTTTGCTCATGCAAGAGGCTTAGTCAACGGGTCTGCAACATTCAGATCCGTATGTATCTTGCAAATTTCTATGTCTCCCACCTGGACTAGATCTCGGATGGAATTGAAGCGTCTCTTGATGTCACTACTAGAAAAAGGGCTATAGATGGGATTGATACTAATGGCGCACCACCTACTGATATGCCATTAGAGTTGAAACTACTAATGGCGCACCTGGCCCAGGGTGCGCCGTTAGTATAAAAAAAAATTTAACTAGTGCGCCTGTCCAAACATACTAATGGTGCATCCAGATACAGTGCGCCATTACTAGTTGTAACTAGTAATGGCGCACCAGCCGGAAAGTGCACCACTAATGTTGTTTTTTTATTATATTTTTTATTCCCTTTTTTGCAAAACTACTAATGGTGCACTGTTCCACCGTGCGCCATTACTAGTTTAAACTAGTAATGGCGCACTATGGGACAGTGCGCCATTAGTATTTTTTTTGCGCAAAACTACTAATGGCGCACAACCAGGAGGTGCGCCATTAGTAACCTGGATTACTAATGGCGCATTTAGAGTTGGTGCACCATTAGTAAGTGGGCAGCAACAAGATATTTTGGACAGCCTCTCCTACCCACACTCACTTTCTCCCCACTTCATTCTCTCCACCTCCTCCTTGTCTCTGGTGCCTCCTCTTTTTCACATCATTTCCACCATAGATTCATTCAATTTAAGTGGTTAAATTACCTTGTTTTGATAGGTAAGTAAGGGGGGAAGCTATATTTATGTTGTTCTCCCTACAACAATGTGCACATGCACTTTTTATGGCCTAGCTAGATCTATGTATGTTCGTGGTGTTGCATATGTTTGTGGTGTTGCATATGTGTTTGTGTTTGGAGGTGTACCGGTATTTGAAATTCGATAGTTGCCAATATTTGCCGGAATGTTGATTCATTTCTATTTCGGCGAGAATTTTGGCATTAAGCATTCTTTTTGGTCCTATTTTTAGGGAAAGTCATGCCAAATTTTTTCTTGGTTCTAAAATATCGTTTTGCTCTACCCCGCGGGTGACCATGGTCCACATGATGACCGAAGGCATCGTGAATAGGTTTTTGAGGTCCGCGAAGGCCGAGATGCTTCAAAAGAACGAAACGGAGATAAGATGTCCGTGTCGAAGATGCAAGCTGAAGAGCCTTATTGCGGACCCGGAATCCGGGAAGGTGTGGGACCACCTGCTCTTGCGTGGTTTCATGGATGGCTATTGGTGGCAAGGTGATGAAGATGACTACAAAGTCGTCCATGGGGGCCGGGCAAGAAATGAGGAAGGGCAGCAAGACAACCACCGCGGCTCGGGCGGGCGAGAAGACGAAGAATCCCGAGGAGATGATCACGACGGTGATGTTGTACACAGTCATCATGTAGAAGATGCAAGACATGATGACGAGGAAGATGCCGGAGCAGTCGATGGGCATGATCATGAAGATGATGATGCCGACGGAGCAGACGACGCTGGACCATCGATGGGCTGGGTGCAGGACCCTCATATTCAAGAGCTGCTTCTCAAGCAGACGGATAACGCAAGAGCTGCCGCCCGAGAGAAAGCCAAGATGGATCAACTTGAGTTAGACACGGTTACTCCATTGTATGAAGGATGCAGGCCCGAGGATACCCGCCTAAAAGTAATGCTCATGGCTCTGGAGATGAAGGTAAAACACAAAATGACCGACGCATGCTTCGACGACAACATGTCATTCTGGCACGAACGTCTTCCCAAGGGGAACAAGTGCCCGACCAGTTTGGAGGAGGAAAAGAAAATCGTGTGTCCTCTGGATTTACCGCACGTGAAATACCATGTGTGCATGAACAATTGCATCACTTATCGGGATGAGCACGCGGAGTCTACCATATGTCCGGTGTGCGGCGTCACTCGATACAAGAAGAGGAAGAAAGCTCCTCGAAAAGTGGTGTGGTACTTTCCGATCACTCCTCGTCTGCAGCGGTATTTCGCGGACCCTAAGGTAGCAAAGCTCCTGCGTTGGCACGCGGATAGGGAGGAGAAGAAGCGAGAAGATGACGCAAATGATCCAGAGATAGATAAAAAAGACAAGATGCTGAGTCACCCTAAGGATGCGAGCCAGTGGCAAGCGTTGAACTTCGAAGACCCAGAATTTGGGAATGATCCAAGGAACATCGTGCTGGGCGCGAGCACCGATGGAGTCAATCCGTTTGGCAGCCAGAGAAGCACACATAGCACCTGGCCTGTGTTTGTGTGGATGTACAACCTTCTCCCCTGGATGTGCATGAAGAGGAAGTACATTCACATGAGTATGCTAATTGAAGGACCGAAACAACCAGGGACGACATCAATCTGTATCTGGGGCTGCTGAAAGAGGAGCTTGACGCCGCAGAGAAAGAATATTTCCCTATGAGAGTCGCGCTGCTCACGACGGTGCACGACTATCTCGGTTACGGATATGTCGTGGGGAAGGTGGTCCATCGATTTTCTGGATGCGTCAGGTGCATGGATGACACAACATATCGCCAGCTAGATAGAGATCCCGGGTCTTCGAAAACCGTGTTCATGGGACATCGAAGGTGGCTTCACGACGATGACCCGTGGAGAAAACGCAAGGATCTGTTCGATGGTGAAACCGAACCCCGAGGACGCCCGCGTACGAGGAGCGGCGAGGAAATAGACGAGCTGTTGAAAAATTGGAAAGACTGCCCACTGCCGGGAAAGAAGCAAAAGGCGCCAGAGCCGGGAAAGAAGCAAAAGGCGCCAGAGCCGCTGCTGAAGGTATGGAAAACGAGGTCTGTTTTTTGGGACTTGCCATACTGGAAGATCCACCGTGTGCCTCACAGCCTTGATGTCATGCATATCACGAAAAACGTGTGCGAGAGTCTGCTTGGTACCCTGCTCAACATGCCAGAGAGGACCAAAGATGGGCCGAAAGCAAGGGCAGACTTGAAATCAATGGGCATCAGGCAGGAGCTTCACGCTATATATGATGATCATGATGATGATGATGATGATGATGATGAGGCAAAGCAGGACACGGAAAGTCGTCACAAAGGCAAAAAGGCCAAGAAGACCGGAAATGACTACCCTCCCGCGTGCTTCACTATAAGTCAGGAGGAGATCGAGCAGTTTTTCACCTGCCTCGTAGGAGTAAAACTTCCTTACGGTTACGCGGGGAAGATAAGCATCTCCCCCTTTTCACCCCTTTTCCTTTGTCTTTTGTGGGTTGCAAGGAAGCTACTGTCTTAGCTAGCTTAGCTTGTGCACAAATCCCAGTGTTACAACCTTGTATCTTTGCAGCAACCAACTTTCTAGACACACCCCTGCATCATGCAAGAGTGCCTTCAAGATCCAAGGCAATATCACAAACATCATAGGCAATTTGACCAAACTCACAACCTTGTATCTTGGCAGCAACCAACTTTCTAGACACACCCCTCAAGAACTAGGTTACCCTGAGAACGTGGACTTGGACCTTAGCAACAACAAACTAACAGGTTCTATCCCAAAACACCATCTATCCCACAAACATCTCTCAATTGTTCCTTGACAATAACCAACTTTTTGGCGACATTCCTCGAGAATTAGGTTATTTGGTCAACTTAGAGATCTTGTTCCTTGACAATAACCAACTTTTTGACCAAACCAATTTGTTCTATTATAGAGAAACATGGCAAACAACGATGAGGCCGGGGGTTTCGGGGCGGCAAGAATTCTGGGAGCCGTCAGGAGATGGAGGGAACACCTCACTTGTATGAGGACGCGCCCTTCCCCCACCGATCCTGAGCCCCACTTGATGGTTACCGCCGAGGATGACCCCACTGGATTGCACACCTAGATGGTGCCCGCCGAGGGATGCCCACCACTGATTGGCGGCACGCACAGATGGCGCCAACGAAGAGGCAACGGAAGGACCGGCCCGCCCGTGTCCGCAAGGAGGAAGTTACTGAAGTGGACTCCACGGGAATCCAAACGGCGCCGAACGAATAGTCAAGGGGTAACTCGCTCGCTTCAGCTCGGGTGCATTCTCCGGAGCACCGTCTCGATCAACACCGAGAACCTCAGGCATCCTGACCGAGGGAATTTGCGCAACCTCCTCTTCACGAAGCTGCACGAACGATACAAGTTCCCCGCTGAATTTGAAAACACAAGCCTCAAAGGGAATAAAGTGAACAATGCTGCCCTCACGAAGATGAGCAGGCCCTGTCTACTTGGAAAAGCAATGTGAAGAGAATGATCGAGAAAGGTGAGAGTTATGAGAAGATCAAGGAGAAAAATCCTTCGATCACCGAAGATGACTACAACGACTTCAAGATCAATTGCTCGAGCACCGCAAGCTCCGAATCAAGTAAGTGGGGGAAAGAAATGCGGGAGCTGAACTTAGGGGAACACACACTCGGTCCCGGCGGTTACAGAGTGGCGGAGCCTATATGGGACAAGGAGGAGGCGGACCGTGCCGAGCAAGGCCTACCGCCCCTCTTCGATAAATACGGTGACAAGCAGACCAGGAACTTTGTCAGGGCCCGGTACAAGAAGGACCCGAAAACAAAGGAGCTTACCACGGATCCGAAGACCAGGGCGCTTGAGCTTGTTCTGGTAAGGAATACACCCCCGCGTAATTAGCTCCATATGGTTGCATTCTAATTAATGAAGCCAAATTTCTAAATGGTTCACATTCCTTCCGCAGGCGACTGAAAGCAGTAGCGCGGGGTCGACTAAGAGCAACCCTTGGGACACCACTCTAAATAGGGCGTTGAATGTAATGAAGAACAAGGATAAGCTCAGTAAGCCGACGTCAGCTGGTCGTGTGGCCGGCAAAGGCTTGTCGACAAAATGGTCGTCATACTATAACACTGGTGGGCGAAAGGAGAAAAAGACCAGCTCGGAAAGCCAGGCGCGCGAGGTTCAAGAACTCAGGGCACAGGTGGCGCGGATTCCGGAGATTGTCCAAGAGCAAGTGCAACAACAACTCGGAGCGACGATCACCGCCATTGTGCCTACCTTGATCCAGGGGATTAGTGCGTGGATTGCGGGCGGCCAACAGGGGCCGCCCCCGATTCCTAGCTTCACGGCCAGCAACTCGCAGAACGCGATGGCGGGGCCATTGGTGTCTCCGGCGGAGGCGGCATTGGTGTCTCCGACGCCGGCACGGGAGCTTAATGCACCCGGGTGTACGCCGGCCGGCACCTCTGCAGCAAGCGGCCCCTCCGTCAACTGCACGCCCGCCGTTGGCGGTGCCTCGACATTAGCCGAGCTCGACGCCATCATCACGGTAACTAATTAAGCCTCTCTCGGCCGAGGACTTCATCTCCTTGCCTTTGACTGGGCATCCCTGACGCCCTACATGTTTTCGCAGGGCGCCGCCGACGTTCCGTGCACTCTCCTGCACTTCGTGAACAACGAGTTGGTCGATGTCGCCAAGGGCAAAATCGTTCAACCGGGCAACCCCTTGTTCCACGGTACCCAGATGCCACCCAACTTGTTTAGGGTTCAACTGGTTCGGGTGCTGCCAGGCTGCGACGAGTTGTTACCTCCGATTCGACCCGTCGGGGCCGACGATGATGACGTGATGACCCTCAGCGCCTGCCTGAGCTGGCCCCTGCTTTGGCCGAAGAGCCAGATTCGTTTGGGGCGGGGGAAACCACCCCAAAGACAACACCGCCAGTCATGCCGGCGCCAAGTCGGCCCCATGGCAAGACCGTCGCAACGGTGCCGGACATCCCTATGCCACTGGATCCAAACATGCATATGGCACATGATCAGAACGACGACGACAATGATACATTTCCCAACGTTGATCAGTACTTTGCCGATCATGGGTACGGTGGCGACTTCATGGGGCCTCCTGCTCAAGAACCCAACCCAACAAAAGACGTGCGCGATCTAGCTGGTACCGCGGAGAAGCCAAGTTGCAACAGGCGTCGTCTGCATTTCAGCTCTCAGGAGACGCCTTCAGCTGCCGACTTCACCGAGCCTGAGATAGGCGAGGTGCGAAATATGATCAGCCCCAACACACTCAAGAAGGCGGTCTATGAGCAGAACTCAGTCCCATTACAGGAGAAGAAGAAGGCACGCAAAAGAAAGACTAACAAGGGTGCGGGCCAGCCGGCACCGAGTACGATCCGTGCTCAGGACGGGCCACCTTCACCTGAGGATATCTCAAGGAGGGTGCATGTGGCGGGTAGGCCGATGCTACCGAGAAATATGCTCGGTGCTGCAACCGGTGCTATGCGGAGTCTGCATGACAGTGTTCTTTCTTTGGAGAAGCGGTGTCTCGGAGAGAAGGATGTGGCATACCCGGTTTTCGCGGCCAAGGTGCCAGAGGGCAAGGGCTTTGTGGATAACTCCATCAGGGGTACGATCGTCCTGCGGTTTGATGACATCCACGCTATGTTGAACCTTCATCCGCTGCACTACACCTTCGTTCAGCTATTTTCGCTGAGTATGGAGATGCGGGTCATTCGCGACAAGACCCCGGACATCGTGATAGTCGACCCCTTCTACATGTGTGCCAAGATCTTGGGCAGCGCTGGGGACCGGCAAGTCGCGAGTTCTTACCTCGAAGGCGTCATTCTGGCAAACCAAGTTAAGGATAACTTCCTCGTGCCTTACTTTCCCGAGTAAGTCCTCCCCTCAACCGCCCCGTAACATATGAATTCTTAGATTTCAATTGTTTTTCTTTTAACATTCCGTGTTTTCTGCAGTGACACACGTTGCACGCTCATCCTCCTAAGCCCCAAATATTCCATGGCCACGTATTTCGACCCGGACCGTCAGTCGAACGTAGACTACACAAATGTGAAGAAGGTTCTTGATGATGTTCTCCCCGGCTACGTCAAATCTGGAAGCACCTTCACCAGGCATATTCGTAAGTACGGCAAGCACGTGTTCTCCAACAATACGACGTTCTGCTGCGTCAAGCAGCCGCCTGGCGGTCAGAAGGGTGCCTACTACGCCATCCATCACATGCGGGCGATCGTACGGGACCATCATCACCTTCTGGTACCGAGTAGACTCAAAGATTGGGCCGCGAGCGTGTCGACAATCCAGGACGCGGACATTAGACAAGAATTCTTTCGCATCCAGTCGGAGTTTGCGGAAATCATCCATCAAGATGTCCTTCGTACCTCGGGGCAGTTCTACCTCAGAAATCAACCGTCCAACAGTGACATCGACACAATCCTACAAATTCAGGCTGACAACGCCCGTTGTTTCATGACTCCCACGATAGACGGCGGCTTCATCCACGCTCCGGTCCCTTGAGTCGAGTCGAAAGCAGTGATGCCGTGTCTAGTTCTGAAACATCGATTGGCTCATGTTGTAATTAAACTTTAATGAACTTGTAGTATGTCTCTTTGGTTTCGAGAGTCGTTCAACTTAAGATGTAATCGATGCTATTGATGTCTTGCTTTTCTCTTCCGATCGTTCTGTTGCATACTTATATATTGCTTATGTATTGTTTGTGAATTGGTACTAACGTTTCGTTTGGCTACTGCATAGCGATGCCGTGGTATGTCGTGTACAAGGGTAAGGTTCCCGGAGTCTACGACGACTGGGAGGAGTGTCGAAGACAGGTTCACCGATTCAGCGGTAACAGTTACAAAGGGTACGCCACTAGGGCCGAGGCCGAATCTAGATACACCCGCTATCTAGCGGGAGAGGGGAGGGAGCGTTGGAGGAACCGA
>NC_053022.1:455618287-455639210 GCF_003073215.2 Triticum urartu
AAGCTGGGTTTTGACCAGTCAAAACCGTTCATGGCAATGAATTCTGCTTCTTCATCAATCAGGCTAGCCGGATCAACTTCCGGAGCAAATGTATGTTGACGAACCGACGGGATTAGATCTCTCACCTTGTACGAGGGAGTTGCCATCTTCCTATTCTCCAAATCAAAACCCGGCTGATATTTGTCAATATTGGTTTCGTCTCCAAGAATGGTAGCCTGATGTCAAACTCCTCTCACACAAGCAACGAAGTCATCCTGCTCAAATGGAGACCCGTCTTATTTCACGGTAGGGTACCCCCTGGCTACATCCGCCGGGTCTAGATCTGGCACCCAGGCTTTGGAGCGGCTCAGGGAAGTCAAGGTTCTGGCTCTGGCACAGGATCGCTTGACTTCTTGGAACCTGGCGGGTAAGATTGACAACTTTTTCAAGACATCACTGAGCCGGTTGGGTCCTTGATTGGCAGAAGAGATAGCGGCAAGTGCTCGTTGAGCGCCAATGTACAACTGCTCTACTAAGGTATAGTGCGCCTTCAGTTTAGTCATGTTATCTTGGCTCAGATTCTTGCTTCGCGGGCCTGCACATATTTTGTAAATAAGGGGTCAGCTGGCGGTTTATATTCCGGGTCAAAAGAAGGTATAAAAGATCAGTACAGACGACTTACCAAAGATGGCGGAAACCATTTGAGACACTCGGTTCTTTAAACCGGTCAGCTCCGTGGTAACCTCCTCAAGAGCTGCTTCAGCTTTTTCAGCGCGTTGTGTCAGCAGCGTCTTTTCTTCAGCCCAGGATTTCTTTTTGGCAGTCAAGCTGGTTTTCAGTTTTTCTGTCTCAGCAAGACTTAATTGAAGTTTAGAATCAGCAGACTTGATTTCTGCTTCTTGATCCGCTAGCCGGGTCTTGGCGTCAGTTAATTGAGAACCCAATTCAGATAAGGCATTCTACAAAACATACAGAGGTGTATCAACGTTTAAACTAAAAATTCAAGATTCAAGATTCAAGTCTTAAGTACTTTGCACTGCAAAACCACTTGACACTTGGGGGCTAATGTATGCCAAAACAATTTCTTATGACAATGATATATTTCAAGTCCCAAGTACCTTACAAAGTAACATCACTTAGCACTTGGGGGCTAATGCATGATATTCAGAAAGTCTCTCAAGATTAAAACGGATTACAATATTTGTTGGGTTCGGTACAAGACAGTTATGAAATTAAGGCTCATTTATGATCAAGTGAACCGGCCCTTGGGGACTACAGGTGAAGTTTATACTACTTTAGTGGACTTCAGAAAAATTTAAAGGTAATGCTTTAGCCTATATGATAAGTCTACAGATCATTCATGTTTTATTATAAAGACTTGGGGGCTGGCAGAATATAAGTAAGCCGAAAGAGCATATCTCATACTTCAGCTGCAATTGCTTGACCATCTCGATTTCCGAGTCACGGCTAGAGTGCACATGACTAAGATAGCCGGACAACATGTCATTGACATTGAGATGGGTGTAATGGTAGACATCAAACCGCACCTTCTGCCTCTCTAAGGCTTCTTGTTTGGCAGTGTGTCGAGCTAATACGGTGGGGTTCCCTGGCTCAACAAACCGGCTACCAGTAACCAAGACGTCAGTGTCAGAGGTTGTCGGTGGGTTAGCTGAATTGGACGGTTCAGTTATAGCCGGGTTGAGAGTGGTCTCATCAGCCGACGGTTCAGGAGGGTCCGATTAAGCCATCACAGCCGGATCTTCTGGCGCTTTAGTTTGAGGGGGAGAAGTTGGCATAGCCGGTTCAGGTGCAAGAACTAACGGGTCTTCCACCGGTTTAACCACTTTGGCCTTCTTGGATTTGGCTTGACCACTAAGAAAGATTTTATAAGATAATTAGTGCAATGGTGCAATTTTTAAAGACAAAGAGGAAAGATGATTTTTTCCTTACCCAGGAGCAGTCTTGAAGGCCGGAAATTGCGTCTGAGATGAGTCGCCAGAAGAGCGAGAAACCTCCTTTAAAGGGCAAATAGCGTCAGTAACACAAGAGAATAGATTCATTAATGAAAGCCAAAGAGGAGTATAAAAGGGACCTCATTTTGGCGTTTTTGAGGAGTTTGTTGTACAATAGAAGGCGGCTCATCATTGTTCCGGGCTTGACGACGGCTCTCGTGTTGTTGCTTTTTCAAAAGAAAATGAGGGTCCAAATAAGCCAAAGGGTGCGAAAACCTTACTTTCTGGGTTACCCGTCGAAGTTTCTG
Organism: Triticum urartu; assembly: GCF_003073215.2. Classification (NCBI taxonomy): domain Eukaryota; kingdom Viridiplantae; phylum Streptophyta; class Magnoliopsida; order Poales; family Poaceae; genus Triticum; species Triticum urartu. The sequence goes on from NC_053022.1 coordinate 455,620,527, forward strand.
TCTCGACAAATGGTCTGAGTCGGAGGAAATAATTACCTCTCCTTCTCCAGCCTGACTGGCCCCTGTGTCGTCCTGGCAATAATCAGTGTCAATAAGGTTATTAAAAAAATGGCCAAGGGAGTCAAGGGCTACCTCCAACTCAGAAGTATCATCGTCAAGCTTTAACAGGTCCTCAACGATGGTCTTGTTCTTCTTCTTAGACCTCCGGGTCGTTTTCTTGGCGGTCATGGCGGCGGGTCTAGCCTTCTTGGCGGCTTCGTGGTCATACTTGGCTTTCCAGAAATCAGATTTGGCCTGTAAACAAATAAACGAGATGAAAGGTCATGTAGGTATTTAAAACGGCTGAGAAAAATACAAAGAGAAAGAGGTCAGAGGTTCTTTACCTCTGGCGCCGGGTTAACTTTGCAGAACGGGTTTAACCCGACTTTACTGCAGTCTTCATACTTGCCATTCACCAGAAGAGTTGACATTGAAACAATATCTTCTTCAGTAAGTTGAACGGAGTTGTGACGAAGAGAGTCATTTGGGCCACCACCATATTCATACATCAATTTGGATCGGCGGATGATGACCCACAAGTATAGGGGATCTATCGTAGTCCTTTCGATAAGTAAGGGTGTCAAACCCAACGAGGAGCAGAAGAAATGATAAGCGATTTCCAGCAAGGTATTCTATGCAAGTACTGAAATAAGTGGTAACAGATAGTTTTGTGATAGGATAATTTGTAACGAGCAACAAGTAACAAAAGTAAATAAAGTGCAGCAAGGTGGCCCAATCCTTTTTGTAGCAAAGGACAAGCCTGGACAAACTCTTATATAGAGAAATCGCTCCCGAGGACACATGGGAATATCATCAAGCTAGTTTTCATCACGCTCATATGATTCGCGTTTGGTACTTTGATAATTTGGTATGTGGGTGGACCGGTGCTTGGGTACTTTCCTTACTTGGACAAGCATCCCACTTATGATTAACCTCTATTGCAAGCATCCGCAACTACACCAAAAGTATTAAGGTAAACCTAACCATAGCATGAAACATATGGATCCAAATCATCCCCTTATGAAGCAACGCATAAACTAGGGTTTAAGCTTCTGTCACTCTAGCAACCCATCATCTACTTATTACTTCCCAATGCCTTCCTCTAGGCCCAAATAATGGTGAAGTTTCATGTAGTCGACGTTCACATAACACCACTAGAGGAGAGACAACATACATCTCATCAAAATATCAACGAATACCAAATTCACATGACTACTAATAGCAAGACTTCTCCCATGTCCTCAGGAACAAACGTAACTACTCACAAAGCATAAACATGTTCATAATCAGAGGGGTATTAATATGCATATAGGATCTGAACATATGATCTTCCACCAATTAAACCAACTAGCATCAACTACAAGGAGTAATTAACACTACTAGCAACCTACTAGCACCAATCCCAGACTTGGAGACAAGAATTGGATACAAGAGATGAACTAGGGTTTTGAGAGAGATGGTGCTGATGAAGATGTTGATGGAGATTGCCCTCTCCCGATGAGAGGAGCGTGGTGATGACGATGGCGATGATTTCCCCCTCCGGGAGGGAAGTTTCCCCGGCAGAACAGCTCCGCCAGAGCCCTAGATTGGTTCCGCCAAGGTTCCGCCTCGTGGCGGCGGAGTTTCGTCCGAGAAGATGGCTTCTTATTTTTTTCCCATCGAAAGACTCATATAGCAGAAGATGGCCACCGGAGGGCCACCAGGGGGCCCACGAGGTAGGGGGGCGCGCCCACCCTCGTGGGCAGGGTGTGGCCCCTGGTGAACTTCTTCCGCTGAGTATTTTTTATATATTCTGAAAACGTCTTTCGTGAAGTTTCAGGACTTTTGGAGCTGTGCAGAATAGGTCTCTAATATTTGCTCCTTTTCCAGCCCAGAATCCCAGCTGCCGGCATTCTCCCTCTTTATGTAAACCTTGTAAAATAAGAGAGAATAGGCATAAGTATTGTGACATAATGTGTAATAACAGCCCATAATGCAATAAATATCGATATAAAAGCATGATGCAAAATGGACGCATCAACTCTCCCAAGCTTAGACCTCACTTGTCCTCAAGCGAAAGCTGAAATGGAAAAATATGTCCACATGTTTAGAGATAGAGGTGTTGATAAAAAAAATACGGACATGAGGGCATCATGATCATTCTTAGAACAACAACTTATATATTTCTTGTCATATGATTTCTTATGCCAGAGTAATAATTCAATCACAATTTCAAGTATGAATCGTAAACTTCATTGAAAACTAACAAACTATGATCTCAGTCATTGGAGCAATTGCAATTTATCATAACATAGGAAAGAGTCAATAAATAAGAGCTTTTCAGCAAGTCCACATAATCAACTATCATATAGTCTTTCACAATTGCTGACACTCACGCAATACTTATGGGTATGGAGTTTTAATCGGACACAGAGAAAGATAGGAGCTTATAGTTTGCCTCCCAACGTTTTACCTCAAGGGTAATGTCAACAATAATAGTTCATGAAAACTCACATCCAATTAGCCATATATACCAGGATCTTTCCAACATACTGTGCTTGCGAAAGGATAAAATGTAAAAAGGAAGGGTGAAGATCACCATGACTCTTATGCAAGGTGGGAGATAAAAGTAAACGATAGGCCCTTCGCAGAGGGAAGCAGAGGTTGTCATGCGCTTTTATGGTTGGATGCACAAAATCTTAATGCGAAAGAACGTCACTTTATATTGCCACTTGTGATATGGACTTTATTATGCAGTCTGTCGCTTTTATTTCTTCCATATCGTATGATCATATAAAGCTTATTTCCCCCCACACTAATAAGTCATACATATTTAGAGAGCAATTTTTATTGCTTGCACCGATGACAACTTACTTAGAGGATCTTACTCAATCCATAGGTATGTATAGTGGACTCTCATGGCAAGACTGGTTTTAAGAGTATTTGGAAGCACAAGTAGTATCTCTACTTGGTGCGATGAATTTGGCTAGCATGAGGGAGAAAGGCAAGCTCAACCATGTTGGATGATCCATGACAATATAATTTATCTCAGATGTAAGAAAACTTAACCCATTACGTTGACTTCCTTGTCCAACATCAACTTTTTAGCATGTCATATTTTAATGAGTGCTCACAATAATAAAAGATGTCCAAGATAGTATATTTATGTGTGAAGACCTCTCATTACTTCCTATTAATTGCAATGATGACCAAAACTATGTTTGCCAACCCTTAACAACTTTTATTCATCATACTTTTTTCTATGTGAGCTCATTACTCTCCATAAGACTCACATGATCTCTTTGTTTCTTTTTATTCCTTTATATTTTCTTTTATTCCCTTAGGATCATGGCAAAATAATCAAGCCCTTGACTCAACACAAATCTTTATTATATAGCTCACGGACTTGATTACATAGAAGAACTATAAAGCAAAACTCACAACTAGATCATACTAAGACTTTTATTCTACTAGATCAAGATATTACCAAAAGGATCGAACTAAGAAAAACGGTAAAGATAAAAGTGATGGTGATACGATACTGGGGCACTCCCCCAAGCTTGGCAGTTGCCAAGGGGAGTGCCCATACCAGATACTCAATTCTTCTTCGTTGGTGGACACGGTGGTGATTTTGTTGATGGCGTAGGCTTGCCGTCCTTCTTCCAAGGCATAGGCTCACCATCATAGAAGGATGACCGAGTCTCCTGAAACCTCAAATCTGCAGCCAAACTCATTCTCTTGAATCTATATTCATACTCACAGTTTTGATTTTGCGGGTCATAGATCTGGGCTTGGAGGTGCTCGTTTTTCTCATGAAGCTTGAAGATGGCCTCCCCAATGTCCTTGACATCCAGCTTGTGGTTGTTGGTGAACTTCGTGATCATAATGTGATTGGAGTCGAGTCCACGCTCCACCATCTCCTGACACTTGAAAACTTCTTGCTCCAATGCCTCGAGGCTCGCCTCCGTGCTTCCGGTCTTCCTTGGTCCCTCAGCATCGCGAATGTGCAACAACCCCTCATGCATCTCAATGGTTTGAGGGTGTTGCAGCAGTTCTGCGAGGTAGGGGTTGATGACATTCTCGAAGAACTGGTCCTTGGGGGCGCTTGAAGACGACATGACGACCTGGATCTGTCAGAAAAACAGCTTGAAACAAAAATAAGGGATTTTTGCGTGATACGGGAGTCAAAACCTCCGGGAGATTATATAATGAATTTTTACCAACCAAAATACGTGTCGTGTACGAAAACGGAGTCCGGAGAGCACACGAGGTGCCCATGAGGTAGGGGGCGTGCCCAGGGGGGTAGGGCGCGCCCTCCACCCTCGTGGAGCCCTCGTGTCCTTCCCGGACTGCTTCTTATTTTTCTATTTTTCTAAATATTCCAAAATGGAGAAATATTTCCTTAAAAACTATTTTGGAGTCGGTTTACTTACCATACCACATACCTATTCCTTTTCGGAGTCTGAAACGTTCCGGAAAGTGTCCCTTATGTATTCCTCCGGGGTTACGGTTTCAATAACATTGGTTTCAGCATTTATGGGATTACCTGAGATATAATGTTTGATTCTTTGACCGTTCACCACCTTCGGATTTGTGCCTTCGAAGTTGTTGATTTTTATGGCACCAGAACGATAGAACTCCTCGATAACGTAAGGACCTTCCCATTTAGAGAGAAGTTTTCCTGCAAAAAATCTTAAACAAGAGTTGTATAGCAATACATAATCACCTACATTAAACTCACGCTTTTGTATCCTTTTATCATGCCATCTTTTATCTTTTTCTTTAAACAACTTGGCATTTTCGTAGGCTTGGGTTCTCCATTCATCGAGTGAGCTAATATCAAATAACCTCTTCTCACCGGCAAGTTTAAAATCATAGTTGAGTTCTTTAATAGCCCAATATGCCTTATGTTCTAGTTTGAGAGGTAAGTGACATGCTTTTCCATAAACCATTTTATACGGAGACATACCCATAGGATTTTTATATGCAGTTCTATAGGCCCATAATGCATCATCAAGTTTCTTGGACCAATTCTTTCTAGATCTATTAATAGTCTTTTGAAAAATTTATTTGAGCTCTCTATGACTCAATTCTACTTGACCACTAGACTATGGGTGATAAGGAGATGCAATTCTATGATTAACATCATACTTAGCAAGCATTTTACGGAAAGCACCATGAATAAAATGTGAACCACCATCAGTCATTAAATATCTAGGGACTCCAATTCTTGGAAAAATAACTTCTTTAAGCATTTTAATAGAAGTGTTATGATCAGCACTACTAGTTGGAATAGCTTCTACCCACTTAGTAACGTAATCAACAACAACTAAAATATGTGTACATCCATTAGAGGAAGGAAAAGGTCGCATATAGTCAAAGCACCAAACATCAAATGGTTCGATAACAAGTGAATAGTTCATAGGCATTTCTTGACGTCTACTAATATTACCAATTCTTTGACATTCATCACAAGATAAGACAAACTTACGGGCATCTTTGAAGAGAGTAGGCCAATAAAACCCAGATTGCAATACCTTATGTGTAGTTCTATCTCCAGCATGGTGTCCTCCATAAGCTTCGGAGTGACACTTACCTAGGATCTGTTCCTGTTCATGCTCAGGTACACAATGTCTAATAACACCATCTACTCCTTCTTTATAAAGATGTGGGTCATCCCAAAAGTAATGCCTCAAATCGTAGAAGAACTTTTTCTTTTGCTGGTATGTGAAACTAGGTGGTGTAAACTTAGCAACAATGTAATTAGCATAATCAGCATACCATGGAGCAGTATGAGAAGCGTTTATGACATTTAGTTGCTTATCAGGAAATCTATCATCAATGGGAAGTGGGTCATCAAGCACATTTTCTAACCTGGACAAGTTGTCTGCAACGGGGTTCTCAGCTCCCTTTCTATCAACAATATGTAAGTCAAATTCTTGTAGCAAGAGAACCGATCTAATAAGTCTAGGTTTAGCATCTTTCTTTTCCATAAGATATTTAATAGCAACATGATCAGTGTGAATAGTTACTTAGGATCAACAATATAAGGTCTGAACTTATCACAAGCAAATACAACTGCTAAGAATTCTTTTTCAGTAGTAGCATAAGTTCTTTGAGCATTGTCTAGGGTTTTACTAGCATATTGAATACCATTTAATTTCTTATCAACTCTTTGCCCTAGAATAGCACCTATAGCATAATCACTAGCATCACACATAATTTCAAAGGGTAAATTCCAATCAGGTGGCTGAACAATAGGTGCAGGGATCAATGCTTTCTTAAGTATTTCAAATGCTTTTACACAATCATCATAAAAAAGGGTATATCTTTTTGTAATAAATTAGTCAGAGGCCGAGAAATTTTTGAGAAGTCCTTAATGAACCTCCTATAAAATCCGGCGTGACCAAGGAAACTTCTTATACCTTTGATGTCCTTGGGGCATGGCATCTTTTCAATAGCATCAACCTTGGCTTTATCAACCTCAATACCTCTTTCAGAAACTTTGTGCCCCAAGACAATACCTTCATTAACCATAAAGTGGCACTTTTCCCAATTCAAGACAAGATTAGTTTCTTCACATCTCTGCAAAACTCGATCAAGGTTGCTCAAGCAATCATCAAAAGAAGATCCATAGACAGAGAAATCGTCCATGAAAACCTCACAAATCTTTTCACAAAAGTCAGAGAATATAGCCATCATGCATCTTTGAAAGGTAGCAGGTGCATTACATAGACCAAAAGGCATACGTCTATAAGAAAAAGTACCAAAAGGGCAAGTAAAAGTAGTCTTTGATTGATCTTTGGCTGACACAGGTATTTGAGAGAAACCAGAATAACCATCTAGAAAGCAAAAATGTGTATGTTTGGATAATCTTTCTAGCATTTGATCGATAAAAGGTAAGGGGTAATGATCCTTTTTAGTGGCCTTATTTAATTTCCAGAAATCAAGTACCATCCTATAACCTGTAATAATTCTTTAAGGAATCAATTCATCTTTATCATTAGGAACGACAGTAATACCTCCTTTCTTAGGGACACAATGGCAGGACTTACCCACTGACTATCAGCAACGGGATAGATTATACCTGCCTCAAGGAGCTTTAGTATTTCCTTTCTTACCACTTCTTTCATTTTAGGATTCAGCCGTCATTGATGATCATGAACTGGTTTAGCATCTTCTTCCAAATTAATTTTATGTTGACATAGAGTGGGACTAATGCCCTTAAGATCATCAAGAGTATACCCAATAGCAGCACAGTGCTTCTTCAGAGTTTTCAGTAATCTCTCCTCCTCATGCTCTGAAAGGTTAGCACTAATAATAACAGGATATATCTTTTTCTCATTAAGATAAGCATATTTAAGAGTATCAGGTAACGGTTTAAGCTCAAACACGGGATCACCCTTGGGTGGAGGAGGATCCATAGGTTCCCATTTAAAGAATACTTCATCTATTTCCCTTCTTTCATTCATAAACATGTCATTTTCATGGTCTAGCAAATATTGTTCTAAAGGATCACTAGGAGGTATGGCAATAGAAGCAAGACCAATAATTTCATCCTTACTAGGTAATTCTTCTTCACGGTGTTGTCTACTAAATTTAGAGAAATTAAATTCATGAGTCATATCATCTAAACCGATAGTAATAACATCCCTTTTGCAATATATGGTAGTATTAACAGTGTTTAAGAAGGGTCTACCAAATATAATGGGACAAAAGCTATTTTGTGGGGAACCAAGAACAAGAAAATCAGCATGATATTTAGTTTTCCCACACAAGACTTCAACATCTCTAACAATTCCCATTGGTGAAATAGTATCTCTATTGGCAAGTTTAATTGTGACATCAATATCTTCTAATTCAACAGGTGCAATATCATGCATAATTTCTCTATATAGGCTAATAGGTATTGCACTAGCACTGGCACCCATATCACATAAACCATGATAACAATAATCTCCTAATTTAATAGAAATAACAGGCATGCCTACCACAGGTCTAGGTTTATCTTCAGCACAAGGTTTAGCAATTCTAGTAGTTTCATCACAGAAATAAATAACATGCCCATCAATATTATCAGCCAAGAGATCTTTAACAATAGCAATATCAGGTTCAACTTTAATTTTCTTAGAAGGTGTATAAGTTTTGATATTGCTTTTACGAACCACAGTTGAAGCTTTAGCATGATCCTTTATCCTAACAGGGAAAGGTGGTTTCTCAACATAAGAAGTAGGAACAATAGGATCATTATAAGTGATAGTCTTTTCTTCAACTTTAATATGTGCAACTACTTTTACTTCTATGGGAGGATGATATTTAAACTACTTCTCCTTGGGGAGATCAACATAAGTAGCAAAAGATTCACAGAAAGAAGCTACTATCTCAGAGCCAAGTCCATATTTAGTGCTAAATTTACGGAAAACATCGGTATCCATAAAAGATTTAACACAATCAAACCTAGGTGTCATACCTGACTCCTTACCTTTGTTGAGGTACCAATCTTCAGATTTGCGTTTAATTATTTCCAATAAATCCCATTTGAATTCAATAGTCTTCATCATAAAAGAGCCAGCACAAGAAGTATCAAGCATGGTGCGATTGCTATCAGAAAGCCGAGCATAATTTTTTTGAATAATCATTTCTCTTGAGAGCTCATGATTGGGGCATGAATATAACATTGATTTAAGCCTCCTCCAAGCTTGAGCGATGCTTTCTCCTTCGCGAGGCCAAAAATTATATATATAATTGCGACCACGATGAACAAGATGCATAGGATAAAACTTCTGATGAAATTCCAATTTCAATCATTTGTAATTCCAAGACCCCATATCATCACATAGCCTATACCATGTCGATGCATCTCCCTTCAAAGATAAAGGGAAGACCTTCTTGTTAACAACATCTCCGGGTACACCTTCAAGCTTGAATAATCCACAAACTTCATCCACATATATTAGATGCTCATCAGGATGTTTTGTTCCATCTCCTAAAAAGGGATTAGCTAGCAGTTTTTCTATCATACCCGAAGGAATTTCAAAGCAGACATTTTCATTTTCAATAGGTTCAGTAGGTTGAGGAGCAACCCTTTGCTCTACTGGTGGGGGTGAAGATACCCCAAACAAGCCCCTCAGAGGATTACTTTCCATAGTAACAAGTGACAGTAAATTTCAGCACACTACATACATTTTTCCTTACCAAATTCCACCTACCAAAGGCGCTTCACTCCCCGACAACGGCGCCAGAAAAGAGTCTTGATGACCCACAAGTATAGGGGATCTATCGTAGTCCTTTCGATAAGTAAGAGTGTCGAACCCAACGAGGAGCAGAAGGAAATGATAAGCGGTTTCCAGCAAGGTATTCTCTGCAAGTGCTGAAATTAGTGGTAACAGATAGTTTTGTGATAGAATAATTTGTAACGAGCAACAAGTAACAAAAGTAAATAAAGTGTAGCAAGGTGGCCCAATCCTTTTTGTAGCAAAGGACAAGCCTGGAAAAACTCTTATATAGAGAAAAGCGCTCCCGAGGACACATGGGAATATCGTCAAGCTAGTTTTCATCATGCTCATATGATTCACGTTTGGTACATTGATAATTTGGTATGTGGGTGGACCGGTGCTTGGGTATTGTCCTTACTTGGACAAGCATTCCACTTATGATTAACCTCTATTGCAAGCATCCGTAACTACAACAAAAGTATTAAGGTAAACCTGACCATAGCATGAAACATATGGATCCAAATCAGCCCCTTACGAAGCAACACATAAACTAGGGTTTAAGCTTTTGTCACTCTAGTAACCCATCATCTACTTATTACTTCCCAATGCCTTCCTCTAGGCCCAAATAATGGTGAAGTGTCATGTAGTCGACGTTCACATAACACCACTAGAGGAGAGACAACATACATCTCATCAAAATATTGAACGAATACCAAATTCACATGACTACTAATAGCAAGACTTCTCCCATGTCCTCAGGAACAAACATAACTACTCACAAAGCATAAACATGTTCATAATCAGAGGGGTATTAATATGCATATAGGATCTGAACATATGATCTTCCACCAAATAAACCAACTAGCATCAACTACAAGTAGTAGTTAACACTACTAGCAACCTACTAGCTCCAATCCCGGACTTGGAGACAAGAATTGGATACAAGAGATGAACTAGGGTTTTGAGAGGAGATGGTGCTGATGAAGATGTTGATGGAGATTGCCCTCTCCCGATTGAAGAGGAGCATTGGTGATGACGATGACGATGACGATGATTTTCCCCCTCCGGGAGGGAAGTTTCCCTGGCAGAACAACTCCTCCTGCCTATCGTTCTAGCCTAGATTGGTTCCGCCTCGTGCGGGCGAGTTTCGTCCGAGAAGATGGCCTTTTATTTTTTCCATCGAAAGACTTCATATAGCAAAGATGGACCGGAGGGCCACCAGGGGGCCCACGAGGTAGGGGGCGCGCCTCCCACCCTCATGGGCAGGGTGTCCCCCCTGGTGAACTTCTTCCGCCTGAGTATTTTTATATTCTGAAAACGTCTTCCGTGAAGTTTCAGGACTTTTGGAGCTGTGCAGAATAGGTCTCTAATATTTGCTCCTTTTCCAGCCCATAATCCCAGCCGGCATTCTCTCTCTTTATGTAAACCTTGTAAAATAAGAGTGAATAGGCATAAGTTATTGTGACATAATGTGTAATAACATCCCATAATGCAATAAATATCGATATAAAAGCCATGATGCAAAATGGACGTATCAGCGGCTTAGAGGGATGACCCGCCATGAGACCCAGCAACGGATCAAGTCAACTCCGGTTAAGCCGTTCCCCAATAAGGCGTTAATCCTTTTGATTGATGGCATAAGCTTCTTGCGTTCGACGGAAGTGAGTTTGTCAGGGAGCGCAAACTTGGAGTCAAGACGCTCTGCACGATAACCCGACAGTGGCTTCTCATTTGCTGGTGAAGTATCTTGACAATAGAACCAAGTCTGATTCCAGTCTTAGGGATGACTTGGCAAGACTATTAGAGGGAATACGGCGCCCTGTCGATGCTTAATTGGATGCATCCAAGTTCCAATCTAGGGCCATTGGTAGACTCATTCTGGCGGTTCAGATAAAAATACTCTCTAAAGAGTTCCACAGTCGGTTCTTCTTGAAGGTACACCTCATAGAGAACTTGGAAATTGCAGATATTGGATATGGAATTGGGCCCGAGAACTTGAGGGTGGAGTTTGAAAAAATGGAGGACATCTTTGAAGAACTTTGAGCCAGGTGGTGAAAAGCCACGGTTCATGTGGTCGGAAAAGACAATGACTTCACCATCTTTTGGATTGGGCCGTTCCTCGTCCGGCTCAGGTGCACGGTAAGACATAACATTCTTCCCTAGCAAAAATCCTATGGAGAAGAAGTCCTTCAAATTATCCTCAGTTACCGTTGAGGGAACCCAGTTGCAGACAGTCGGTGCTTTGGACGGCATGATGTTCAAAAGACGAACTGAAAAGAAAGCAACATGTCGGTTCAATTCAATGATAATGGTGAAGTTAAGTGATGATGGTGCAAAGGAGTAATGGCGGCTTAAGTAAGGGCTAATGTCGTATAGGGAAAAGTAAGCCGGCGCAATAAGCCGCCATCACTACAGATATTTGAGAAAGCAGATTCGGCTAAGTGTTGAGACAAACAAGTTTCCTAATTGCTTGATATTATTCCAGATCAAATGGATATTCAAAATGGAAAATATTCTAGACCTAAAAGTTTAGCATAGATATGTTTGTGAGTACTAATGAGGCCTTATACCGGGAAAAGGGATCTACTAGTATCAAGAGTAGGCACAAAACAACTACCGCACAAGCATATATCTCTTTTTGGATCAAGAAGAGGCTGCAGTGGAAGAACTACGAAGAAACTGCGATGAACTATGAAGAACATGCAGAAACCTAGAAAGCCCTAATGCAGATCTGAGGAGCAAGAAGGGAAACGCTTACAGCCACAGATCTTCCGCGGAGAGTCGCCGCCGTTCTCTGGACTGATTCCAGTCGATGCAGCGGGCAAAGTCGACAGAGGAGAGGTGCTCTCTGACGGCAGCGGTGCTCGAGCAGCAGCGGGGGTTGCGAGAGGAAGAAGACGAAGAAGAGAGAAGAATGAGAAAGACCGAGGCATGCCTATTTATAAGGGGATAAGCGAATAGCGGGCGCGAAAATCGAGGAAGACCCGAATAATGATTATCCAACTAAACGGACGCCTCGATTATCGGAAGGCATTAAATGATAAAGATCCGATGAGAGATGACGTCATAATAGTTTTTCGTGTTTTCAAGAAATGACGTCATGGCGGTTACAAAAATTTCTGCGAAGAGAGGAAGATGGATTTTGTCTAAGTATTGAAGATTGACAAAGAACAAAGTTCAAAGTCAACCTGGGGCCTAATGTTGGGGATATAGCTACCAGGTATGACCCGCCCAGGAGGGGCCGGATCAGCCCCAATGGCGGGTCACAAAGGAAGCCCAGTAAACATTCAAGGCGATTATTTATTAAGGCTTATAGAAGGCCTATGCCCAGAGGCAGCTTAAGGCCCAATATTGTAAACCGCCGTATGTAAGGAAAGACTTGTAAGGAAAGGCATATAAAAGAAGTCACCGAGCCAGACACGCTTTATGAGCCGGCCGGGACTCCGTAGGCCGCCAGGCGTCGACCCGTGTATATAAGGGGATGACCCAGTGGCGGCTTAGGGCAAGAAACAAGAGATGATAACCAAGCCGGTGGATTAGCCTATTGGTGATCGAAACCCCAGCAATTCCAACACAACTAGACGTAGGCTTTTACCTTCATTGTAAGGGGCCGAACTAGTATAAAACCTCTCGTGTCCTTTGTCCCGATTAACCCCTTTAAGCTTCCTAGTCGCGATGGCCCTACGACTAAGTCCTTCTCTAGGACATCTGCCGTGACAATCACGACATGGAGTTTCCGACTTCTCCATGTTGTGTTCATATCCGTACCTTGTTGCTTTATTCATCTACCTTATCTAAGTGGCTTCTCAACTTATGGAAGTGTGATGATTTACTTTGGAATTCATTCGTTCATTCTTGTTCGAATGTTAAGGCTATATGTTGCAATTTCGATCCATTGATTCAGCTTGAATATATGTCTTTCAAGATGCTAACGGATGTCAACCTCTTCAGGATGGCTCCTCCAACGCGTCAGAATCCGGAACCTCCACCACCACCTCCACCTCCGGAGGCATGGCAAGCTGTCATGGCCGCCACCAACGCCAACACTCAGATGCTTTTGCAACTCTTGCAAGAGCGCAACCAAGGAAATCAAGGCCAAGGCAACAATCAAGCTCAGTTTGCTACCCTCAATCAGTTCCTCGCAAACCAGCCGAAGTCCTTCAGTAACTGTGTCGAGGCCACAGACGCCGACGACTGGCTCGTGGATATCTGCAAACATTTTGAGTGTAGCAATGTCAGGCCTGAGGACTTTGTCAAGTTTGCTTCGTTTCAACTCAAGGCCAAGCTGCTGAGTGGTATCAACAATACAAAGATTCCAGAGGAGGTCGTGTGATTACCTGGGATGATTTCCGCCGAGACTTCAAAGCTCACCACATTCCACAAAGTGTTGCTGAGAGTAAGCGTGAGGAGTTCCGCAATCTCAAGCAAGGCAGCATGTCTGTTTACCAATACAACATCCTGTTTCAGAGGCTCGCTCGCTTCGCTAAACAAGACGTCCCTGATGAAAAGAGCATGATTTATCAATTCAGAGGTGGCCTCAGAGAAGATCTGCAATTAGCTCTCGTGCTTTTTGAGCCGACCAAGTATGATGAATTCTACAACATGGCACTAAAGCAAGAAGCTGCTCAGCTCAAGTGTGATGCTTCTAAGAAGAGAGTCAGGGATGCAGCTCCATCTTCTTCTTCAACTCAAGTGGCAGCTAAGCAACAGAAGTTCTGGTTGCCTCCTCCTCCTCCGTTCCGTCAGCCTTATCAGCAGAAGAGTAAAGGTGGCAATGGATCTTCCCACCCACCCAACCCGGGCTATCAGAACAAAGCTCCGTCTCATGCTCCAAGGTCAAGTGCTCTGTATCACCATCCGCTCTCAGAGGTTACTTGCAACAAGTGTCAGCAGAAGGGGCACTTTGCAAACAAATGCTTCAACCAGAGGCGCCTTCCGCCTCCTCCTCCTGTGAGATCTGCCAGCAATGTAGTGGTCAAGCATAATCCCAAGTATGCCAAGTTCAACATGATGAACGCAGCTCAGGTAGAGGACTCTTCAGAAGTGATCATGGGTAAATCTTCCTGTTAATGATTTTCCTGTAGAAGTTCTTTTTGACACTGGTGCATCGCTTAGTTTCATCTCAAGACCATTTGCATCTAGGCATGAGTTGGCTTTCCAAGATTTGCCTAGTCCGTTAGCAGTTGTCTCACCGGGTAAATGCTTGTATGCATGCTATATGGTTCCGGATGTTTCTATCAAGATGGGTGACTATAAATTTCTGTCTTCTCCAATTGTTCTGGGTAACTTGGATATTGATCTAATTCTCGGCATGGACTGGCTTTCTAAGCACAAGGCTCATCTTGATTGTGCTGCCTGGCAGATTCAATTGACACACTCGTCTGAGGACGTGATCATCTATGCCACTTGTGATGATACCATTCAACTGTTTTGTCTCAATGAGAAGGGCGAGTTGAATGCCATCTCGCAGATTCCAGTCGTTTGTGAATATCAAGACGTCTTTCTAGAAGAGCTTCCAGGAATGCCTCCTCACCGGCCAGTTGAATTCGTCATTGATCTTGAGCCTGGCACGGAACCTATTTGCAAACGTCATTACAAGCTTGGACCAGAAGAGTTGAAGGAGCTGAAGAAACAACTCGATGTACAAGAGCGTATGGGTCTGATCCGACCGGTTCTTCTCCATGGGGTTGTGGTGTTCTTTTTGTCAAGAAGAAGGATGGCACGGGCCGACTTTGTGTCGACTACCATCCATTGAACAAGAAGACAATTAAGAACAAGTATCCACTTCCCAACATCAATGAGATTTTCGAACAACTTAAGGGTGCTCTAGTTTTCTCCAAGGTTGACCTCCGTATGGGTTATCATCAGATTTGCATTCGTGAACAAGATATCCCCAAGACAGCTTTTAGAACAAGTTATGGTTCTTATGAATATACTGTCATGTCTTTCGGCCTTGTCAATGCTCCTCCAACGTTCTCTCGCATGATGAACTTCATCTTCAACCCTTACACAAATGATTTCGTCCTGGTGTATCTCGATGATATTTTGGTTTTTTCCAAGAACATGGAGGATCATGCCAAGCATTTGAGATTGGTACTCGACAAACTTAGAGATCATCAGTTCTATGTGAAGTTCTCAAAGTGTGAGTTTTGGCTTGATGAGGTTCTCTACCTTGGCCATAACATCTCCGCCAAGGGCATTGCTGTTAATCATGAGAAGGTGTCTTCAATTGTGAATTGGAAACTGCCTTAGAATGTCAAGCAGCTCCATAGCTTTCTTGGGCTTGCAAGCTATTGTCGAAGATTCATTGAGAATTTCTCTAAGATCGCGAAGCCTCTTTCTAACCTCCTCCAGAATCATGTGAAGTATGTCTGGACGCCTGAATGTGACGTGGCTTTCAACACCCTCAAAGAGAAGCTAGTCACAGCTCCTGTTTTGACTCCTCCTGATGAATCCAAGCCATTCAAAGTTTTCTATGATGCTTCCCTACAAGGTCTCAGTGCTGTATTAATGCAAGAGAAGAAAGTTGTGGCTTATACCTCTCGCCAGTTGAATCCCAACAAAAAGAACTACCCCACTCATGACCTCGAGTTGGCGGCAGTTGTCCAGGCTCTATTAACGTGGAGACATCTCTTGTTGGGAAGGAAAGTGGACATCTTCACTGATCATAAGAGCCTCAAGTACATCTTCTCTCATCCCAACCTCAACCTCAGGCAGACTCGTTGGGTCGAAATGATTCAAGAATACAATGCGAGTATTGAATATACTCCAGGCAAGGCCAATCACTACAAAAAAAGACACATCCGTGACATTTTGGGCCGAACGAAATTTTTTCTGTCATACACATGACACTTCTATGACGATAATTGTGACAAAACCCGGTATCATCATAGATGTGGTGGGCTCCTACTTCTATGACAAAAAATCATTGCATAAAATGGGCTTTTCGTCCTAGGCGGGCCGGAGACGTAGCTGCATGACATTCTTTGGGCCGTCCAGGACGGAAAAAACCGTGGTAGAAGCGAGGGGGGGGGGATTTCGGGGAGTTCCCGGTTACGGTGGGAGGTCGGGGGCCGAGCGATGCGCGTTTCTCTCGTACACGTACGCGCGTGTGTGCGAGGCGTTGGCTCTAACTGAACCCGAGCGAGGCGTTGGGCTCTAACTGAACCCGAGCGATTGCACTGCAGGCTACGCGTTACTGAACCCGAGCGATCGATCGATGGCTGTTAACTGAACCCGATCGAGCGATTCCTTCGCTACTGCTGCTAACTGAAGCCGATCGATGCTGCCTCTGGATGAACAGTGAGCGTTGGGGGGGGTTTGGATGAACAGTTCCCGGTGGGGGTGGATGAACAGGACCCCGTGGTGTTGCCTCTGGATGAACAAGACCCCGATCGATCGAGCCGGTTGGGGCTGGATGAACAGGACCCCGTGGAGGGCTGGATGAACAGGACCCCATGGAGGGCAGGATGAACAGTAGACGGTGGAGGGCAGGATGAACAGTAGCCCGTGGAGGGGTGGTTGAACAGGAGCCCATGGAGAGGGCTGGTTGAATAGTAGCCGGTGGAGTAGCGCGCGGTGGAGGCTGGATGAACAGGAGCCCGTGGATGAACAGTCGCATGTGGAGGCTAGAGGAGGTCGACGGTGGAATGAACAGTAGCTCGTGGAGGATGGAGGGGGTCGCGATGGATATGAACAGTATCCCATGGAGTCCCGTTTTGCGGTACGCCACACCCCTCCCATGAACAAGACCCCCGTTTCGACCGTAGCGCTCCAACACAAGTCCGTTTCGTCCGTTTTGCGGTACGCCACACCCCTCCCGATGAACAGGACCCCCGTTTCGACCGTAGGAGGTCCGTTTCCTCCGTTTTGCGGTACGCCAGACCCCTCCCGATCAACAGGACCCCGTTCGAACATAGGAGGTCCGTTCCTCTGTTGTGCGGTACGCCAGGCCTCGTTTCCACCGCCTATTTCGTCCAAGCCCTCCCGATGAACACGACCACGCATTCCGTTCCGACCCAGCCGGTTGGCTCCCACACGTTCCGTTGCCTCCGATGAACACGACGCATTCCGTTGCCTCCCGATGAACACGACGCATTCCGTTGCCTCCCCATGAACACGACGCATTCCGTTGCCTCCCCATGAACACGACGCATTCTATTGCCTCCCCATGAACATGACGACAACGCTGTTTCTCCGTTCTGACCCAGCCATGTCAACGAGCCCTCGCCGTACATATGCGCGAGTAGGCGTTCGAGACCCCGCCCGTATGTACACATACGTGGCCGTATTTTCTTTCTTGCACCCTGGCCGCTGTACGTACGTGTACATGCTACGTGCGCGCCTCTACTACGACACGTGCGCGCCTCTACATCGACCAGTATGTACGTACACGTTCGCGACCAGAATGACAACGCTACGTACGCTTCGACCAGGTGGGTCCCGACTGTCAGGCACTTCCTTGCCTGCGAAGATGTAGCTGGTGGGTCCCAGCAGTCAGGGGGCGACATTTTTTTTTGCCCGGACGCACTTCCTTGCGTGCGAAGATGTAGCTGGTGGGTCGTCCAGCAGTCAGGGGGAATGTTTTTTGCGAAATACAGTGGCCCGTCCGGTGGGTCCCAGCTGTCAGGTGGAGGAATCATTATTTTCCGCGTAATAAGGAGGCACTTCCTTGCTGCGGCCGTGGACCCAGCTGTCAGCCTCTCCACGTACAGTCCACGTCCGATGGAAGTCGTTCCTTGACCACGTTGACCACGCCGCGCCGAGAGCACCAGGGCGGTGGACGACGGCGAGGCCTAGGAAGGGGACGACACGGAGGCAGGGAAGACTCGGTTGTTTCCCACGCGGAGGGGAGTACGACTGTACGAGGGTTTACTGGTTCGTCTGCCATCGCCGGAGAATAACAGCAGGTGTGGGTGAGTAGAGGGATGGCTAGGCCAGCGATGGGAGTACGGTCGGGCGGTGAGGCCTGCGCGGCAGCACAGCCGGCCGCGAGGAGGAGGGAGCAGGCAGTCCCGCCGGCGCTTGTTTGAGCGGCTGGAGCAGGAAGCAGAGATTGAAGAAGCACGACGGCCGTTGGATGGACATCCAACAGTCAGTGCTTGTGCGTCAACCTTTTTTTTAGGAAAGCCTCAAATCTGTGGAAAACAGCATACAACCCATCTGCCATTATTTCTAATAATTTACAGCCCATTTGCTAATTCTTAAGGTTTTTTTGGAGCCCATATTCTTTTTGTTAGCATTACAGCCCATATTGTGGCCACGGTTAAAAAATTATACGAAATTTTGCATATTTCGGTGCGGTCCGAACTGTTTTTAATCCCGAAATTTTCGACTCACATTCAAACTGATTTTAAAAATAAATGTATATCAATATAAAATCCAACAAATTCTCCACACATAAAAATTAATGTAATTTAAAATCTTGAAATGAAAAAAGATATTTGAAACT